>NC_052067.1:7978094-8286969 GCF_015852505.1 Tachyglossus aculeatus
CAGACCGTTGCTGACAGGGAACCTTTTGAGTATAAAATGATGGCATTTTATTAAGCGCTTACTATATGCAAAGCACTGTTCTCAGCACTGGGGAGGTTACAAGGTGATCAGGTTGTCCCACGGGGGGCTCACAGTCTTAATCCCCATTTTACAGATGAGGTAACTGAGGCCCAGAGAAGTTAAGTGACTTGCCCAAAGTCACACAGCTGACAATTGGCGGAGTCGGAATTTGAACCCATGACCTCTGACTCCAGAGCCCATGCTCTTTCCACTGAGCCATGCTGCTGTGATCCCCGCCTCCCCACCTCTGGCAACTAGGATCCCACATCAAAATTAAGGTTTTCCAAATGGACATATACTTTGGCAAAACTATCCATGGGAGTGGGTGACACCTTTTCCCTCAAGACTAAAGCTAGCTGAGGGCCTTGGTTGAGATGGGCTTTAAACTTCTCCTCCAGACTGTAAACTCCTTATGGGTAGGGAACACGTTTATCAACTCTGTTAAACACTGTCCTAAGTGCTCAGCACAGTGCTCGGCCCCAAATGAGGAGTCAACAAATATCATTGACCGATTGACTGAATTACTTTCATTCCCTCACCCTGCCTCCTGCCAGGAGATGGAGGCACAGAGATAACTCTGGTCCTTACAAACCAAAGTGGGTTTAGGTTTAGTATTTTTAATGGCATTTATTAAGTACATACTATATGCCAGGCACTGTTCTGAGCACTGGGGTAGAGGGAAGGTAATCAAGTTGGACAGCTCCCCTTCCTAACAGACTGAATAGAGCCCTCAAATTATACCAGAATTTACTCGGTAACATCCCCCATGCTGAAAAAAATTCATTCATTCATTCATTCATTGTCGTATTTATTGAGCGCTTTCTGTGTGCAGAGCACTGTACTAAGCAATTTTTATGGCATTTATTAAGTGCTTACTATGTGCAAAAAACTGTTCTAAGCACTGGGGAGGTTATAAGGTGATCAGGTTGCCCACAGGGGGCTCACAGTTTTAATCCCCATTTTACAGATGAGGTAACTGAGGCACAGATAATTTAAATGACTTGCCCAAAGTCACACAGCTGAAAATTGGTGGAGCTGGGATTTGAACCCATGACCTCTGACTCCAAAGCCCATGCTCTTTACCATGAGCCACAAGTTGGCAACATATAATAATAATAATAATGATGGCATTTATTATGTGCTTATTATGTGCAAAGCACTGTTCTAAGCACTAGGGAGGTTACAAGGTAATCAGGTTGTCCCACGTGGGGCTTACAGTCTTAATCCCCATTTTAGAGATGAGGTTACTGAGGCACAGAGAAGTTAAGTGGCTTGCCCAAAGTCACACAGCTGACAATTGGCGGAGCCAGAATTTGAACCCATGACCTGTGACTCCAAAGCCCGTGCTCTTTCCACTGAGCCATGCCACTTTGGTCCCTACACAACAACGGGCTCACAGTCTTAGAAGGGGGAGACTGGCAAAAAATCTAGAGGCACCTTGAAAAGAGAGCACAAAGGGCAAAAATACCCAGTCCCTTCACTTCCTCCAGTTGCACCAAGAAAGTAGCAATCATGGCTAATGGTATTAATGGTAATTAAGAATTTACTTTATGCCTAGGACTTTGATAACCACTGAGCTAGGTAAAAATATGATCAGATCAGACAGTCACAGTATTTCTTAGGGCACACCACCTAAGAGAGAAGGGGAACTGGTATTTAATCCCATTTTATAGATGAGGAAACTAAGAGGCGGAGAGGTTAAGTGACTTGTCCAAGATCTCACAGCAGGCAAGTGATAGAACAAGGATTACAATCTGGGTCTCCTGGTCCTATGCTCTTTCCCCTAGGGCATGCTGCTTTCCACATTTAGTTTCCAAGATTCTTGAAGATTCTTCCAAGATTCCAAGATTCCAAGATTATTAAGAGATTCTTGGACACAAGACCTTTCAGTTTTTCCCCTTAGTCACACAGAACTAATAAGCAGACCAAAGAAATGGATTGAGCTGAACAAAACTAAAATTAGTAGCAGACCAAGTTGAGAAGCAGCATGGCGCTGTGGAAAGAACATGGGCTTGGGAGTCAGAGGTCATGGGTTCTAATCCTGACCTTGCCACTTGTCAGCTCTGTGACCTTGTGCAAGTCACTTAACTTCTCTGTGCCTCAGTTACCCCATCTGTAAAATGGGGATGAAGACTGTGAGCCCCACGTGGGGCACCCTGATTGCCTTGTATCTACTCTAGTGCTTAGAACACTGCTTGGCAGACAATAAACGTTTAACAAATGCCAACATCATCATCATCACCAAATTTATCAAAATTCATTCATTCAATCGTATTTATTGAGCACTCACTGTGTGCAGAGCACCGTACTAACCACTTGGGAAGTACAAATCGGCAACCTATAGAGACGGTCCCTACCCAACAACTGGCTCCATTCCATTGCTGCTGGATAATAATAGTTAAAGCCTCATTTTTCTTTCCTACATTCCGTTTAAGAACTTAAGTCCTCATTACTATTCACCTAGTTCCAGAACTTCCTCCACAGAGAGAGCACGGGCCTGAGACTCAGAGGATCTGAATTCTAATCCTGTGTCTGCGACTTGCCTGTTATGTGACCTTGGGAAATTCATTAAGCTTCTCTGTGACTCAATCTCCTCACCTGTAAAATGGGGATTCACTACCTGTTCTCCCTCCTAGTTAGACTCTGAATCCTACCTAGGACAGAGTCTATGACCAATCTCTCATTCGTTCATATTTATTGAGCACTTTTTATGTGCAAAACACTATACCACATGCCTGGGAAACTGCAATATAACAATAAGCAGAAACATTCATTGGCCAAAACAAACCTGATTGCCTTGCATCTTCCCCAGTGCTCAACAAGAACTTAACAATGCTATTTTATTATCATTATTATTACCATTATTGTTATTACTGTTATTCATTCATTCAATCAATCGCATCTTTTGAGTGCTTACATTGTGCAGATCATTGTACTAAGCTCTTGGAAAGCACAATTTGGACAACAGAGACAATCCCTTCCCAACAACAGGCTCACAGTGAAGAAGCGGGGAGACAGACAACAAAGCAAAACTAGTAGACAGGCATAATAGCATCAATATAAATTAATATAATTATAGATACATACACATAATTAATAAAATAAATAGAATAATAAATAAACACACAAGTGCTGTGGGGCAGGGAGGGGGACAGAGAAGAGGGAAGGAGTAAAGCAATGATCTAGCAGTCAAGCGGGGATTACAGCAATGATCCAGGAGCAGTCAGCCCTCTATTTTGGTATCCACTCTAACCTTTTCTTTTGAAACACTAAAATGAAAAGGCAGAGGAAGAAAAGGTTTCAGGCAACTAGTCACCTGGGATGACTTTCTCTTCTGCCTTTACCCTCACACCAACTTTGAACACCACTTCCTGAATCGGCACAATATGTATAACCAAGCAACTTAATCTTGTGTCCTGCAGATTACTTTCCTCTTTATAGCATACTAGCTTCTACTAGAAATTGGAAAATGGTATATGGACTTTCCAGGGCTTAGTTGACTATTACTATATTATCCTCCAATTCTTTATCACCCAGCGCTTAGAACGGTGCTTTGCACATAGTAAGTGCTTAATAGATGCCATTATTATTATTATTATTATTATTATTATCAACAGTACCATCTGAAAAAACTTTGCCTGCTATGTATGATCGCAATCAGACTGCCACAATATTTATGCTCAAAGAAAGCCCATATGAGTCCTGGAGGGATTGAATAGCTTTTTAAGAAGCTTTAAGACTAGAAGTCACATTGCTTTGAACTGAAGCAGTAAGTCATTGACACACTTAATTTGAGACTAAATGCTCTCTGCAAATGAAAAAAAATGCAGCAAAAAAATGGATAAAGTGAGGTAAGAAAGGTGCTGCAATAATAATAACAATAATAATGGTGGTATTTGTTAAACCTTTACTATGTGTCAGGCACTATACTAAGCACTGGGGCTGGGGAATACAAGCAAATCAGGTTAGACCAAGCCCCTATCCCACATTAGGCTCACAGTCTCAATCCCCATTTTACAGATGAGGTAACTGAGGCACAGAGAGGTGAAGTGACTAGTCTGATGAGGTGATTCCTTTGAGCATGGCTATGCTGACTGGCTGGTGTGTCAGTGGTAAGCAGTGTGGCTTAGTGGAAAGAGCACGGGCTTGGGAATCAGAGATCATGGGTTCTAAACCTGCCTCTGCCACTTGTCAGCCGTGTGACCTGGGGCAACTTCTCTGTGCCTCAGTTCCCTCATCTGTGAAATGGGGATTAAAACTGTGAGCACCACGTGGGACAACTTGATTACCTTGTATCTACCCCAGTGCTTAGAACAGTGCTTGGCACATAGTAAGCGCTTAACAAATACCATCATTAATTAATTAATTAATGTGGTGAGGATGGCGATGCCAGGGTGGGTTGGATAGAGATGTGATGATGTGATAAGTGCTTAATACAGTGCTCTGGGCACAATAAGCGCTCGATAAATATGATTGAATGAATGTTACTGCCATCATAATTAGACTATGAGAATTGAGGAATTTATTTCCCGTATCAACATCAACTCAAAGGTAGTTTTCTGGACTATGCATGCAAGAGACTTTGAAACTTAGGCGAAAGGAGCTAAAGCAGTCCAGTTCATTTGTAATCATTACATCTACTTCTTTAACATGGTTTTTACTACTTTCCAGTTAAGGTGTGCTCCAGATAATTGAATCAGAATGTGGCACACTTGGGGTCTTGATTTGTTGATTTGTTGGACACAGTCCTGATATTAGGCCTCCTCCAAGAGGCTTCCCTGACATAAGTCCTCCATTCCTCTTCTCCCACTCCCTTACTTGCTCCCTTTATTCATCTCCCCTCCCAGCCCTACAGCACTTATGTACATATCTGTAATTTATTCATTCATATTAATGCCTGTCTCCCCCCACTCTACGGTAAGCTTGCTGTGGGCAGGGAATGTGTCCGTTCATTGTTATATTGTACTCTCCCCAGTGCTTAGTACAGTGTTCTGCACACAGAAAGTACTCAAAAATACTATTGTCCGACTGTTGTAAATTGAATGACTTACAATTGTCTGACCTAATTGTCTTTTATTTCCTCTGCATTTAGTCCATCCCATAATTAAAATTATTATCACTTTTCAGGACTCATTCATTCAATTGTATTGAGCACTTACAGTGTGCAGAGTATTTTACTAAGTACTTGAAAAAGTACAGTATAACAATTAACAGGCACATTCCCTGCTCACAATGAGCTTACAGTCTAGAAGGGGAGACAGACCTTAATATGAATAAATGAATTACATATATATATAAATATAATCAATCAATTAATCAATCGTATTTATTGAGAGCTTACTGTGTGCAGAGCACTGTACTAAGTGCTTGGGAAGTACAGGTTGGCAACATATAGAGACAGTCCCTACCCAACAGTGGGCTCACGGTCTAGAAGGGGGAGACAGAGAACAAAACCAAACATACTAACAAAATAAAATAAATAGAATAGATATGTACAAGTAAAATAAATAAATAAATAGAGTAATAAATATGTACAAACATATATATACAAAAGTGTATATATGTATATATATACATATATACTGTGTGCAGAGCACTGTACTAAGTGCTTATTCAAGCACATACTCTGTGTGGAGCACTGTACTAAACATTTGGGAGAGTACAGTGGAGTTGGTAAACACAATCCCTGCCTCCCCAAGTATCTTATAATCTTGAGACAGATATAAAATTCATTAAAGATAGGGGGCAGTAACATTCATTCATTCATTCAATCGTATTTATTGAGCACTTACTAAGTGTAGAGCACTGTACTAAGCACTTAACAGAATTTAAGGAGATATATGTAAGTGTTCTGAGGAGAATGAGGTAGTGATTATCTAACTAAGAACTTGGGGCATAAGTCAACAGATATCTCAGTAGTTGTGGGGTAGCATTTAAGGATGTTTTCCCTTCTTAAAAACCCACTGCCCCAAATCCTGCTCTCTGAAAAATAGAAGTCAGGAATTATGGGACTGTACTTACTTCTGTAAAATAGGGAAAGGGCTGGAAAGAGTTGAGAGTGTAATGATCCCCCTAGTTATGAAAACTGAAAAATTCACCCAAGTACACAGAGCGAGTCTTAGGTGAAGCATATCGCAGCATTTGTAATTACTAATTCTTTTGGGAGGAAACTTCTAGATCCCACAAAAATCACTTAATGATGTTACTCCGCATTCTGATAGCACTATCCAGTCTGGCAGCTTCAAATGCCAAAGCAGAAGAGTTGTGGGCCAGATAGCCAATTGAAGAATCCATATATAAGAAACTCCTGTTGCTCTGTCTCAATAATTCTGTCATATTTTAACCAGATTAAAAACGTGAAAAAAAGTTTCTTTGTACTTCTGAAAATTGACCCAGGAGCCACAAATGCAGTTCTGGTGGTTGTTTCGCAAAACTGCATCTTCTTTTCTGCAGTGATGTCGCTCTTGAGGCCACAAACCATGCGAAAGAAATTAACTGTGACCGAATTAGAATTTCTTTCCGCAGCCAGCTGATAGGCAGATGGAAAACATGGGAAACACCCGGCCGCTTGCTGAGACCAGATTAGACGGCTTTTAAAAAACTAAACCCTGAATAATCCATAGCTCGTAAATATATACCTCTTAAAGTTATTTTTTTTGTTGCATTTTTAAGCCACATAAATTGCAGCCTGTGAAAATGGAGAACGGATCCCTCCTAAAGGATCAAAAAAGGAAACTCCTAGAAGGGTTTTTTTTTTCATATATACCCAAGGATAATTCTCCTTTTGTTCTTTCTTAGGAGTTCTTATTTTCATGTATTCTGGGCTGTCTCTAGGAAAGATTGATGTCTGGTGTCACTGCTAGGAAGTGCAAACTGTTCAGGTTCATTGCAACCTATGTCCTCGTCCTCTTGCTCTGCAGGATACCACATACTTTGGCAACTGCTATTCAGAGGGGAAGTGCTTTAATGGCAAGAGTGGATGCCAGTGAAAGCTTTTCCCACAATGTTCAAAACTCTGAGTGTGCTTAGGCTGAAGGAAAATAAAGTGACGGGATTGTGAGGGGCCAAATGGCCACTGGCTAGAAGTCACCACTATTGGACCAAACTCTGACGACCAGGAATACTGGTTATCCCCTAAATTGGCCTGAGTTTTGGAGTCCAAGCCGAAGTATCTGCGGGGTCAAAGTTCACACCCAGCATTATGAAAGCCGACCACTATTAAAAGGAGTCATTCAGAAGCAGCACGGCCTAATGCCGGACAAATCATTCAACTTTTCTGTTCCTCAGTTTCCTCATCTGCTGATTGGGGAATCCAGTACCCGTTCTCTCACATACTTAGACTGTGAGCCCAATATAGGATTTGATTACCTTGTATCAGGTGACACAACAGGTAAGCAGGTCCTCTGACCAATGGACCCACGTTCTTTCTACCATAAAAAGCATTAGCGATAAAGCAATAAAGCGTGGGGCTGAGAGTCAGAAGGACCTGGGTTCTAATCCTTCCTCGGCCACGAGTCTGCTGCGTGACCTTGGGCAAGTCACTTAACTTCTCCAGGCCTCAGTTACCTCATCTGTAAAATGGGGATTAAGACTTTGATCCCAGTGTGGAACAGGGACTGTGTCCAACCTGATTACCTTCTATCTACCTCAGTGCTTAGTAAAGTGCCTGGTATATAGTAAGTGCTTGACAAATACTATTATTATTATTATTATTACTTGATCTGGAAGCAGCAAGTCCTAGTGGAAAGATCACAGGCCTGGGTTCTAATCCCAGTTTTACCACGTGCCTGCTGTGTGACCTTGGGCAAGTCATTTACTTCTCAGTTTCCTCAGCTATAAAATGGTGATGAAATCCTAATCTTTCCTATTTAGATTGTGAACCCCCACTTGGGACAGGGACTATTGCCAAACTGAATACTTTGCTGTGTGGCCTAGTGAGAAGTAGCTTGGCCTGCTGGAAAGAGCCCAGGCTTGGGAGTAAGAGGACCAGCGTTCTAATTCCGGCTATGTCACTTATTTGCTGTTCAACCTTGGACAAATCATTCAACTTTTCTGTGCCTCAGTTCCCTCATCTGCCGATCGGGGAATCCAGTACCCGTTCTCTCACATACTTAGACTGTGAGCCCAATATGGGATTTGATTACCTTGTATCAGGTGACACAACAGGTAAGCAGGTCCTCTGACTGATGGGCCCACGCTCTTTCTACCGGGACATGCTGCTTATATATTCCACTCTCCCAAGAGCGTAGCACAGTGCTCCAGCCTTAGTAAGTTTTTAATAAATGCTATTGACAAATTGTAATAGGAGCAGGAGCTGCATAGGTGACAGAATAACGCACGCTTGCTTTACCCCTTGCAATCAACAACTATTGTTCCCATTCCACGGAACAAAGATATGAATCAACAAACCCACACTTTTCCATTCCTTTGTTCTTTTGCTTCATAAAATCTCTGCGACTCAAGAGCCATAACCAATATTTCTCCCAAGACAGTTGCCCTGAGCCTAATTTCAAACCAGCTCTAAATCTAACGGCATTTGGACATCCTTTGTTGAGTTTAACACTTTAAAGCACTGAATGTCACCTCCAGGGGAGCACCCCGACTTCTGAGACGGGGAGGACAGATCGGCAACAACAGGAATTTAACCTCTTGAACTCAACTGTCACAGTCACTCTCTTAATCAAATTTACTGCAGGAATACTAATTCACCCTCAAAGTATTTATGCCAGCGTCTGGCAATATTTCCCGAACATTTCTTTTTAAGATGTAAAATGCTCGACAGAAGCCATCCTTCACACAAAACCATGTGTGTTCCAGCGATGTTAACTGCACAAATGCTGTGGATCATCTCCCATCGCCAACACACACAAAGTCGGGTTCATAAAGCTGCTAGCTTCTGCGTCTTCCAGGTGATAAACCGTCATTCTTACCATCATCATTAGCACACTGAGTTGTTCTCCTTCCTCCTAGCCTCATCATATTCACTAATGACATCTCCTTAATTGGCATTTGGCTCTTCACTTAATGGGGCTGGAGAAATGACTGATCAGCAGAGGACCCAAATCCCTCTTTTCCCCCAGGGGAAAAAGAAAGGGTACATAAGTACAGCATTTCTAATTCTGTTACGTTGTGCTCTCCCAAGCACTTAGCACAGTGCTCTGTAGACAGTAAGCACTCAATAAAGAAGCAGTGTGGCCTAATGGAAAGAGCACTGGCCTGGGAATCAGAGGACCTGGGATCTAATCCCGGGTCTGCGAATTGATTGCTGTGAGACCTTGAGCAAGTCACTTAACTTTTCCAGGTCTCAGTTTCCTCAACTGTAAACTGGGGATACTAGTTTTCCCTCCTACTTCGACTGTGAGCCCTATGAGGGATAAGGACAGTGTTCGACCTAATTAACTTGTACCTACCCCAGTGCTTAGTACAGTGTTTGACACATAGCGCTTAACAAATACTATAAAAAAATTGATTGATTGATTATTGGGACAGCGACTTAGTAGAAAATCTCAGGAATAATGTTTTCAAGAGAAGGACAGGGAGGGAAATTCAAAGATAAAATCCAAAAGAGAGAAAACCTTTTTCTTTCGGAATAAAAAATTGTGCTTTGCAATACAGAAAGTGAGGTCAAAATAAGTTGTCACTACAACTATTACAGAATAAATCAATAACAAAGCTCAAAATAAAATTTGGAATCATTCCACCGAACTCTCTCCTTCCAGGAGCACTATCAGTTAATCAATCAATGGTTTTTATTGTTTTCTTACTGTGTGCAAAGCACCATACTAAGTGCTTGGAAAAATACAGCACAATAGACTTGCTAGATGCTTCCCTGCCCACCAGGAACTTAGAGTCGAGTAGTTCTCCCTCCTCTCTGGCTTTGAAGGGGAAGGATAAAATACTGGAAGTAGAACCCAATACACCAGGAGAGTGAGCAGTTGGTCTCCAGAGAGTGTGGCTTAAAGTAGATTTTTTGTTAGAAGCAGAACTTAAAATAAATAAATCCATTCACTCTTCACAATCTCTGAATCCCATTTGATTGGAACTCCGCATTAGGGAAATGAGGTTCCGTAACATTAAAGCAGGTACCAGTAAGATAGAGGTGTTCTTTAATTGGCTTGAAAATGTGACTGTAGACTGCAGGCTTCTTATGGGCAGGAGAAAATGTGTCTACCAATTCTGTCATATTGTATCCTCCCAAGTACTTAGGACAGTGCTCTGCACATAGCACTCAAAAAAAGTGATTAATGATGATGATTTTAACAAACGGTTGATGTGGTAAAGTTTCTTTGCTATGTTCCCAAAGTCATTTTCAGTAGTTCAATTGGCATGTATCTTTTCAGTGAAGAATTTTGTCCTATCCCACTGTTACAAATTGTGTTCTCCTCAGACTGTTCTCACAGGCTTTCAAATATACAGTGATATCTGTGGTACATGGTCCGCCAGTGGGTTGAAACTTTAAAAAATCCTCCACTTGAGTTTGTTTGTTTCTTTTTTCCCCCTGAGTAACGAAAAGGAATCCCATTTCCCTTGTATTCAGAATAGTATTCTGGGTGATGAAAGAGACCCACAAACACTTGCTAAATTAATGTTAACTGAGGTTATAGGTGATCCATTTGATTGCAAGAATCTAAACCTGCAATGGGATTACATTTCCACGCTAATAATATCACCGGCCTTAGAGTCAGTCTGTGGGAGTGCTGAAAGGGGAAATGGCTTGCAAAACCTCGCAGAACTAGGGCCTTGAAGCCTTGAACATTTTCCTAAACAGGGGCTACTCTGGTGGGAGAGCACAGGACTGGGAATCGGGAAATCCAGATTTTATCCCAGGAACACCACTTTCCTGCTGTGTGACCTTAGGGCAAGACCTTTAAACTCCCTGTGCCTTCGTTTTCTCATCTGTTCTCCCTCCAATCAATCAAACAGTGGTATTGATTGAGTGGGTAACTTGTGCAGAGCACTGTACTAATGCTTAGAAGAGTAGGATGCAGTTGGTAGTTAAAGAAGCAGTGTGGCCTGTTCAATTGGATTTAATGAGTGCTTACTACAGGAAGTGCACTGTACTAAGCGCTTGGGAGAGTACAATATAATAACAGATATATTCCCTGCCCACAATGAGCTTACATGCTAGAGGGGGAGACAGACATTAATATAAATAAATTACAGATATGTACGAAAGTGCTGCGGGGCTGAGAGTGGGAATGAATAAATGGAGCAAGTCAGGATGACGCAGAAGGGAGTGGAAGAAAAGTAAAAGAGGGCTTAGTCAGGGAAGGCCCCTTGGAGGAGATGGGCCTAATGGGAAGAACATGACCTTGGAATCACAAGGTCTGAGTTCTAATCCTAGCTGTCCCACTTGCCTGCCGTGTGACCTTGGGCAAGTCACATTCATAATGTGTCTGTGAGTCAGTTTCCTCATCTGTAATTATGAGGATTCCCCCTCTCAGGGTCGCACCTGGATAGCACTGTATATTTGAAAGCCTATGAGAACAGTCTGAGGAGAACACAATTCGTAACAGTGGGACAGGGCAAAATTCTTCACTGAAAAGATACATGCCAATTGAACTACTGAAAATGACTTTGGGAACACAGCAAAGAAACTTTACCACATCAACTGTTTGCTAAAACACTCTACCAGTCTCGTCTACGGGAGGGAGAGTCAAGCAGAGGCCAGTCCATTCAATTCCTAGCTTGGCCACTGGCTAGAGAGTGGAAGGCAATCTGCTACAAGTCAAAACTCACCCATGCTGGGCAGCAGCGGCCTGGGAGTGAGTCGAGGGCGGAGACTTGAGTTTACTGCGCAGAAGGGGGCAATGGTAAACCCCCTCTGGATTTTTACCAAGAAAACTCTGTGGATCCACTACCAGGATGATTGCAGATGGAGAGTGGGGAGTTCTGAGAGATATGTAACCACGGTGTCGCTATGGATCAGAAATGACTCGACTGCATAAGACAAGACAGTTATGGAAATCACATACCTATCTCCCTCCCTGTTAGAGCGTGAGCCCCAAGTGGGCTGGCTATTGTGTTGATTTGATTATCTCATATCGACTTCAGGGCTTAGTATAGTGCTTGGTGTATAATAAACATTTAAAAAGTGCCACAATTACATTTTTTGTCATTATCATTAAACATGATCCTTGCTCTTGAGAGTTTGCAGTCTAGACTGTGAGTCCCATATGGGATAGGGACTGTGTCTGAGATAATGCAGTGTTTCTATACTAGTAGTTAGCACAGTGCTTGGCCCAGCCAACGCTTAACAAGTACAATAGCTATTGTTGTTATTATTATTGATATTATTATTATTATCATCATCCAGAAAATGGAGATCACATGCTTCATTTTGGGTAGCATTTGCAGAGATTTTGATCTCAATCCAGTGGGATGAAAATCTGCCCTCCCATCTCGCTCAACCGTTTCCATCCTGTTTGTGTCTTCAGTATTGAAAAATGGGGTTAGTGTGACTCTGCCGGGATTGGTTAGAAAAGGCGGGGGGTATAGACAGCTTGTGTAAATCATAAGGCTCTCCGGAGCGATCAGCATTGGCTGAATAGAAAGCAACCCTTCATTCACAAATGTAAACGCGACTACTTCTCTGCAGTTCAATCCTAACCCAATATATCTTCGCATAAGCGCACCGTGTCTCCTTCGGTAAATCGTGCCAGATATAACTCCAGCCCCGAGTTGACATCCTGTGCCTCTTTCCACAGCCAACGGTCTCCTCCTTCCGCTGTTCCGGGGAAGTGCAAGAACAAATATTTGCAAAGAAGTTTGTCCTGTAGCGAACATCAAGGTGAACACACGTGTTCTTGTGAACATGGAACGGAACACTGCAGAGGGGAGTCAGTTTGGGCTGAAAGAGGGACAGGGAAGGTCTTTATCTGCAAAGGCAAGGCAGACTTTTTTGGAAATGCTACTGCGAGTGTTGGCAGGATCCAAGAGTTATGTGGCTTTCATCAGAATGGCTTGACCTAGGCTGGAATTTTATTGGCGGAAATCTAAGCTGGAGTTTCCCCATGGGAGCTCTGCTTTGTAAGCAGTTTGTTTTAGGATATGTTACAGCCTTTCAGTTTACAGTAGGATGGAGAAATCGGGCAATAGAGGAATCCATTTGCTTTTCCCGTTTTTCCCCGTTACATAGGAAAACCCTTCAGGGACCTTATTGAATATGCAGGCCTTTTGTTCCGGGTGTAAATATGCACGGGTAACCACCCCTCTTCCCTGCAATTGAATACCTTACCCACTTACGAACTTATGTACATGTCCGTAATTTATTTATATTAATGCCTGTCTCCCTCCCACTCAACTGTGAGCGCACTGTGGGCAGGGAGTGTTTCTATGCATTTCTGTGTTGTACTCTCCCAAGCACTTAGTACCGTGCTCTGCACACAATAAATGCTTAATAAATACGATTGCATAAATGAATTCCCTTCCGTTCCTAATTTCAGTTTTCAGTGTTGCGGCTCTGTGGAGCTTATGGTTAATCCCACAGCCTTTGCACTGAGGCTAACTGCTAATTGTGGTATTAAGCCTGTCACTATGTGACCATACTCAACACTGGGGTGGAAGCCTGTCACTATGTGCCCAACACCATACTCAACACTGGGGTGGGTAACCAGATAATTAGGTCAGACACGATCCCTGTTCCTCGTGGGGCCTACAAACTAAGGAGAGAGAGAAGAAGTATTTTATCTCCATTTCAGAGAAGAAGAAACTGAGGCCCAGAGAAGTTAAATGACTTTCCCAAATTCACACAGCATGCAAGTGGCAGAACTGAGATGAGATCTAGTCCATCACCTTTGAATTGTTAACCTCTCTGAATAGCCAGGCTATGGTATGTAGAAATTATTTCTCTCTCGGAATCCCTAAGTGTAGACCAATCCCATGGATTCATTCATTCAATTGTATTTACTGAGCGCTTACTGTGTGCAGAGCACTGTACTAAGCGCTTGGGAAGTACAAGTTTGCAACACATAGAGACGGTCCCTACCCAACAGTGGGCTCACACTCTAGAAATGCCATCTAGCTGAGATTCACAGAGCAGGAGCCAACACAAAAAGTCCTCACAGATAAGAGACTCGATGCATAGGACGTCAGCAGGCAGGCAGCATGATTCATTCATTCAATCATATTTATTGAGCCCTTACTGTGAGAAAAGAATGGTACTAAGTGCTTGGAAGAGTACATATCTATTCTATTTATTTTATTTTGTTAATACGTTTGGTTTTGTTCTCTGTCTCCCCCTTCTAGACTGTGAGCCCGCTGTTGGGTAGGGACTGTCTCTATATGTTGCCAACTTGTACTTCCCAAGCGCTTAGTACAGTGCTCTGCACACAGTAAGCACTCAATAAATATAATTGATTGATTGATTGAAGAGTACAATATACAATGACATCATTTGCAGCATCGTGTGGAAGTCTATCCAAAGCCACGTGGACTGAGGGAGAGTTTATCCTGAGGTCTGGCCTCCCAGTTGATCCAATGTCTCGGTCTTCCTTTCCCCTTCCCGCTTCCAAGCCACCAAACTTGGCATCGGAAAGCAGAATGGCTTTGTGGCTGGAGCCCGGGCCTGGGAGTTGGAAGTTCGTGGGTTCTAATCCTGACTCTACCACTTGTCTGTTTTGTGGCCTTGGGCAAGTCACTTAACTTTTCCGAGCCACAGTAACCTCAATGGTAAAATGAGGATTAAGACTTTGAGTCCTTCTACACTTCTATATGTTGACAATTTGTACTTCCCAAGCGCTTAGTACAGTGCTCTGCACATAGTAAGCACTCAATAAATACGATTGATGATTGATGATGTGAGCCCGTTGTTGGGTAGGGACCGTCTCTATATGTTGCCGATTTGTACTTCCCAAGCGCTTAGTACAGTACTCTGCACACAGTAAACGCTCAATAAATATGAATGAATGAATGAATGATAGAGACTGTGTCCAACCCAATGTGCTTGTCTCCACTCCAGCACTTAGTACAGTGCTGGCACATAGTAAGTGCTTAACAAATACCATAATAATAATAACTATTATTATTATTGAACTAACATTATTATTATTGAAGAAGGGAGACTGAGTAAATGCAATATACTAGATAAAAAGACATTCAATACCACTTCCTTATCAAATATGGGACAGAGGAACTGAAGGAGCATGGCCTAATGGAAAGAGCACGGTCTTGGGAGTCAAAGGACTTGGGTTCTAATCTCAGCTTTGCCAATTGCTTGGTGTGTGTCACCTTGGGCAAAGGATTTCTCTGTGCCTCAGGTCTCATGGTTTCCTTCCTACTTAGACTGTGAACCCCATGTGGGACACGAGCTGTGTTCAACCTAACTTGTATCTACCCCAGTGCTTAGAACAGTTTTTGACACATAGTAAGCACTTAACAATTACATGGAAAGATTTTTAAAAAGAAAAAACCTGAAAACTACAACGTCCAATACAAGGCAGAATGAGCGGTTACTCCAAAAGAGGGCAACGGAGTCTTGAAAATAGGTTCCCCCAAGGTCCTCAACTAGGTACTTGGGGCTGGATTGAGTTGGGTTCCTTTGCCCACTGCCGGTAAAAGCAGATTCTTCCTCCTTCTCTCCCTCCTACCTCAGAAATACGAAGAAGTGAAATGCAGTGAGTTAATTTTGCTATTTCCATCCCCAGTCTGGTAACCCTTGAACTGTCTGCCAAGTGCACGCTGTTCTTCCTTGAAACTGAGATTTCAGCCCGTAGGGCTTGGATTGCATAGGAGACGTGATGAACAAAGGGTGGCTAACAGGCAAGGAAACTCTCAAAAGTAGTGGAAACTTGTTTGCAATCACTAGGGACACGGACAGGGAAGAGTGACTACATTTGTTCAGACTTCCCTCATTTCCTGCCCTCTCTCTAGGGAGGTGGACATTAAGGATACTGGGATTGAGGGAGTTTGGGGTGGGTTTTGTGGGTTTTTTTTTTGTGTGTGTGTGTGTGTGTGTGTGTTTTTCTCTCAAAATATTAAGTCTGTTTTAGCTTTTGAGGGATGGGTGAAGGTTAGGATGTTTTTTTTTTTTATTTGCAGCAAACAATCCCATCAATCCCCTTTTCAGCCACGACACCCTGGGGATGGGCTTTAAGATTTCTGTTCATAATATTTGCATTATGTATTATGTAGAGAAGCAGCATGGCTCAGCGGAAAGAGCACGGGCTGGGAGCCAGAGGTCATGGGTTCTAATCCCGGCTCCGCCACTTGTCAGCTTTGTGACTTTGGGCAAGTCACTTCACTTCTCTGAGCCTCAGTTACCTCATCTGGAAAATGGGGATTAAGACTGTGAGCCCCACGTGGGACAAGCTGATCACCTTGTATCCCCCCCAGTACTTAGAACAGTGCTTTGCACATAGTAAGCGCTTAACAAATGCCACCACTTTTATTATTATTTGTAAATTATTTGGACAATGTTAGGAAAACTAAAATCTCCAGGTCTGCTCACGATCCCAAATTTGAATTGGAAGAAGAGACAATGGAATCATAGATACCCCAGGATTTGGGCAATGTGATAGGAAGGGAGATTACAAATGGATTCGTACCATTTTTAAGCCCTTAATAATAATAATATGAAGAAGAAGAACTGTGGTATTTGTTGTGTTTACCGTGTGCCAGGCACTGTACTAAGCACTGGGATGGATACAAGCGAATCGTGTTTGACACAGTCCCCGTTCCACTTGGAGCTCAGAGTATTCATCCCCATTTTGCAGATGAGGTGACTGAGGCACAGAGAAGTGAAGTGGCTTTCCCAAGGTCACACAGCAGACAAGTGGCGGAGCCAGGATTAAAACCACCGGCCTTCTGATTCCCAGGCTGGTGCTCTATCCACTATGCCAGGCTGCTTGACATTGACATTCCTCGACATTCACCCCACACCAGACCCACAGCTCTTCGGGACATAACCATTATTTAATGATGGTATTTCTTAAGCGCTTACTGTGTGCAAAGCACTGTTCTAAGCGCTGGGTACTTATTTATATCAATGTGTGACCTCTCCTTTAGACTGTTAGCTCCTTGTGGGCAGGAAACGTATCTACGTATCTACGTAAGGAATCAGCGTGGCTCAGTGGAAAGAGCACGGGCTTTGGTGTCAGAGGTCATGGGTTCGAATCCCGGCTCTGTCTTCTGTGTTACCTTGGGCAAGTCACTTAACTTCTCTGAGCCTCAGTTCCCTCATCTGTAAAATGGGGATGACGACTGTGAGCCCCTTGTGGGACCACCTGATCACCTTGTATCCCCCCCCCAGTGCTTAGAACAGTGCTTTGCACATAGTAAGCGCTTAACAAATGCCATCATTATTATTATTATTATTATCTACAGAGTCTGTTGTAGTGCACTCCCCCAAGTGCTCCGTACAATGCTCTGTACACAAGTACCCAACAAATAGCACTTCATAGCACAAATTGCAGTCTTCTAGACTGTGAGTCCACTGCTGGGTAGGGGCCGTCTCTGTATGTTGCCAACTTGCACTTCCCAAGTGCTTAGTACAGTGCTCTGCACACAGTAAGTGCTGAATAAATACAATTGAATGAATAAATGAATGAATAGCACTAATTGATTGATTAATGAAATTCATATTAGTGGAAAGAGAGTGGATCTGGGTGTCAGAGAACCTTGCTTCTGATCCCGGCTCTGCTCCTGGTCTGCTGTGTGTCCTGGGGCAAGTCACTTACCTTCTCTGTGACTCAGTTACCTCATCTGTAAAATGGAGATTAGTTGTGAGCCCCACGTTGGACAATGACTGTGTTCAAGTTGATTATTTTGTACTTACCCTAGTGGTTAGCACAATGCCTGGCACATAGTAGGCTTTTAACAAATATCATTTAAAAAATTATTAACATACAGTAGACACTTAACGAATATAATAGTAACAATGCTCATAATAATAATAATAATAATAATATAATTTGTTAAGCACTTACTATGTGCAAAGCCCTGTTCTAAGCGCTGGGGAGGATACAAGGTGATCAGGTTGTCCCACGTGGGGCTCACAGTCTTAATCCTCATTTTACAGATGGGGGAACTGAGGCATAGAGAAGTAAGTGACTTGCCCAAAGTCACACAGCTGACAAGTGGTGGAGCCGGGACTTGAACCCATGACCTCTGACTCCCAAGCCCGGGCTCTTTCCACTGAGCCACGCTGCTTCATAATGGTGTTAAATGGGGGAGGAATGATGGGCTGCACAACTAGGTATGATGCCATTATCCCACTTAACAACAATTAAAAACAAAGGGAAAATATGCTCGCCTTGCATGTGAACCATCAGGGCCAAACAAAAGAAATTATTTTGTTGTTAAGTACTGGCATTGTCACTTATTTGAATTTGATTACTGCCTCTGTAGCAACAATAATAATGGGCACTGTGAATTCCAGCAAACCTTTTGGAATGAGGACGAACAGAGAAAACCTTTCCAAAGGTGAAAGAAAGCAAAAATGCAGCCAGGACCTAGTCTTGCTGAAAAGTGATGATTTGACTGAATATTTTTCATAATGTCAAAGTGTTGTGGAGATTGAATAGTTTAGAAAATCGAGAGCCACTGGAGGAATGAAATGTGAAGGAAGCGATGGAAAAGATAAAATATACAGAATAAATAAACGATAAGAAAGAGTAATGTAAAACATGCTTTCAAGATAGAAGCTTTAAAAGTATTTTTAAGGGCTTACACTGGGCAGAGCCCTATGTTATGTGGTTGGAATAATGCCACAGATTTAGACAATATGATCTTTGCCTTCAAGACACTTGCAATATAACTGGAGAGTCAAGTACTAAAGTAAGTTGCAGATAGGAAGAAGGAAAAGGGAGGATGCACATGAATTGGTGCGTATAAATGAAAGGATTTGTGAAATATGTATGTAAGTGCTATGGGAGATTGAGCATAGTGAAATACTACTCATAGTAGATTATTTTTCCTGCGGTAAAAGAAATTATAATCAGTTGAATTTGGTTAAACTGCAAATGATGAATTTTAGTCTATGTGTTTGAAAAGGAATAAAGTTTGTGTAGGTACCTAGTTGGTTAAAATCCCAGGCTTAGCTAATGCAGAGAGAGCTGTATGAGAGCCACAAAGCTTGCATGATGAACTCCCCCTCATCTCCATCATCTACCTATCCGACTAAATGACGTCTGTTTGTCACAAACACCACATAATCGCAATGTGCCATGATTCTTTCCACTAGAGACCAGGCCTTGCCTTTGCCACCTTCAGATGAGACGATTCAAGAGTGCTTTCCTTTGAGGGTCACCCAGAAAGATCACCAGAAACTTGAGCTAGTGCAGAACCCAGACATGCAAGGGGGTAACGCAGTAATGGGAGACATCTGAGCCCTCTGCTTCAAGTTCTTGAATCTGTGTGAGTCCAGGTCTTCACTTAAATTCATCAAACCAGCGAGCTCCGGATTGGAACTGTCCCATGTGGGAGCATGCTCCTCTTGACAATTCTTTGGGAGACTTGAGGCAAAGCATTCTCAGCCTGTGATTCACAAAGCCGGAATTCATTTCCCTTGCCAATACAGTAACACTGGAGACTTCTGAATTTCAGAGAGTGTTGCATTTGCACAGCTCAAAGCCGCACGTGCATTGGTTTGAGGGAGCAGGGAAGATAGCCCCACTTATCTCCAAATCCTGGGGATTTTATGCTGTGGTTTTCCTTGGCAGTATGGCCGCAGGCCCAGATCCACAAATATTCCACATGGAATGGGACATTTTCCTTTACCCCTTGCATTCATCCTCACCCTCACTTAGGATCCAATAAGGGTGGGCTCCTGGTGCCAGCCAAAAGCTGTTATAACCTAGGAAGTCACACAGCTGATAATTGGCAGAACCGGGATTAGAACTCACGACCTCTGACTCCCAAGCCTGGGCTCTTTCCACTAAGCCGCACTGCTTCTCTAATGGTGTGTTTAGCTGAGTCCCAGGGCAGTTTATCCTGAGAAGTTCAACGAAGATGTTCAGAATTTGGAGTGTTTGTGTGCTAGTGGGGAGGGGGAAGGGGCTGGCGGGGAATCCTTGGAAAAACTTGGCAGGTGGAGAGCAATTTATGCAGGTCAAGAGATTTCTTTCGCCTATCTGGCAGGCTGACAGGGGACTCTACTCTCTTTTTTTTTTTCTGACTATAAATACAGAAGTTCAAGGTTCTTATTTTAGCTCTGTATCAAATATTACAACGATGCTGCTTGGATCTTTAACTGAAGATTAGAAAATTGCTTCGCTGGAAAATAATGCTGCTCTTGTAACAGGAAGCCCTGTGTAGCCTTGACTTGCTCCTTTATTCACTCCCCCACAGCACTTATGTACATGTCTGTAATTTATATATTTGTATTGATGTCTGTCTCCCCCTCTAGACTGTAAGCTCCTTGTGGGCAGGGAATGGGTCTGTTACATTGTAGTCTCCTAAGCGCTTAGTACAGTGCTCTGCACACCGTAAACACACAATAAATACGATTGATGGTTAACTCTTTGAAATAGCTGCCTTAGTATGAGATAATAATAATAATGATAGCATTTATTAAGTGCTTACTGTGCACAAAGCACTGTTCTAAGCGCTGGGGAGGTTACAAGGTGATCAGGTTGTCCCACGGGGGCTCACAGTCTTCACCCCCATTTTACAGATGAAGGAACTGAGGCCCAGAGAAGTGAAGTGACTTGCCCAAAGTCACACAGCTGGCAATTGACAGAGCCGGGATTTGAACCCATGACCTTTGACTCCAAAGCCCATGCTCTTTCCACTGAGCCACGCTGGACTGTGTCAAATGTAACAGTATTAGTATCATTATTGATAATGATAATAATAGTATTTCCTAATCACTTACTATGGCCCAGGTACTGTGTTAAATTCGGAAAGTTGATATAAAAACACCAGATTGGACACAGTCCTGTCCTACTTAATCACTTCATCAATCAGTGGTATTTATTAAGGGCATACTGTGTGCAGAGCACTGTGCTAAGCACTTGGGAGTTTTTTTATGGTAATTGTGAAGCGCTGTGTGTCAAGCATTGTTGCGGGCTCTGGGTAAATGACAAGTTAATCAGGCTGCATAAGATCCCTGCTTCATATGGGTCTGAGTCTGAGTTGAGGATATTGCCACAGTTATGGGCATATAGGGTAGACCCGATGCCTATCAAAGAGGGGAGGAGAACTGTTATCCCCATTTTGCAGATGAGGAAGCCGAGGGACAGAGACTGCAAGTACCTTGCCCAAGATTGCAAAGGTCCTTCTACACCTCCCAGCTGCTTTCAACACTGTAATAATAATAATAATAATAATAATAATAATAATAATAATAATAATGGTATTTGTTAAGCACTTATTATGTGCCAAGCACTTTTCTAAGCTCTGGGGTCGATACAAAGTAATCAGGTTGTCCCACGTGGGGCTCACAGTCTTCATCCCCATTTTACAGATGAGGGAACTTGAGGCAAAGAAAGGTTAAGAGCCTTGCCCAAGGTCACACAGCAGACAAGTGATGGAGACGGGATTAGAACCCACGTCCTCTGATTCCCACGCCCTGGCTCTTTCCACTAAGCCACGCTGAAACTTTCTACAACACTGGCTTCATTGACACTATGGCCTAGTGGTTATAGCTCAGGCCTGGGAGTCAAAGAACCTGGGTTTTAATATCGACACTACCGTTTCTCTCCTCTGTGATCTTGGACGTGTCACTTAATATATCTGTGCCTCAGTTACCTCATCTGTAAAATGGGGTTTAAGACTGTGAGCCCCATGTGCGACAGGGACTATGTGCGAACCCATTTGTTTCTACCGACCCCAGTGCATAGTACGGCTCTTAACAAATACCATATATTATTATTATTACTCCTATCTCTCTGACCACTTTTCCTGAGTCTCTCTTTCAGCTTCCCATCCTCTAACAGTAGGGTCCCTCAAGGCTCAGTTCTAAATTCCCTTCTACTCTCCATCTACACTCATCCCTTGGAGAACTCAATCATTCCCCTGGCTTCGACTAGCATCTCTATGTGGATCATTCCCAAATCTACCTCTCCTCTCCTCTGCAATCTCATATTTCCTCCTGCCTTCAGTGTATCTCTAGCTGGTCATCTCATCGACACTTAAAACTTAACATGTCCAAAACAGAACGCCTTTATCTTCCCACCCAATATCTGTCCTCTCCTTGTCTTTACCATCCCTGTAATCAATACTACTATCCTCCCAATCTCGCAAGCCCAGCACCTCGGCATTTTCCTTGACTCAACTCTTTAATTCAACCCACATATTCAGCCTGTCACTAAATCCTGTTCTCTCTTCACAACATTGCTAAAATCTGCCTTTTCATCTCCTTCCAAACCGCTACCATGCTGATTCAAGCACTTATCCTATCCCACCTTGATGACTGCATCTGCCTCCTCACTGACCTCCCTATCTCCTGTCTCTCCCCACCCCAGTCTACACTCCATTCTAGTGCCTGGATCATTCTTCAATCAATCAATCAATCAATCAATCAATCATATTTATTGAGCACTTCCTATGTGCAGAACACTTTACTAAGAGCTTGGGAGAATACAGTGCAATGGAATTAGCAGACACATTCCTGGCCCATAACAATTTTACAGTCTAGAGGAGCTTGCAGTTTAGAGTATCTTACAGTCTAGAGTCTACAGTCATTTTTCTACAAAAATGTTCACATGTCTCCTCACTCCTCAAGAATCTCCAGTGGTTGCCCATCTACCTCCACTTCAAACAAGAAATTGCTTACGATTGGCTTTAAAGCACTCAACCATCTCGCCCCCTCTTAGCTTACCTCCCTGATCACCTAATACAACCAAAACCCAGCCCATTCTCCTAGCATCAGCTTACTCATTGTTGAACTGATCTCATCTATCTCATCACTGATCACTTTCCCACACCCTCCCCTCTAGCCTTGAGCAGAGCAGACCAGAGCACCTTATTAAGTGCTTGGGAGAGTACAACGTAACAATCTAACAGCCGCATTCCCTGTCCACAGAGAGCTGTCGGTCTAAAGAGGGGAGGTAGATATTAATACGTAAAATGCAGATATGTGCCTAAGTGTGTGGGGGGTGACAGGGGATGAATAAAGGGAACAAGTCAGTGTGACGCAGAAAGGAGTTGAAGAAAAGGGAAAGAGGGCTAATCCAGGGAAGGCCTCTTGGAGGAGATGTGCCTTCAATAAGGCTTTGAAGGTAGGGAGAGTAATTACCTGTAGGAGACGAGGAAGGAGCGTTGTCCAAGCGGAGGCAGGGCATTCATTCATTCATTCAATCGTATTTATTGAGCATTTACTGTGTGCAGAGCACTGTACTAAGTGCTTGGGAAGTACAAGCTGGCAACATATCGAGACAGTCCCTACCCAACTACGGGCTCACAGTCTAGAAGTGGGAGACAGACAACAAAACAAAACATGTAGGCAGGTGTCAAAATCGTCAGAACAAATAGAATTACAGCTATATGCACATCATTGTGAGAGGTCACTGGTGAGATAGATGAGATTGATGTATAGTGAGAAGCCTGTAATCTTCCCCTTTCTCATACATCACAGGAGTCACTTCAATCTCTCCATCCCTGGTTCTACAGTGTCTTGACAACTTGGGGGTTTTCTCCCTGATTTCACAGATCAATCAATCAATCAATCGTATTTATTGAGCACTTACTGTGTGCAGAGCACTGTACTAAGCGCCTGGGAAGTACAAGTTGGCAACATATAGAGACAGTCCCTACCCAACAGTGGGCTCACAGTCTAAAAGGGGGAGACGGAGAACAAAACCAAACATACTAACAAAATAAATTAAATAGAATAGACATGTACAAGTAAAATAAATAAATAAATAAATAAATAGAGTAATAATAAATATGTACAAACATATATATGTACAAACACAGATGAACTTCTGGGTACCCACAAACGTCTTGGTCTCCAATTTGCCTGTTCTGATTTAGCATCTGCTGAAAGCCACCCCCGTGTCAAAAGAGGAGGCTGCATGGTTTTATGCAAAGTCCACAGGACATGGAGTCAGAAGACTTAGATTCAAATCCCTGTTCCACCTCTGACCTGCTGTGTAACCTTGGGAAAGTCAGTTAACATTTCTGGTCCTCAGTTTTCTAATCTACAAAATGGGGATGAGATAGATTGTGACGCCAATGTGGGACAGGTACTGTGACTGACCTCGTATCCTGGAATCAAACCCAGGTTTTGGGACTTAATAATGCTTAATTAATGCCATAATATTAGATTCTTAGTCCTCCTTGATGTGATCCACTCTACAGACAACAAAGCACATTCTTGGCCATTTACGTAGTTTCAAAATAAAGGCCTCTCAAATGTCCTATACTACCATAAATCAGCATTATTAAGATTATTGCAAAATTGCAACCAAAGGCAATTTCTTCATCTAGTGTAGACCAGAGAACATACGAGCACAAGAAGAAATCAATCAGATCCCCCACACATGGTTCGGGGGGAAAGAGCATAATAATACTTTTATTTCTACCACACATTGTTTCCAGTGAGCTCTCCAAGCAGCTCATTAATTCTCTTCTGTGAGGGTAAACAGCAGGTATCATTTTCCTAGTCTTTCAGTTGGGGACACAAGAGCACCAAGATAAGGTCACACAGAGAGAGGGAGGGAGGGAAAGAGGGAGTTTGGTAGGAAAGTTCTTTCAGCGTTGCCTAACCACCACACCGCCCCAGTTCTGACTAATTCTTAATTGTTTACATAAGGCTGGGAGAGGGACAGTGACAGACCTAATTAACTCATATCTACCCCAATCCTTTCCCCTCTCGGGTTCACATCTGGGGAGTTTTCAGTCCTCTATCAGTCTCGACTATGGGAGGGAGAGTCAAGCAGAGGCCTACCCATTCCATTCCTAGTTTGGCCAGTGGCTAGCGAGTGGCAGGCAGTCTGCTATAAGTCAAAACTCCCCTGTGCTGGGCAACAGCAGCACGGGAGAGAGTCGAGGGTGGAGACTCGAATTTACTGCGCGGAAGGCGGCAGTGGTAAACCACTTCCGGACCTTTACCAAGAAAAATCAATGAATCCACTACTGGAACGATCCCTTCAAAGCCCTACTGAGAGCTCACCTCCTGCAGGAGGTCTTCCCAGACTGAGCCCCCTCTTTCCTCTCCCCCTCCCCCCATCCCCCGCCTTACCTCCTTCCCCTCCCCATAGCACCTGTATATATGTATATATGTTTGTACATATTTATTATTCTATTTATTTTACTTGTACATATTTATTCTATTTATTTTATTTTGTTAATATGTTTTGTTTTATTGTCTGTCTCCCCCTTCTAGACTGTGAGCCCGCTGTTGGGTAGGGACCGTCTCTAGACGTTGCCCACTTGTACTTCCCAAGCACTTAGTACAGTGCTCTGCACACAGTAAGCGCTCAATAAATATGATTGAATGAATGAATGAATGGGAGGGGGGAGTTCTGGGAGAGATGTGTCCATGGTGTTGCTAAGGATCGGAAACGACTCAACGGCATAGGACAAGACAAGATCCCAACACTTTAGACCATTCACTGTCATGAACGCTCTTCATTGAATGCCTACTGAGTGTGTAATTCTCTACTACGTGCTTGGGAAAATGCATGCTTTATCCTCAAGGAGCTATTGAATCAATGAGAAGCAGGGTGGTTTAGTAGGAGTCAAAGGATGTGGATTCTAATCCCGGCTCTGCCAATTTCCTACAGTATGACCTTGGGCAAGTCACTTAGCTCTGTGCCTCTTGCATCATCTGTAAAATGGGTATTAATTCCTACTCACTCCTACTTAGACTGCGAGCCCCATGTGGGACAGGAACTGTGTCCAACCTGATTAACTTGGATCTACCCCAGAGCTTATAACACTGCTTGGCACATAATAAAGACTTAGCAAGTACCATTTTTTTTTAATGCACAATCCTTCACCCTTTATCCATCTTATCCACTTTCATTCTTCATCAGCTTTCCCTAATTAAGCCCTCTTTTCCCTAAATTCCTCTCCTTTCTATGTTGTCTATACACTTATCTTGGTATTTTTGATATTTTCCCCACCCCCAACTCCAGTTAAGTACACATCTTTAAATTATGTATTAAAAATTATTTATTCATTCATATTAATGTCTGTCTTCCCCTCCAGATGGTAAGCTCATTATGGGCAGGGAAGGTGCCTGCTCATCCTGTTGTACTGTACTCTCCCAAGCTCTGCACACATTAAGCACTCAGTAAATACCACTGATTGTTTGGTCAATTCATGGAGACATTCTGAGCTAACTGCACTTAACGCTGGCTAAAATGGTTTATCACTGAATCTGCCCAGCCAGGTTCCCAGTTTCTACATAGATGTTTTCAGGTCTTTGGGTCATTTGTTCATTCAGTAGTATTTATTGAGTGCTTACTGTGTGCAGGTAACTGTACTAAGTGCTTGGGGCCCTCAGTGTTCAGCAGGGAGCGGCCTGTGTTGTACCATCCGTGACGTCCTGGCCCCTCCATCTTGTCTGGTTTTACTTACAGTTTGTACTTCCTTCACCACCTGATTGCACTGGGCTTCGGGAACTTTTCATTCTATCACTTCAGACAATGACCATTTTGAACTTTAGTTACAGTATACAGCAGGAGGATCACTGAGGTAAACCAGACTTTTGCTTACAGTGAGGTCATGGAGAAGGTTTTTTCTGTGACCATCAGGCTCAGACGGTATTCCTTTTTGAGGTGTGTTGTACCTGGAAGCCACTTGCTTGCTGTGTGACTTTGGGCAAGTCACGCAGCTTCTCTGTGCCTCAATTTCTTCATCTCAAAATGGGGATGAAATATTTGTTCTCCTTGTGATTTAGACTGTAAGCCAGATGCGAGCCCCTTTGACGTTCTACCTGATTCATTTCTCTTTCTATTCCACCCACATATTCAATCCATCACCAATCTTGCCGGTTTTACCTTCATGGCATCTCTAAAATCCTCCCCTATCTCTCTACTCAGACTGCTACTGTGCTGATCCACGCATTAATCACATCTCACTTTGACAACTGCATCAGCCTTCTTGCTGCCTCCTGTCTCTGCCCTCTCCAGGCATTACCTCATTGTGCTGCATGGATCATTTTTCTTAAAAAAAACACTCCGTCCGCATCTGCCCATTCCTCAAAAACCTCCAAAGAGTACCCTTCCATCTCCCCATCAAACAGAAAATCCTTATCATGAGCTTTGAAAGCACTCAATCAGCTCTCCCCCTACTACCTAGACCACATAGGACAAGAGAAGATCCCAACACTTTAGACCATTCATGGTCATCAGTGGTCTTCATTGAATGCCTATGAGTGTGTAATTCTCTACTAAGTGCTTGGGAAAATGCATGTTTTATCCTCAAGGGGCTACTGAATCAATGAGAAGCAGGGTGGTCTAGTGGGAGTCAGAGGATGTGGATTCTAATCCCAGGGAAGCAGCATGGCTCAGTGGAAAGAGCATGGGCTTTGGAGTCAGAGGTCATGGGTTCAAATCCCAGCTCAGCCAATTGTCAGCTGTGTGACTTTGGGCAAGTCGCTTCACTTCTCTGGGCCTCGGTTACCCCATCTGGAAAATGGGGATTAAGACTGTGAGCCCCCTGTGGGACAACCTGATCACCTTGTAACCTCCCCAGTGCTTAGAACAGTGCTTTGCACATAGTAAGCACTTAATAAATGCCATTATCATTATTATTATTATTATTATTATTAATCTGCCCATTCCTTAAAAACCTCCAAAGAGTACCCTTCCATCTCCCCATCAAACAGAAAATTCCTTATCATGAGCTTTAAAGGCACTCAACACTCAATCAGCTCTCCTCCTACTACCTTAACTCACCGATCCAACAACCCAAATCGCACACTTCGCTCTTCTAACAGCAACTTTCTCAGTGTACCTCATCCTTATTTTTCTTGTTCCTGAACCCTTGTCCCTGTTCCCCCTCTAGCTTGGATCTAACACCCTCTTCATAGCTGACAGACCAGACCTTCTCAGTCCTGTTCAAATCATATCTCCTTCAAAACTTTTTCCTTAAGTTCTCACTTCCCTTTCTTAACACTCCCTTCTCTGCCACCTATGTGCTTGGGTCTGTTCCTCTAAAGCACTTGGATATTCACTCTTCTTCCATGCCCATGACACTTATATGCTGGTCCAACTGTAATTCATTTTAGTGGTTATCTCCCCCTCTGATCCTTAGGCTCCTTGTGGGCGGAGATTTTCTAGGCAGGAATCATCTACACCTTCTCTGCACACAGTAAGCGCTTAATAAATACCACTGATTGATGTGGAATAGGGGCTGCCTGGCATTATCTTGTACGTATTCCAGCCCTTACTTCAGTGGTTTCTGCATAGTAAGTTCTTAGTAAATGTCACAGTCATTATTAACAATTACCAACATTATTTGATGTAACACATGTCACAGCATGAGTGTTTGCAAGCATTTCAAAGTAATCATTATTACATCCAGCAGCTCTATTGGTTTGACTCTACCCTCTGGAGCCCTTCTTCCCTATTGGAAATGCTCTGTTTGTCCATTTAAAAATAAATGACCCTTCTAGCTCTTATAGAAAGAAAATGAGAGCCCAGATTTTTTTTTATCTAGTTTCCCACCTGGGAGGGCAGAGGCCACCCAACCTATCAGTTTCTCAGCAGGTATTATAACCCTTGTGTTGCCCCTAACCTAAATGGCATGGCCTCTTTCTCCATCCATTTTGTTCTGGTTTCACTTTATGTTCCCTGGCCTGATGAAAGTAGCCTTGGATTTTGGCGGTCTAATTTTCCTAGTTTTTCCTAACCTGTCACACATTACGGTAGTGTGATTGAGGGGGAGCTCTCCTGCTAGAAAGTCTTAGTATTTCCATTTCAAACTCTGCTTATTGGTTTATCATTCTCTCTGAGGACTTTTATCACCACCAAAAGTAGGTTTATGAGGTAAAAGAACAACAAAAGCTATTTACAAGGATTTCCTTAAAAAAAAAACCTAATGGCTCTCTGATTTAAAACACATTCGAGGTGGTAAGAACTTAAATAACCAGTTAAAGATGCTTTTTTGGGGGAGTGGGGGGTAGCCACACAATTTTAACTTGAAAAATAAGCCAGGAAATCAGTATCATGTAAAAGAGGAAATTGCTTTGCTAACAGTATGGCGATTATATGAAAAATTGAGTGGCACAGTCTTTTCAACAGTATGCCTTTATGCTCTCTCCACTGAGAGACTCTGAAATGAACTGAGATTAGGAATTCCATGCTGAAGAGTGTCTTAGATATGTATGCATGGTTCTGCATTATGTCAGTTTATAAGCCCTTCCAAGAGAGGCTTGTACCTTTTTGGATCTTGAAACACAGAACCCTCCAAAAATTTAATCAGATGAACTACATTAACACTGACTTTTGACCATTTGGATAAAGAAGCAGAGAAAATCAGAAATCTAGCATTCAGTCTTCCTTGTCCATTGAGATACCACTTCATCTTCAAGTGTAATATAAATTGATTCTTTTTTTCACTAAGAATCAATCAATCAATCATTTGTATTCATAGGTGTTTACTGTGAGAAGTAATTTAACAGGGCAAAAATTTCCATTTTGCACTCTTAGGAAAGTGAAAAAAAATCTAGAAAACTGTCAGGAAAGTAGTAGTGTGGAAATGTGTTTAGGATGAACCAGAATTTTCACCTCCACATACAGTAATTTTCTTTTAAAGGAAGAGTATTTTGTTTGAATTTCCATTCAAGAAGAAGCCCCCCTATTTGAAACATGGTTTTAGGAAGTTCCCTTGAACAAAAATAAGTTTAAGAAAACATTAATTTGCTGACTCTGGGTATCTATCAATAATAATAATTCAAATGGCAAGTAGGAGACATGGTAGAATATATGAACCCTCACTTGGATGAAAAATTCCCCTTTGAGATTTTAAATATAGTTCACGTGAACATGTCACCGGGTGAGAGTTTTAAAAGTGAAACAGCTGTAAAGAGTTTCTTCCCAGTTACTATTTGGGACTAATGAATGCAAGCCACCTAACTTCTAATGTGCTTTTGATGGAACCCTCCGGAAGCATATGAGATTTTAATGATATGGCCACATTTCCCCAGTGGGATGAAGGATAACTGTTCAGTGGATTTCTGTCATTTCCCGTTAGGTAGTAAAGTATGGAGGCAGGGGAGGGATAGATAGGGGTGGGGGATGAGAAACACTGGGATGGGTGAGAGAGACTGAGGGGAGAGACACAGGGGGAGAGAGACTGAGACTGGAGAGAGAGAAAGAAGAGGGCAAAGAGAAAGACTGGTGAGAGATTGGGATGGGGGAGAGAATGAAGTGGGAGAAAGAAAGACCAAGAATGGGGAGAAAGAAAGACTGAGGCAGATAAAGATGGCAAAGAGGAAGATAAACTGGAGGAGAGACACTGAGAGGGGTAGAAGGGGAGGAAGAGAAACTGGAGGAAAAGAAAGGATGGGGAAGGGGGTAGAGAGCCTGAAGGAGGGAAGACAGAGAAGGGGACCAAGAGACGGAGGGAGAGAAGAAAGGGAGGAGAAGCTGGAGGTGGGAGGAGGGAGAGAAACACTGAGGGAGGGGGAACAGAGGGACAGAGACTGAGGGAGGTGGGAGAGAGATTGAAGGGAGAGAGATCAAAGGGGGAGAGAGAGACAGAGAGGGAAGGAAAGGTGAGGAGAAAGGGAAAAACATGGAGCAGGAGGGGGAAAGACAGAGAGGAGGGAAAGACAGCAGGGGGAGATGGAAGAGGTGAGAGAAGGATGGAGAGGGGGAAAGATGGAGAGAAAGCATGGAAGATGGAGAGAGAACAAGACAGAAAGGGAAAGATGTTGAAGGAGAGGAAAGAAGGGGAGAGAGATGGATATGGGGAAAGGAAGAAATAGGGGAAAGGACATGGTGTGAGAGAGGAAGAGGGAAGTAGGATTGGAGCAAGAGGGGTAAAACCGAGAGAGAGAGCGGGAAAGGAAGAGAGAGGCAAAGGGGCGGGGGGGGAGCGAGAGAGAGAGTGTTGCAAATTGGGAACAGACTGTTAGATCAGTTGAGGTCAAAGGGGAACTTGATTTTGTGTAGATAGGTAGTAGGGTGACTGTAAAGGTCAAGGATGAGCCTAAACTTCACAAACAAGCACAAACACCTTACAAGTTTAAGAGATAGTCATTTTATGTAAAATGAGTCCTTTAAGGTTCAATAGGAAGCAGGACCTCCCACAATTGAGTTTCTTATGTCTATTTATTTGACTCAAAATTGATAAAGGCAAATCAATACAGGATTTAGCATGTCTCCCCTACACTTCACACAATATCTGCATTTTAACAACTCCTGTGTAATGGAGCTGCCTAATACTTGAGTGAAAATATTTTGTATGCCACATTCCTGATTTTCTATTTACTTGGATAATGACTTCAGCAGGGACAATAGTTTGAGGTAAACTTTCAGGAATTCTGCCATCATTAAAGTCCCTTGCACTGCTCTGAATCTTCCCCACCTCCTCCCTGGGTATTATAAAGATTTAAAGCACACTGAGATATACCTACAAAGCTACATTTCAAAACGGGGAATAATCTGATGTATTCAACCACTGCAGACTTGAGCATCAAAAGAGAAACCCACAACTGTGAAAGTGATGGGATTCATCTGGTAGGTTGAAAATTGTACTTGACACTCTGGACTTCATTTTATATGAATTAAGGCTGGAGTGTCAACCCAGGTTTTCATACTAACAACTGAGTTTCCTTGCTCTTAGACCTTTAACATTACATAAATGTCAACTTTTGTTGCTCAATAAGTTCCACGTGTCCACATAAAACCGTGGTAACAATGGTAAATTCAACAGCATTTACATGTATAATAGGAGAATGCATTTCATTTGCCCCCTGAATAATGCATTTGTGGGAAGGAACCAAATGGGCATGACCCTGAGGATAATTGACTTTAATGTTTTTTACTGTCACTTCTTCAATATAAAACTTTAGGAGCATCAATGCACTACTACATTTTGGAAAGAGTTTTTAACATTCAGTGGCCTGCAAACATTCTTATTTGGCTGAAAAACTTATACTGTGTCTATTTAGAAGTAGTAGTCATAATAACAGTAGTAGTAATGGTAGTAGAGAAGCAGTGTGGCTAAGTGGAAAGAGCCCAAGCTTGGGAGTCAGAGGTCATGAGTTCTAATCCCGGCTCTGCCACTTGTCAGCTGTGTCACTTTGGGCAAGTCATTTCACTTCTCTGGGCCTCAGTTCCCTCAACTGTAAAATGAGGGGGAGTAAGACTGTGAGCCCCACTTGGGACAACCTGATCACCTCGTACCCTCCCCAGTGCTTAGAACAGTGTTTCGCACATCGTAAATGCTTAAGAAATACCATCATTATTAGTAGTAATAGTAGTAATAGTCACAGTAGTAGAAGAAGAAATATTATTTTTGAAATGCTTATTACGTGTTGGGGTAGAAGACTGACTTTTTTTCAGTGGTATTTCTTAAGTGCTTACTATGCACCAGGCACTGAACTAAGTGCTGGGGTAGATTTAAGATAATCAGGTTGGACACAGTCCATGTCCCATGGAGATCACAATCTTATTTCCCATTTTACAGATGAGGTAACTGAGGCACAGAGAAATGAAGTGACTTGCCCAACATCATACAGCAAGCAAGTGACAGAGCTGGGATTAGAACCCAGGCTCTCTTACTCCCAGGACCATGCTCTTTCTACTAGGCAACACTTCCTCTCAGTTGGGATTTAACCGTAGTCCCTACCCCTTGGGGAGTTCACAGTGTCACTCACTGACAGGGACTGTGTCCTACCTGATGCTGTTACCATAAATCCAAGTGCTTAGCCACTACTTAGAGAAGCAGCGTGGCTCAGTGGAAAAAGCCTGGGCTTTGGAGTCAGAGGTCATGGGTTCAAATCCTGGCTCGGCTAATTGTCAGCTGTGTGACTTTGGTCAAATCACTTAACTTCTACTGGGCCTCAGTGACTTCATCAGTAAAATGGGGATTAAGATTGTAAGCCCCACGTGGGACAACCTTGAATATCCCCCCCAGAGCTTAGAACAGTGCTTGGCACAGAGTAAGCACTTAACAGATACCGACATTATTATTATTATTATTAGCCCAGTGCTAAGCACTTCTTCTTATTAGTAAGCACTTATTACTAAACCTAGATCATCAAAAGTATAATTACATCCAAAGCTTCCCAAATTTCTAAAAGTACCAAGACCTCATGCTGGAGGACTCTCCCTTGGGTGCTGGAAGACTGAGCTTTGTGACCCAAGATGGAAAATTTGCCATCTCCTTCAAGAGTCCTTCCCCGATTAAACCCTCTTTTACCCAACTCCCTCTCCCTTCTGTGTCATCTATGCATGTGCTATTATCCCACCCTTAGCCCCACAACACTCAGTTACATATCCAAAATGTATTTTTGTATTAGTATCTGCCTCTCCTTCAAGACTGTTGAGTTTCCCAAGGCCACCGGACAGAGAAGTGGCAGAGACAGGACTAGAACCCAGATCCTTCTGACTCCCAAGCCCGTGCTCTATCCATTAAGCCACACTGCCTCTCATCTCTTACGCTGATGCTCTGCCACTTACGTGTTGTGTGACCTTGAACAAGTCACCCCACTTCTCTGTGCCTCAGTGCTGTCATCTGAAAAATGGGTATTCAATACCTGCTCCCTATTTAGACTGCGAGCCCTATGTGGGACCTGATGATCCTATTACCCCTGAGTTTAGTACAGTGCTTGGCATATAGTAAACGCTTAACAAATACCACATTTTTTTCTCTCTTTTTTCATTTTTTTTACAAGCTTTATTTAATTTTGCATGGCATGAGGGAAGCTATGGAGTCCTTTATTCTCTTGGGAACAGAAACAGAATCTCTAAGGCTGTCCAGAGAAGTCTGGAGAAATCTATAGTCCTCCTCCATAGATTTACACGGAGGGGAGGAGCAGATCAATCAATCAATCAATCAATCGTATTTATTGAGCGCTTACTATGTGCACAGCACTGTACTAAGCGCTCGGGAAGTACAAATTGGCAACACATAGAGACAGTCCCTACCCAACAGTGGGCTCACAGTCTAAAAGGGGGAGACAGAGAACAGAACCAAACATACCAACAAAATAAAATAAATAGGATAGAAATGTACAAGTAAAATAAATAAATAAATAAATAAATAGAGTAATAAATATGTACAACCATATATACATATATACAGGTGCTGTGGGGAAGGGAAGGAGGTAAGATGGGGGGAAGGAGAGGGGGACGAGGGGGAGGAGAGGGGGACGAGGGGGACAGCAGATGGAGACAGACTTCTTAACACAGATGTCATCATCATCATCATCATCAGAAAGACATGCTTTCCTAAGGCATGCAGGATAATGTGGGGAAAGGTTGAGAAATAAACAGCTGCCTCCCATTGGCAGAGATTTGACTTTGTGCGTCCCCCCAACTCCTCCCTGGCCTGTCGCCCACTCTTAGGATGATGTAGGTTTGTGGGTGCAACCAGAGCCCACCCTGCTGATTGCCACTTGAGAAATGTCTGCTTCAAGCAGTGATTCAGGAGAGAGGGGAGAGAGATGTCTCTCCTCTCCACTGCTCTGGAGAAACAGCACGGCTTAGTGGAACCAGCACCAGCTTGGGAGTCAGAAGAACCTGAGTTCAAATCCTGGCTCGGCCACATGTCTGCTATATGACCTTGGTTAAGTCAGTTCACTTCTCTGAGCCTCAGTTACCTCATCTGTAAAATGGAGATCAAGAGTGTGAGCCCCATGGGGGCCAGGGACTGTATCCAACTTGATGAACTTGTGTCTATCCCAGTGTTTAGAACAGGGCTTGGCACATAGTAAGCAATTTCACAAGTACCGGTGTTATTATTATTATTATTATTACAGGACATAATGCTTCTCCCTTGGGAATAAAAAACCAGAGAACCAGGATCATTTAGTGAAAAGAGCACAGGCTTGGGAGTCAGAAAATGTGGGTTGTAATCCCGGCTCTGCCACATGTCTTCTGTGTGACCTTGGGCAAGCTATTTTTTCTTCTCTGTGCCTCAGTTACCTCATCTGAAAAATGAAGATTAAGACTGTGGCTCCCAGGTGGGACAACCTCATTACCTTGTATCTACCCCAGTACTTACATTGCTTGGCACATAGTAAGCGTTTAACAAATATTATTATTATTATTATTATTATTATTATTATTATTATGGTGTGAGTGTAATAGTGAAACAATAGTAGCAGTAACAGCATGCCCGGTGGAGTGTACATAACCATAATTTATCTATTTATATTAATGCCTGTCTCCCCTTCTAGATTGTAAGCTCATTCTGGGCAAGAATGGTGTCAGTTATATTGTTGTACTCACCAAAGCGATTAGTACAGTGAACTGCACACCGCAAGTGCTCAATAAATACAACTGACTGGTAGTCAGACAATGTCAGTATTAGTCCTGGTTCTGCCACCCACCTACTGTGTGACCTTGGGCAAGTCATTTAACTTCTCTGTGCCTCCATTTCCTCATCTGTAAAGCAAGAATGAATCATCCATTCTCCTCCCTCTTAGTAAGTGAGCCCTATGTGAGACAGGGACTGCATTTGATTTTATTGAATTGTATCTACATCACCGATTGGCTCAGTGGTTGGCACATAGTAAGCACCAGTAAGTAAGACACATAGTAAGACAAATACCAGCCCCCTGCCAAAAAAAAGTAGCCGATTAGTTTCTGCAGGGTATAAGGCATGTTATGGCCGGACATTCTGACAATGCACTTTTCAAATCTATTAATAATGGAGAAGCAGCATGGCATAGAGTAAGGGGCCTCAGTGTCAGAAGGATTTGGACTCTAATACTGGCTCCACCACTTATCTACTGTGTGACCTTGGGCAACTCACTAAACTTCTCTGTGCCTCAGTTTCCTCAACTGTAAAATGGGAATTCAGTTTCTGTTCTCCCTCCAACTTAGACTGTGAGCCACATGTGGCACAGGGAATGCATCTGAACTAGAGTTTGAGAAATAGTAGGCACTTTGCAAATGCGAAGCAGTGTGGCTCAGTGGAAAGAGCACAGGCCTTGGAGTCAGAGGTCATCGGTTCAAATCCCAGCTTCCCCACTTGTCAGCTATGTGACTTTGGGCAAGTCATTTAACTTGTCTGGGCCTCAGTTATCTCATCTGTAAAATGGGGATTAAGACTGTGAGCCCCCCGTGGGACAACCTGCTCACCTTGTAAACTCCCCAGTGCTTAGAACAGTGCTTTGCACATAGTAAGCGCTTAATAAATATCATCATCATTATTATTATTAAATGGCTTAGTAATTAAGTGCATCAACCATTATGAATCATCGTCTCCATGAATGTCTGTTTACTTACCCCATTTGCTATGATTCCTTAACAGTAATGATATTTGCCCAATTCCCTTCATTGAGCTTATTGATTAGTTTTGGTAATAATTAACAAACAATGCTGCATATTCATAAGGCAGTCTACAGTAAAGGGGATAGTCAACATCATCCACAAGGGAACTGTACTTCCCAAGCGCTTAGTACAGTGTTCTGCACACAGTAAGTGCTCAATAAATACAATTGAATGAATGATTGAGCACTGACTTTGTGTAGCACACTGTACTAAGCTTCAGGGAGACATTCAGAAGAAGCCCTGCCTGCCCTTCTTGGGGATAATGAGAAAGTGAAGGGTTGGTGAACTGATGAATATTCAGTAGCTATGAAGTGTGACAGTAGTGTCATCAGAGCATGATGGATGGTGTTTTCTTTTTTTCCCCTCATTTTAAGAGATCATAGGGAATGACGGTGAAAGCAGGGCATCACTATTCCCAGGAGAGAGTTCCAGCCCAAGTCTTTTCAGCCCAGTTCCTTGACGGCTCTCTGCATAGCTTTAGACCCTGTAATGAGATTTGTGAGAGGCTGGAATATGAGCACCGAAGTTCTACACCAAACATTTTCTGAGTTTAATCGGTCCTGTGTGATTGTAGGAATGAGATCATTGGTCAAATCCCGCTTTCTTCCTTAATTATCGATAAATAATGTTGTGATTGTAATTTCTAAACCACACTTGGCAAGACCTATAGGGCAATCTGGAATCTGCTGGTGGTTTGGTAGCTATAACTCTAAATGTAGATTAGCCCATAATAAAGCAGCATTGTTTCTGAGACAATGTTAACTTTGTGATTAATGAGGTGATGGCGGAGAAACATATGACTCTTTCCAAATGCAATCCAGTGCTTTTTCTCGACTCCAGTCTCAGCCAAAACTGTCAGGATTAATGACAAGATGACCAGATAATGTTTCACCTGTAACTAGGATCTTGACTGGGATTTGAAAGTTTCCAAGATTTCCAGAGGCTCAGCTCTTAAGTGTAGCCAAGTCTTTTATTTTTTTTTTTCCTTCAGAAAGCTCAAAAACAAATGGTTCGGGAAGTCTCCAAAGTGAAAATCAGGGATTCAGTTCTGCCGTCTTGGAAACACAGACTGATTGCCGGACCCGATCCAATGGCCAGAATGCTGTGAGCATCTGAAGAAAACATTAATAAATAAATAAATACTGGAACATGAAGAGTCCTAACCGAGAAGCAGTGTGGCTTAGCGGTTAGAGCATAGGCCTAGTACCCAGAGAGACCTGGGTTCTAATCCTAGCTCGACCGAATGCCTGCTGCTGCTGTGTAACCTTGGACAAGTCACTTCACTTCTCTGTTACCTCATCTGTAAAATGGGGATAAGTGTGTGAACCCGTGGGACAGGGACCATGTCTGACCTGATTAACTTGCATTTACCCTGGCACTTAGAAAGGTGCTTGAAACATAGTAAGAGTTTACTGAGTTCCACAATCAACATCATTATGAGAATGACCTTGGGGTGACAAATCTACTCATGAAATTGGTTCAAGAAGAATCTATGAAGCGTTTATGAAAGCTTAGCTGAATTTGGATCACTCTATAGACATCTCTATAGTCACCCAGCACTTAAAACAGTGCTTTGCACATAGTAAGCGCTTAATAAATGCCATTATTATTATTATTATTATTATTATTATTATTATTATTATTATTATTATTATTATCTCAAGCTACAAAGAAGGGGATTGGGTCTAAATGACGATTCTGAAAATTCCCAAGACTTGAGTGTGGTGGTAGCCCCTGAAGAAGGATCTGTCCACTTTGGTTGGTGGAGATGACTGTTCACAAGCCCACTTCTAATGATAAGTAGGCACACACTCCTCCTGCTCAAATTTATCTGTGTACTTTCTGGTGACTTAATACACGATGTTTTAGAGCCCTGCTCTAAATCAAACATAATTCCCAAGATTTTACGAAAAAATTCAGTCAAATATGTTGCATTTTTTCCTACTAGCATTATCCTTGGATAGCAATCCTGGCGTTGAGCTTTGATAAGACATCCTGGCAGGAAATAGTCTTATATTTTCCACCTCCAAATCCAAGCAACTGCAGGAAATGACCAATGACTAGAAGTGAAGCCAATTACTCTCAGTGTATAATGCTTAAATACCCTACAATTATCTGGAAAGCTGCAATCATGTCAGCTTTCATCGTAACCCTCTAAGTACAACAACTAAAATATGCCTTGAATCTATTGGAAGGAAAGTAGTGTTTCTCCTTTGACAAATTTCTCAAATCTAGAAACAAGAGTTTAGGTTTGTGAGGCTTCTCCCTGTCACTGATTAATAATTAAGCACCAGGCAAATTGTTTTTGCTCTTCCAGCAAGTCACTTTCCGTTTCAAAGAGAGGCTATTAATGTTGATGAGGATGAGTTTAACCATACATTACTTGGGAGGAATGAAAAAAAAGTCAGTATTATTTAGGTGGAGCTGGCAAAATGATCTGTGCTTTCTGTGATAGTCTCTTGCTGTCCGTGGAGTGTGTCTACTGTGGATTCTCTTTCCTGGATTTCTCCTTTCCCCTCGGGGTCGACTATGCAAGTGGCTGTGAACCTCTTAAGCCCTTGGATCATCACCCCAGCCCCAGAGCACTAATGCAAATGTTTCTATGCTCTACTATTTCCCTTATCTGTAATTTATTTTAGTTTCTCACTCCCCTCATAGACAGCTCATTGTGAGCATGGTTCACATCTACCAATTCTGTTGTACTGCGCTCTCCCAGACACTTAGCACATTGCTCTATACACACTAGGCACTCAATTAATACCACTGATTGATGGATGGATTCAATCCTAACTGCTCTCAGTCTTCAACTTTCCAGGGAAAGGAATCCTCATCTTTTCAGTCTAGCCTCATCTGGATGTATCTCCATTCCCCTGGTCATCTGATTTTTCCACTCTGTTCCTTTCTCCAGAGAAGCAGCGTGGCTCAGTGGAAACAGTACGGGCTTTGGAGTCAGAGGTCATGGGTTCAAATCCCAACTCCGCCACATGTCTGCTGTGTGACCTTGGACAAGTCACTTAACTTCTCTGAGCCTCAGTTACCTCATCTGTAAAATGGGGATTAAGACTGTGAGCCCCACATGGGACAACTTGATTACCTTGTATTCATTCATTCAATCGTATTTACTGAGCGCTTACTGTGTGCAGAGCACTGTACTAAGCACTTGGGAAGTACAAGTTGGCAACATATAGAGATGGCCCCTACCCAACAGTAGGCTCACCTTGTATCCCCCCCAGCGCTTAGAACAGTGCTCTGCACATAGTAAGCGCTAAACAAATGTCATTATTATTATTATTATTTCTTGTCTTCTCACAGCCTTCTTCAGATGCAGACATCAGAATGGCATGCAGTCTTACACAAATGGGGTCAGTCAATCCTATGTACTGAGTGTATGCAGATCACTGTACTAAGCACTTGGGAGAGTACAACAGAACAATAAACAGACACATTTCCTGCCCACAACGAGCTTAAAGTCTCTAGGGTTAAATGGATAGGGTGTGATGTAGTGGAAAGACCACGGGGTTGGGAGTCGTGAAACCAAGGTTCTAGTCCCAGCTTTGCCACGGTGCTGTGTGATGTTGGGAAAGTCCCTTCCTCCTGGTTTTTTCATCTGCAAAATGGAGATAAAATATCAACTCTCCCTCCCTCTTCTATTGGGCGCCCCATATAGGGCAGGGGATATTGTGTGTAATGTAATTATCTTGTATCTACCTCGGGTCTTACAGTGGTGATAAGGCACATCTTGTCTTGTCTTATGCTGCAGAGTCATCTCTGACCCATAGTTACTTACTCCATGGGCACATCTCTTCCAGAACGTCCCACCTCCATCTTGCCATCGTTCTGGTAGGGTATCACTAGAGTTTTCTTGGTACAAATCCAGAAGTGTTTTACCATTGCCTTCTTCCACACAGTAAATGTGAGCCCCCAACCTCCCAGCCCAGGTGAATTTGGACTTGTAGCAAATTGCCTTCCACTTGTTAGCCACTGCCCAAACTAGGAATGGAATGGGTAGGTCTTTGCTTGACTCTCCCTCCCATAGCCGAGACTGGTAGGGTACTGGAAACCCTCCAGGTGTGATCCTGAGAGGGGCTAGAGGGGTGATAAGGCACTTAACATATGCATAGTAAATACTGTAATAATTATCATTGTTGATGAAGCCAAGTGCAATCAACTGTATCTGTCTGAGTCAACAAACAGTAAGCTCTTCCTCTCAGTTGTATATTTTTCCTTTGTCAAATGGAGATTAAATCCTCTTCCCTCCAATTTAGACTATGAGCCTTATGTGGGACAGGGACTTTGTCCAGCCTGATTATCTTGAATTTACCCCCAGAATTTAGTTCAGAGCCTGGAACATAATTAGTTCTTAATTAGGTCCATTAAAAAAAAATGTTGTACTCTTCCAAGTGCTTAGGAGAGTGCACTACCCAGAGTTATTGCTCAATAAATACCATTCATTTGGTTGGAAACTTATTGTCTCACCCATGTTCAGGATTTTATCTCTTGGAACATCAGAATACGTCTCAACCGAAGGAGGGCAAAGTCAGTCAATCATATTTATTGAGCGCTTATTGTGTGCAGAACATTGTACTAAGAGCTTGGGTGAGTACAATATAACAATATACATATACATTCCCTTATGCTACCAGCTCTCCCTCCCAGGTCAAATCACTTGGCCTTCAAAGTGTTCTGGTAATGTCTGACCCTTAGGATTTTGATTTTATTTTTTCATTTCAATAATATTTTAATAGTAATAACAGTACTTGTTAAGTGCTTACTATGTGCCAGACACTCTAGTAAGCACTGGGGTAGATACAGGATAATTGGCTCAGACACGGTCTCTGTCCTACATAGTCTTTGTCCCCATTTTCAAGATGAGGTAACTGAGGCACAGAGCAGTGAAATGACTTGCCCAAGGTCACACAACAGACAAGTGTCAGAGTCAGAATTAGAACCCAGGTCTTCAGACTCTCAAGCCTGTACTGAATAGCACAGAGTTTGACAATACCATTATTATTATTGTAACAAACATTTGTTTGACGTAGCATTTTCATATCATTAAGAGATGAATAGGGGAGTAACTCTGACCTTTCAAGTTCTATACAGCACAGTACAAAGAAGTATTAGTATAATTGATCAAATCTTATTATAGTGACAGACTACATTAATCAATCTTTCATTCAAGCGCATTTATTGTGTGCTTGCTGTGTGCAGAGCACTGTACTAAGCACTTGGAAAGTGACAGTACAGCAATAAAGAGCGATAATCCCTGCCCACAATAATAATAATAATAATGAAAGCATTTATTAAGTGCTTACTATGTGCAAAGCACTGTTCTAAGCACTGGGGAGGTTACAAGATGATGAGGTTGTCCCACGGGGGGCTCTCAGTCTTAATCCCCATTTTACAGATGAGGGAACTGAGGCACAGAGAAGTGAAATGACTTGCTCAAAGTCACACAGGTGACAAGTGGCAGAGTAGCGATTTGAACCCATGACCTCTGACTCCAAAGCCCGGGCTTTTTCCACTGAGCCACACTGCTTCTCGGGCAGAATGGACTCAAAGTCTAGAGGGGGATTATTTATTCAATGGTATTTATCGAGCTCTTTGTGCAGAGCTCTGGACTAAGTGCTTGGCAGCATATGATGGAGGAGGTAGACGTGCTAACTGCTCTCAGAAGGCTTACAGGGTTGCTGGGGAGGTAACAGTTGGGGAAACTACAGAGTAGAAGGATATTTACTCCTTGGCATAACCTGTTCTGATTAGTACAGTGCTCTGCACACAGTAAGCGCTCAATAAATACGATTGAATGAATGAATGAATGAATTTACATCAGTGCTGTGGGAACGGAGTGAGTATCAGAGGGCTTATTGGGTGCCAAGTCCGGCAGTAGGGAGGGAAATGGTATTTGTTAAACGCTCACTATGTTCCCAAACACTGTTCTAAGCACTAGGGTAGATAAAAGGTAATCGGGTTGTCCCACATGCTCACAGTCTTAATCCCCATTTTACAGATAAGGTAACTGAGGCCCAGAGAAGTTAAGTGACTTGCCCAAAGTCACACACAGCTGACAAGTGGAGGAGATGGGATTAGAAACAGAAATGAGAAGCAGCATGGCTTTGGAGTCAGAGGTCATGGGTTCAAATCCCATCTCCGCCAATTGTCAGCTGTGTGACTTTGGGCCAGTAATTTAACTTCTCTGGGCCTCAGTTCCCTCAACTGTAAAATGGGGATTAAGACTGTGAGCCTGCTGTGGGACAACCTGATCACCTTGTAACCTCCCCAGCACTTAGAACAGTGTTTTGCCCATAGTAAGCGCTTAATAAATGCCATTATTATTATTATTATTATTATTATTGTTATTAAATAGGGTAAGAAGATGAGAGATGAGCCTGGAAAGGTTGCCCAGAGGAGATCTGATTTTAGGTTGGTCTTTGGAGACAGGAAGAATGGTACCTGTGGGATTTGAAGCTGGGGTAGGGGCCGGGAGTCAGAAGGAGCTGGGTTCTAATCCTGGCTCAACCATATGTCTGCTGTGTGACCTTGACCAAGCCACTTATTTTCTCTGTGCCTCAGTTACCTCATCTGTAAAATGGGGATAAGAATCTCAGACCCATGGGGGACAGGGACTCTTTCCAACCTGATTAACTTGTATCTACCCCAGCACTTAGAACAGTGCTTGGCACATTGTAAGAATTTGACAGGTGTCATAATTATTATTATTATGAAGGGGGAGGGCATCAATGGCACCGCCATCTTTTCCTTCTCACATAACTTGGTGCTATCCTTTATTCTCTCTCTCATTCAACCCACACATTCAATCCATCACTAAATCCTGTCAGTTTGACCATCAGAGCATGGCGAAAAACCACTCTTTCCTCTCGATCCGAACTGCTACTATGTTAACCCAAGCATTGATCCTATCCCACCTTGATTACTGTATCAGTCTCCCTACTGACCTCCCAGCTTCCTGTCTCTTCCCACTCCACTCCATACTTCACTCGGCTGCCCAGATTATTTTTCTACAAAAAACATACAGATCATGTTACCCCTCTCCCTAAGAATCTCTAATGGTTGCCCATCCACCTCTGCATCAGACATAAAGTCCCTACCATTGGCAGCGTGGCTTAATGGAAAGAGCACGGATTTGGGAGTCAGCGGTTTTGGGTTCTAATCCCATCTCCTCCACTTGTCAGCTGTGTGGGACTTGGGGTAAGTCACTTAACTTCTCTGGGCCTCAGTTACCTCATCTGTAAAATGGGGTTTAAGATTGTGAGCTGCCTGCGGGACAACCCGATTACCTTGTATCTAGCCTAGTGCTTAGAACAGTGCTTGGCAACATAGTGAGCGCTTAACAAATGCCATCATTATTATTACCTCACCTCACTACTCTCCTACTAAAACCCAGCCTGCAAACTTTGCTCCTCAAAAGCCAACCTTCTCACCGAAACTCAATTTCATCTTTCTCATCACCGATATCTTACCCAAATCATGCCTCTGGCCTGGAGCACCGGTCCCCCTTCATATTCAAAAGGTAATTAATCTCCCCACGTTCAAAGCCTTATTGAAGGCCCATCTCCTCCAAGAGGCCTCACCTGACTAAGTCTTGCTTTCCTCTCCTCCCACTCCCTTCTGTTCTGCCTTGATTTTCTCCCTTAGTTCATCCTCCCCCACCCAACCCCACAGCACTTATGTACATATCTATAATTTCATTCATTTACATTAATGTCCGTCTGCCCCTCTAGACTGTAAGCTCATTATGTGCAGGGAATAAGTCAGGTATATTGTTATATTGTTCTCCAAGCATTTAGTACAGTGGTCTGAACACAGTAAACACTCAATAAATATGATTGACTGAACAACTGACTGAATGAAATTGAAAACCTGGAAGTTGCATAAATTTAGTACAAGTACCTTTCATGACTAAGGAATCAGGTTTTGAACCTATTTTCTTTCCTCCAAAGGTTAGAAAGGGTGAATCAACTTGATAAAAAAAGGACTTAAAAATTACATAGAATTGCTTTGGCATCCACATTTCTTTTTTTCACACATTTTGATTTTTTTTTAACTAGGTTTAAACCATGTATATTAACCATCCTCAACTAACTGCACTGGGCTCATTTACCTTTTAATGGTGCCTAACTCTATACAGACATTGCATAGAAATCTTGATTTTTTTTCTATCTTTTTTTAACCTTGGTTCTGTTTAGTTTTAGAGAGATCCACTGGTTTTAATCTCTGGGTCAAAACCTTATGATCGTTGATCCTCTTGTTACAGCCTGTTTTTACAAAGATTTGCTTTGTTTTCTTTTTTATTCATTTTGACGGTCTTGATTCCATGTCTCACTATTTTGGCATTCAAATCCCTCTTTTGAAATCTTGGGTTCAAAGTAATGAACCACAACTGGAGTCTACGATGCTTTTGGTAACATAGCCTATAATACCAAAGAAAAAGTTAAACTTGTTTTATATAAAGTGGAACTCCTCAATTAAAGCACTTGAGATCATAAAACAGCATAGCAATGTTAGGATACCCTAAAAGAAAACTCAGTATGGACTTGTCCTAACTACATTCAATTCCACACCAGCTGAATAAGTAAATTTTGCTCTTATTAGATTGCTAAATGAATGCAATTGCTTTTTATGTTACATTGCCTTTGAAAGAAATCTTTGGGAGCAAAATATGGATATCCATCTTTTGGGGCAGTTTTAGTAGTCCGTTTCTCACAACACAAGGAAGCACTGAAATCAAGTGAGAATCCCAAAGACTACCATTAGTATCATCACTTAATGTTTAATAATTCTTGTCTTATGCCGTCGAGTTGTCTCCGACGTGTCTATGCGACGCTATGGACACATCTCTCCCAGAATAGTTCACCTCCATCTGAAATCCTTCTAATAGTGTATCCACAGAGTTTTCTTGGTAAAAATTTGAAAGTGGTTTACCATTGCCTCCTTCCACACAGTAAACTTGAGTCTCTACCCTCGACTCTCCCATGTCTCTGCTGCCCAGAACATGTGAGTGTGTAAACATGTTGCCTTCCAGTCACTAGCCACTGCCCATGTATGTTGCACTGTTTGTAAACCTGTGGAAAGAGCAGGGAATCCTCCTTACAGAAAAATTAGAGATCACTAATTGTTAACTAAATATTTGTTAATAATTAGCAATCTCTATTTTTCTCTAAGGGGGATTCCCTTCTTCTTCAGCAGTTTTACAGACAATGCAGCATACACAAAGAAACCGTCCCTCTGTCTCACAATCACATATATATTCCTCCACATATTCATAACTTAGCCTGCCCAAACCCCATGTGTCCATACATACTGATTCCACCTTCACCAGAGCCATACGTACGTATGTATGCATGCTGTTTCATGTTGACACTAAATATCCAAAAATATTGGAAGTCTAACTACATCCCACCAGAAAATGTTCTGCGGATCATTATCCTTAAGTTGCAGCTAACAGAGTCTTCTCCTTCCCCTCTGTTTGCCTCCCTTTTGGCCATATTCTCTTCACTAATTCCTCGATGACAAGAGAAAAGGAAATCGAGGGAAGCTTCTTATGGGAAGGGAACATTTCTACCAACTCTATCGTATTATACTCTCCCAAGCCCATAGTACAGTGCTCTGTTACACGGTAAATGCTCGGTAAGTACCACTGATTGATTGTGTGAGCTTCCTATGGGCAGAGAATACGTCTGCTAATTCTGCTGTATTGTACTCTCCCAAGCATAAGGCTTGTATGGGCTCTGGATGGTGAGCACTCAGTAAATATGATATAGCGATTGACTAAGTAACAAGAGGAGGGACATTTTTTGTTTATTAGTAAAAATAAAATTTTGAGATAGCAGCATCGCCTTGTGGAGAGAGCATGGACTTGAGAGTCAGTAGGATCTGAATTCTAATCCTGGCTCCTCTGCTTGTCTGTTGTGTGACCATGGGCAAGTCACTTAACTTCTCTGTGCCTCAGTTACCTCATCTGTAAAACCGGGATAAAGAATGTGGGCCCCACGTGGGTTATGGACTGTGTCCAACCTGTGAATCTACCCCAGTGCTTAGTAGAGTGCCTGGCATGTAGTAAGTGCATAACAAATACCATTAAAAAAAGATATGGACATGAAACTACTGGCTGAAATAATTTGAGGGCTATAATTAATTCATGCAGATCATATTCCCCTATTAGTACAGATAATTTAGAGTTGACTAGGAATTTTCTAGACTGTAAGCTTATTTGTAAGCTCATTATAGGCAGGGAATATGTCTGTTTATTGTTGTACTGTACTCTCCCAAGTGCTTAGTACAGTGCTCTGCACAAAGTAAGCACTCAATAAATACTATTGAATGAATATGGGCAGAGAACATGTCTGCTAATTCTGTTGTATTGTACTCTCCCATGTCCTTAGCTCAATGTTCTGAAAACAGTGAGCATTCAATAAATTCCATCGATTGATATAATAATCATGATGATAATGATAGTAATAGTGTGTAGGTGCTTACTAGGTGCCAAGCACTGTACTAAGTGCTGTAATAATAATAAAAATAATTGTGATATTAAGTGCTTACTATGTGCCAAGCACTTTACTAAGCATTGGGGTAGACACAAGTTAATCAGGTCTCCCGTGGTTCTCACAGCTTGAGTATAAAAGAAAACAGGATTTGAATCCCCATGTTGCAGATTCGGTAGCTGAGGCCCAGGAAGTTAATAATAATAATAATAATGGTATTTGTTAAGCACTTACTACGTGCAAAGCACTGTTCTAAGCGCTGGGGGGATACAAGGCGATCAGGTTGTCCCACGTGGGGCTCACAGTCTTACTCCCCATTTTCCAGATGAGGGAACTGAAGCACAGAGAAGTTAAGTGACTTGCCCAAAGTCACACAGCTGACAATTGGCAGAGTTGGGGTTTGAACCCATGACCTCTGACTCCAAAGCCTGAGCTCTTTCTAGTGAGCCACGCTGCTTCTCTAGTTAAGTGACTTGTCCAAGGTCACACAGCAGGTGGGTGGAGGAGAGGCGAATACGACCCTGGTCCTCTTAATCCCGGGCCCATGCTCTTTCCACTAGGACTCCAAAGCCCTGGCTCTTTCCACTGAGCTACGCTGCTTCTCATCATCATCATCATATGGAAACCACATTCTGCCTAGAATTGTTGAGTCTAAAAAGAAAACACAATTACAAGAGCTGTAATAGCATTTGAGGGAAGTTTTGCATTTTCCTATCTACCCCAGTGCGCTATATACACACAAACACAAGCACGCACCCACCCCCTTCCCCCGACGCCCACTCACTCATCTTGCTTCATTCAGACTGTTCGTACATATCCAACAAAGCACCAGAGTCCACAAAGTGCATCTTAACCTTACCTGATTAATGTAAATGAAGGAGAATTTTTTGGCAAAGGATTTTGGAAAGATGCTGTTTTCTATCAGTGACAAAAGAAGCAGTGTATGACCCTTAAACTTTAAGATGAAAAATTAGCCTTTGTTCCTTTTTTTTATGTAATACTGGGGCATTGCTGAATTTTTGAATGCAATTAGCGGCTAAATTACTAACAAAATGCAGATATTTCTTTGCTACTCAAGGGGCCGTGGAAAGGGAGCAGTTCAGATTTCAAATCTGGTGCCCCTTGTGACTTCAAGAAGTCGCAGTGATAGCTCAGTGGTGCAAAATGTATTTCAGTGTGTTTATCATCCTGCTTACCAACGTGTGGAAAAGAAAGCAAGAGCCCAGAATTATAATAATGATGGCATTTACTAAGTGCTTGCTATGTGCAAAGCACTGTTCTAAGCGCTGGGGAGGTTACAAAGTGATCAGGTTGTCCCATGGCGGGGCTCACAGTCTTCATCCCCATTTTACAGATGAGGTCACTGAGGCCCAGAGAAGTGAAGTGACTTGCCTGAAGTCACACAGCTGACAATTGGCAGAGCCGGGATTTGAACCCATGACTTCTGACTCCAAAGCCTGGGCTCTTTCCACTGACCCATGCTGCTTCTCTAAGAAGCAGAATTGAAACTACAGTTATGATGCCACATTTTAAAAGAGAAGAAAAGCTTTATTTATTTATAAAAAAATGTAGAGCATGAGTGTGTAACTATTTTTTTCTCATAATTTGTTAAGTGCTGACTATGTGTCAAACACTGCTCTAAGCACTGGTGTCAGTACATGTTAATTCGGTCAGATACAATATTTTTCCCACATGGGGCTCACAGTCTAAGTAGAAGGGGTAGAAGGGAGAGCAGGTATTTAATCCCCATTTTACACCCGAGGAAACTGAGGTACAGAGAAGTGAGATGACTTGCCCAAATTCACACAACAACGTGGCAGAACCAGGATTAGAACCCAGATCCTCTAACTTCCATGCCCGTGTTCTTTCCATTAACCCACGCTGGATCACATCCATCACGCCGATGAGAGCCTGGACGGACGTTTCCGATTAATTAAACTTCAGCAGGCTGATTTTCTTTCCCATCTCCATCCCTCTTTATTTATCTTTGAAGGAATACAATCTAAGAAGCTTCATTTCTTCTGGGTCAACTAAAAGTCTCTGGATTTTTAGAGAGCCAAGCTAAACCATTAATACTCCATAAATAAAAGTTTTCGCAGCGATAGCTTACACCGCCATCTCCCCAGAAGTTTCATGTTAGTTTGCAATACTTTGCAGTATGCATTGCTTTTCTAAATATACTTTTGAAAATGTCAGAATGTATTTCCAACTGCTGTCGCTGCGACACTGAGCCCGGGAAGGCTCAGCACTCGGAGAAATGCCATTCTTCGGAAGAAACGTTAACCCAAGATTTCTCCTGCTTACCTCTGGTGACACATCTGAGCCTTCATTAAGGCGCTAGTGGCCCCATTTGAAAGAGCAGGGATGTATTTTTCTCTCTATTCCTGAAATGGAGGTGGCCGCTTTTTCTGTTCCCGAGCCCTCTGGCTTCTTCCCGCACCGCCTGGCTTACTGGAAAGAGCCCAGATCTGGAAGTTAGAGGATGTGGGTTCGAATCTCGGCCCTGCCACGTGTCCGCTGTGTGACCGTGGGCAAATCACTTTGCTTCCCCCCTACTCGGTTACCTCATCTGTCAAATGGGGATTAAGACCGGGAGCCTCATATGGGACAAGGACTGTGTCCAACCTGATTTTCTTGTATCTACCCCAAGGCCTAGTACAGAGACTGTAAACTCGTTGAGGGCAGGGAATGTGTCTGTTTATGGTTGTATTGTATTCTCCCAATCGTTTGGTACAGAACTCTGCACATGGTAAGTGCTCAGTAAATACGACTGACTGACTGACTGACTGCTCAGTGCTAAAAAAATACCCTAATTATTAAATATTACATGTCCCCCACCCTTAATAATGATGGCATTTATTAAGCACTTACTATGTGCACAGCACTGTTCTAAGTGCTGGGGAGGTTACAACATGATCAGGTTGTCCCACGGGGGGTGGGGGGCTCACAGTCTTAATTCCCATTTTACAGTACAGTAAGCGCTTAGTACAGTAAGCACTTAGTACAGTGCTCAAGCGCTTAGTACAGTGCTCTGCACACAGTAAGCATTCAATAAATATGATTGATGATTGATGATTTTACAGATGAAGCAACAGAAGCACAGAGAAGTTAAGTGACCTGCCCAAAGTCACGCAGCTGACAAGTGGCGGAGCCAGGATTTGAACCCTTCCAATGTCTAATGCTAAACTTTGCATTTACCGCTGTGATCTGGAAGAAGGAAGCTATTTCCCATGACTATTTCCCAAGCTAAGCCATTTCTGACTTTCTCCCAGTCATCAGTCTGCTGGTTCTACCACAGCTCCAACTCTGCCTCGCACAGGAGAATAATAATGATAAGAGTTGGACATTTATTGCATCTTTACCTTATGCGGAGCACTGTACTAAGTGCTGGGATTGCTGTGCGGTAATCAGGTCAGACACAGTCCCTTTCTCACAGGGAAGTCACGATCTAAGAGGAGGGAGAGTGGGTAGTCATTCATTCAATCAATTTTACTTACTATGTGCAAAGCACCCATGTTACAAATGAAGAAATTGAAGCATGGCAAAGTGAAGTGACTTGCCTAAGGTCCCATAGCAAACAGGTGGTCGAGGCAGGATTAGAACCCAGTTCCTCTGACTCCCAGGCCTGTATTCTTTCCATTAGAAGAAAGAATTCTTCTTTCCAGAGAAGCAGCATGGCTCAGTGGAAGGAGCCCGGGCTTTGGAGTCGGGGGTCATGGGTTCAAATCCTGGCTCTGCCAATTGTCAGCTGTGTGACTTTGGGCAAGTTACTTCACTTCTCTGTGTCTCAGTTACTTCATCTGAAAATGGGGATGAATGTTGTGAGCCCCCACTGTGGGACAACCTGATCACGTTGTAAACTTCCCAGTGTTTAGAACAGTGCTCTGCACATAGTAAGCGCTTAATAAATGCCATTATTATTATTATTATTATTATTATTGTTAGGCCACACTGCCTCTCCTGAAAGCTCACCAGGTTCAGAATGGGGAGAGAGCAGGTGACAAGTACACTCCCCATCTAGACCTGAAGCTCTATATGGGCAGGTAATGTGTCTGTTTATTGTTCTATTGTACTCTCCCAAGAGCTTAGTACAGTGCTCAATAAATAAGATTGACCGACAGTACTCCAGATTTCAGCTCATCTGTCCCTTACAAGTGTTTATTCATAGACTTTTAGGAGAACCAGAACACTAAAGTTACACCGGCAACATAGAGGACCGAATGACATTTCCCGGACATGCCCCTCGAGTCACACGGACTGGGAAGATTCATCCTATGGGGCCTCTGACCATGCCACCGCTACCACTATTATTATTAATAATAATAATGCATGTGGTATTTGTTAAGCGCTTATGATGTGCAAACACAATACTAAGGTGCTGGGGCAGATGCAGGTTATCAGATCAGATGCCGTTCCTATTCCACTTGGGGCTCACAGTTTAAGAGGGAGGGAAAACAAGTATTTAATTCCCATTTTATAGATCCTTGGTGTGTGGGTGGGTGTTTGTGTATGTGCATGTTCACTCATATGTGAGACTATCATTCAAAATGTCCTTTTCACCTGTCTCTTGGTCTGTTTCACTCATAGGAAAAGGTGATGATGGTGGTGATGGTATTAGTTAAGTGCTTACGAGGTGCCAAGCAGTGTTCTAAGTGCTGGGGTACATACAAGGTAATCAGGTTGTCCCATATTCATTCATTCATTCAATCATATTTATTGAGCGCTTACTGTATGCAGAGCACTGTACTAAGCACTTGGAAAGTAAAGAGGGCAACATATAGAGACAGTCCCTACCCAACAATAGGCTTACAGTCTAGAAACGGGCTCCCACATGGGGCTCACAGTCTTCATCCTCATTTTAAAGATGAGGTAACTGAGGCACTGAGATGTTAAGTGACTGTCCGAAAGTCACACAGCTGATAAGTGCTGGAGCTGGGATTAGGGTCCACAACCTCAGACTCCCAAGCCCGGGCTCTTTCCATTAAGCCATGCTGGTTCCCTCAGAAGGTCAAGACGTGACTCGATTAGGGACTAGAAATTTTTAGAAGAAGGGCATATAACCTTTGGATTCCAGTCTCCAGCTTTCTGCTCTCCTCATCCACTCCATTCCGACTAACACTCTTTCCAACCCCTCCAACTGTACTGGGCTTTTGTCTCTTCCATCAACCAACTCACTGTTCATGCCCTTCCCGCTGCAAAGAATTCCCTCTTTCTTCAGGTCCTCCACACTTTGTTCACCTCTTCCTTCACCATCCTTCTGAAAACCGACCTCCTACAAGAAATATTGTCCAACTAGGCTACAAGAAGCAGCTGGGCCTGGTGGATAGAGCAAGGGCTTGGCAGTCAGAAGGACCTGGGTTTCAATCCTGACTCTGACACCTGTCTGTTATGTGACCTTGGGCAAGTCACATCACTTTTCCATACCCCAATGACCTTTTCGGTAAAATCCCAGCTCTGCCAATTGTCAGCTGGGTGACTTTGGGCAAGTTACTTAACTTCTCTGTGCCTCAGTTGCCTCATCTGTAAAATGGGGATGAAAACTGTGAGCCCCACGTGTGACAACCCGATCACCTTGTATCCTCCCCAGTATTTAGAACAGTGCTTGGTATATATATATATATATGTGTGTGTGTGTGTATATGTATATATATTTGTAAATATTTATTACTCTATTTATTTTACTTGTACATATCTATTCTATTTATTTTATTTGTTAGTATGTTTGGTTTTGTTCTCTGTATCCCCCTTTTAGACAGTGAGCCCACTGTTGGGTACTCACTGTCTCTATATGTTGCCAGCTTGTACTTCCCAAGCGCTTAGTACAGTGCTCTGCACACAGTAAGTGCTCAATAAATATGATTGATTGATTGATTGATTAGTAAGCACTTAAGAAATACCAACATTATTATTATTATTATTATTATTAAAGAATACCGCTAAAAGAAAAAATAAAAACCAATCTCCATCTCCCTTGTTCATGAGCAATCACCAGCCTCTATTAGCACTTATGAGTAGATGGACCTATTAATTTTATGTTCATTCATTCATTCAATTGTACTTATTGAGCACTTACTTTGTGCAGAGCACTGTACTAAGTTCTTGGAAAGTACAAGTTGGTAACATATAGAGATGGTGCCTACCCAACAACGGGCTCACAGTCTAGAAGAATGCATATGTTTATGTATGCATGTAGTTCCTTTTTGAGGCTGTTTTTGTATCTATGCTTTTCTTTCTTTTCCACTCTATTTAAATAGATGATTGTGTCTGATTCCCCCAGTAGGTCATAAGCCTCTGAGGATGGTTGCTGTGTCCATTATATTAGATGAATAATAATTCCGGTATTTGTTAAACACTTAACTTTGTACCAGGCACTGTTCTATGCGCTGGGGTGGATACAAGCAAATCAGATTGGACCCCACACCTGTCCCACGTGGGGCTCACAATCTCAATCCCCCTTTCACAAATGAGGAACCTGAGGCACAGAAAAGTTAAGTGACTTGCCCAAGGTCACACAGCAGGAACCTAGAACACTCAATGAATAACAGTGTCTGTCTGAAGACAATAGGTTTGTCACACATCCTATATTTAGAAGATTATCTCGCATTTCTTTGCTTTCTGAATTGGTTCACGAGGAGGGGAGCCTAACCCTAGAGTCTAAAAACTGCAGTCTGGAAACCAGATTTCTCCTGTACAATGTAGAAGGCCCAAGTAAGCCTGCAGTCGTTATGGTGGAGAGAAGTGGTCGAAAAGGAGAGAGTTGCTTCTGCCCTCCATAGCACTGGAAAAGAGAGTGGAAAGATGATAGCCAGGATGATCTCTTTATCCCCTGGATCAGAAAAGAAACCCCTCAGTTCCTTCCATTCCAGGATTAGGAGCAAAGGGCGGGCTAAATGTAGCAGTGCCTCAGTCCAGCACTGGCATTCCTGGAAAGTGGGGCAAGTCTCTGGGTGTCCTTTCTGACTCAGGAGTTGAGGACTCCTGACTCCAGGCCTGGACTTGGAAAGAGGCCCCGGATATGTCCCCAGGTTTGCAGGATGGATCTGCCCTTCCCGTTACTGCGCCACCCACCCCTCGCCCTCACATTTCCAAGTGCCTGCAACTACCACCTGAAATTCCCAATATTTGTTAGCATTTGGACAAGACATCCTGGGAAATCCCCAATGGCAAGCCTCTCCCAGAGGAATTCAAATGTACGGTCACCCTCCAGCTTTTTATCTCCCCTATCCCATAATAATAATAATTGTGGTATTTGATGATGATGATAGCATTTATTAAGCGCTTACTATGTGCAAAGCACTGTTCTAAGCGCTGGGGCGGTTACAAGGTGATCAGGTTGTCCCATGGGGGGCTCACAGTCTTAATTCCCATTTTACAGATGAGGTAACTGAGTCACAGAGAATGAAGTGACTTGCCCAAAGTCACACAGCTGACAATTGGCGGAGTTGGGATTTGAACCCATGACCTCTGACTCCAAAGCCCGCGCTCTTTCCACTGAGCCACACTCTTTCTCATAATAATAATAATATTTGTTAAGCGCTTACTATGTGCCAGGCACTGTTCTAAGCACTGAGGTGGATACAAGCAAATCGGATCGGACACAGTCCCTGCACAGCTTTTATCCCCTTGGAGAAGCAGCGTGGCTCAGTGGAAAGAGCACAAGCTGTGGAGGCAGAGGTCATGGGTTCAAGTCCCGGCTCCACCAATTGTCAGCTGTGTGACTTTGGGCAAGTCACTTCACTTCTCTGGGCCTCAGTTACCTCATCTGTAAAATGGGAATTAAAACTGTGAGCCCCCCCGTGGGACAACCTGATCACCTTGTAACCTCCCCAGCGCTTAGAACAGTGCTTTGCACATAGTAATAATAATAATAACAACAATGATGGCATTTATTAAGCACTTACTATGTGCAAAGCAAGCACTTAACATATATTATTATTATTATTATTATTATCCCCATTTTACAGGTGAAGTAACTAAGGGAGAGAGAAGTGAAATGATTAAGCACTTGGGCGAGTACAATATAACAATAAACAGACACAGTCCCTGCCCACAATGAGTTTACAGTCTAGAGGGAGAGAGCAGGAGCAGACGAATGGTGGAGCCAGGACTAGAACCCAGTTCCTACTGAATCCCAGGCTTGAGCTTTTTCCACTAGAGTTTTCTTAGATCGGAAACAAACATGACCGCATCAGCTCTGAACTGCTAAGGGTTGTAATCCCCTGCCAGAGTCATTTAGCACTGGAGGAATCTGGCCAACTATTAAAGCATGATTACTGTCATAGAAACTTACTGAGGATTTAGAATGGCTGAGACGTCTGTTTAAAAGTGCTTTTTCCTAAATTAAGCAAGAAGCAGTAGAGAAGCAGCATGGCTCAGTGGAAAGAGCCCGGGCTTTGGAGTCAGAGGTCATGGGTTCAAATCTCGGCTCCGCCAATTGTCAGCTGTGTGACTTTGGGCAAGTCACTTAACTTCTCTGGGCCTCGGTTCTCTCATCTGTAAAATGGGGATTAAGATTGTGAGCCCCATGTGGGACAACCTGATCACCTTGTATCCCCCCAGCGCTTAGAACAGTGCTTTGCACATAGTAAGTGCTTAACAAATATTATTATTATTATTATTATTACTAAGTGCTTGGGAGAGTACAACACAACAATATAATGGTCACATTATGTGCCCACAATGATCTTACAATCTAAAGGGGGAATGGGTCACTTGTTTGTTTTATATACAATATACCACTTTATATACTACTTTTCTAAATACTTTTATATATTTCCCAAGCAATTACTACAATGCCTTGTCACCAGTAAGCACTCAATGAATACTATTACTACTATCAATAATACTAGCTGTGCTATTCCTTAAGTGCTTACTATGTGCTAATCACTGTACTAAGTGCTGGAGTAGATTCAGTACAATCAGATCACACACAGTCACTGTCCCAATAGGACCCACAGTCCTTAGGAGGAGAACAGATACTTCAACTGCATTTTAAAGATGAGGAAACTGAGGCTCAGAGAAGGTAAATGATCTGCCCAAGGTCACACAATAGGCCTTGTGGCAGAGTATAATTAGAACTCGGGTCCTTTAACTCAGTCCTGGGCTCTTTCCACTTAACCATACTGTTTCAGTAGTTCACTGATTTCGTCAGTAGCATCATGATAAAAATAATATCGCATTAAAATTGTAGGAATTGTGCTCTAAAGTGTCATTTAAAATGTCTTATTCATCATATATACATTTCTTATATTTCAAATTTGCTCAGGGTCTTTATAAGCATGCACTTTATGAACACAGCATAAACGCTGGTAGTCATGGTCATAGATAATTTAGTACTGATGAAAATTAATGAGTTTTTGACACGGTCCTATATTTAGGGAGCAAAGTGAAACAGTAGTGTAGAAATATATGGGCAAGTAAGTCCAGCGATATAATGAATAACTAATATTGCTTGAGAATTTCCTAAATTTTCTTTAAAATGTTACCATGACCAATAGGTGACAATTTTCACATTCTAAATAAAACCAAGACTTTTTAAATTTCCCCTGCCGGTTTTACTTGGTAGTGGAAATCTTTGTCCTCCTCCTTAAATCTCTGTTGTAGTAAAGAGCCATTCTACCACTTAAAACATCTTTTCTCCTTGCTAACACAACTCTCTTTTGTCACATCTCAACCTTTCTCCTCCGTGGTCTGGGGAGGGTGGTCACAATAGCCTTTCAGTGGATGTTCAGCCCCACATAGAAAATGTGTCTGGTGTCATTAGAAGTCTCAACCAACTGGTTAGAAATACTATTTTCAGGAAATAATGTTTTCCCTCAGCTCAACCTAGGCTGACGTCTTTTTTTTCTTCCACAATTCCAATGGGGTCGACTCTTCCTCTTTATCTTCACTTCCTCTCTTATACTAATAATGTTTATTATGGTATTAAGCACTTACTATGTGACAAGAACCATACTTAGTGCTGGGATAATTACAAGATCATCAGATTGGATAATAATAATAATAATAATAATAATAATAATAATAATAATAATAATAATGACAGCATTTATTAAGCGCTTACTATGTGCAAAGCACTGTTCTAAGTGCTGGGGAGGTTACAAGGTGATGAGGTTGCCCACAGGGGGCTCACAGTCTTAATTCCTATTTTACAGATGAGGGAACTGAGGCCCAGAGAAGTGAAGTGACTTGCCCAAAGTCACACAGCTGACGAGTGGCAGAGCCGGGATTTGAACCCATAGCCTCTGACTCCAAAGCCCGGGCTCTTTCCACAGAGCCGCGCTGCTCCTGTTCCTGTTCCGCATGGGACAGTCACGGTCCAAGAGCAGGTATTTAATCCCCATTTTACAGATGAAGAAATTGAGGCACTGACAAGTTAAAAGACTTGCCCAAGGTCATATAACAGGCAAATTGCAGAGCTGGAATTAGAACCCACGTCTCTTGACTCCCAGGCCTGTTTTCTTTCCACTAGGCCATGCTGCTTCTTTCTCTTTTTCCTGAACTTCTTCCTCTTCCCTTGTCTCTTCTCCTCACTCCTTCTAGGCACCTTCGTTTCCTCCTCCTCCTCCCCTTCCCTCTCCTCCTCATCTCTTTTCCCATCTCAAATGAAAGAGATGGAGCTTCCTGGTGAGTGAATCTGGTTAAAAATGAAAGGGATCCCAGCAAATGCAGTTGGCTGCCCACCATGGATCCAAGTTTTTCACTCACTCTTAATTGCTCTTTAATGGGATTGATGACCACAATAGCAAATATTTCATCAAACCAAAAAAAGGCCACACATTTTCCTTGAGTAATGTAATCCCATGCAACACTTGGGTGCTGGAAGATTCTCTTAATTCAAAGTGCCCACCATTTCACCTCTTCATTCATTCTTGGTGACATCAATCTGGGCTGACAATCAAGTGCCCTTTCAAGTTTATCAGGCGGATAATTGCTTCTCACATCAGGGGCCCTCTCCAGTAACCTAGCCCCCTAAATCAATCGTCTCCTGTTGTTTCTGAGTATAAAAGACAGCACCATCGATGGTGGCTGGCTCTCGGTGGGAGGTGAGAGGTGCCAGCCATTTGTGGAAAACATTTGCCATTTCCCTGCAGTTCCCAGAGGTGTAAATCCCAGAAGGTTTTAACTGGCAAGGACTCCAGGGTGGGAATGAGAGTCTGAAGACCCAAATTTTAATCCCAGCTCCGACAATGAACCGCCGTGCTACCTTTGGGCAATTCACTTCATCTCTCCGGTGTTTGGGAGAAGCAGCATGACTCAGTGGAAAGAACCCGGGCTTTGGAGGCAGAGGTCATGGGTTCAAATCCCAGCTCCTCCAACTGTCAGCTGTGTGACTTTGGGCAAGTCACTTAACTTCTCTGTGCCTCAGTTCCCTCATCTGTAAAATGGGGAATAAGGCTGTGAGCCCCCGTGGGACAACTTGATCACCTTGTAACCTCCCCAGTGCTTAGAACAGTGCTTTGCACATAGTAAGCACTTAATAAATGCCGTTATGATTATTATTATTCATCTTTAAAATGAGGATGAAACACCTGCTCCCCCTGGCTCTTAGATTGTGAGTCTAATGAGGAACAGGGATTGTGTCGGGTCTGATGATTTTGTAGCTAGTTCATGCTGGAGTAATACCGGAATTATTATAATTATTTTATCTAGCAGTGGCAGTGATGCACATAGGACGGAGGTGATTGCAAAGCAAAAGAAGAAAAAAAACCCTTATGGGTATGGGTTAGCAATAAAAATCTTTAAAGGTACAGTGAAATGCAATGAAATGTTGCAATGAGGGTAGGGAATCCAACTGAACGTCAATCAATAAATAGTATTTTTTGAACACCTACTCTTTGTTGAGAACTGCACTAGGAACTTAGTAAGACACAATACTTAGTTGACCTGATCCCTGCCCTCAAGGAGTGGGGGAAAATGACTAGCAACTCTGTTTTATTGTCTGGAAGCAGCATGGTTTAGTGACTAGAACACGGTCCTGGGAGTTGGAACGTCATGTGTTCTAATCCAGGCTTTGCCACCTGTCTGCTGTGTGACCTTGGACAAGTCACTTCACTTCCCTGGGCCACAGTTTCCCATCTGTAAAATGGGGATCGAGACCGTGAGCCCTTTGTAGAACAGAAACTGTGTCCAACAGGATTTGCTTGTATCCACCCCAGCGCTTAGTACAGTCTTGGCACGTAGTAAGTGCTTAACAAATAACATTATCATTATTATTATTATTACTCTCCCAAGTGCTCAGTACAGTGCTTCATTCACAGTTTATAAACCTAGGAAATGTTCCCATTATTTGTACAATTCAAGCTCAGAGGTAACCTTTGACTGGATTTTCTGGGTATGCCTGTGGAAGCTTGGCCTGTCGAGAGCCCCAATCCCAGCAATTTGTGGCTTACTGGAAAGAACATAGGGCCGGGAGATCCAGTTTTGAAATTTTCTTATTGTATCTGTGAAGTGTTTACTATATCAATCAATCAATCAATCATATTTATTGAGTGCTTACTGTTTGCAGAGCACTGTACTAAGCGCTTGGGAAGTACAAAATGGCAACATATAGAGACATATGCCAGGCACTGTATTAAGTCCTGGTATAGATAAAAGCTAATCAAGTTGCATGCAGTCTATATCCTACATGGTACTCACAGTCTTCATATCCATTTGATAGATGAGGTCACTGAGGCACAGAGAAGTGAAGAGACTTGCCCAAGGTCACACAGCAGAAAAGCGTTGGAGTCACCATTGGTCTACAGTGGAATCATGGGCAAATCATTTAACCTCCCTGGGCCTCAATTTCCTCCTCTGTAAAATAAGAATAAAATAGCCTGTGAGCTACCTGAAGGAAATTACTGTGTCTAATAGCTTAACCTAGTATCTACTCTAGCTCACAATCAGTGCTTAATAAATGCCCTTGACAACGATTAGAAATAGATAAAACATTTTTTTTTCATGCCTCCAGTAACTCTCTGCATTCTTCTGGCTTAGAACAGTAAAATAATGTTTCCTCTGACTCATTCCATTTTTAGCATGCCTATACCTCCTTGTGATGCCATTGACAATGTAGAGCTCATCCATAAAAATGCATAAAAATATGCCTCATGGAAAACTGAGTTGTTTCAGAGAGAGAAAAATAAAGTCCACGAATTGCACTAATTTTTATTAAGTTCCTTAAAAACCGAGACCTTCTCAGTTCTTTCAAGAATTCCGTTTTGTAAAAGGGTGAACAGATGACTCAAAAAGCTTTAACCTGGCAGAAAAATGTTCGGTGTTATCTCCCCCACCCACTCTCAACCAAACTGCAGATCAGACTGCGAAATGATCACAGCAATAAATGGAAACAGCTAATAAACTTTACAAAAGCCAGCGGCGCCCAGCACATGCAAGCAATATGTCCAATAACTGGTGATTTTCTGTCTGCTGACTGACTTCAGATCTTGTCATCAGAATCCGCAACGCGGTGCAAAAAAACTCTGAGGTATTTGGAAGGCTGGGTTGGCCAATCCAAGCAGCCAGCCCATCCTAAGACACCAAGAAGGGCCCTTGCTGTCATCACCGATGACGATGCTGTTCTCACTCCCGTGCCAGCAGAAACGTCTGGTTTTTTTTTATATTAAAGGTCGGAGTATTCAGATCAGCTCTGATCTAGAGCAATTATTTTGATTGAATCAAGACTGTGTTCCTTTTTGTTTCAATGGCTCAGGCTGAAAGTCTCACGATTTGATAAAAAAAAGAGTTGCTCTGACCAGGTTTCTCCTAAATTTGTTTCAACTCCATTCGTCATTTTTCTACTCCATTTCACTCCATCTGCCTCACGCTTGACAATGTACGTCCAGAAAACCAGATTTGCAGAGTAACCTGATACACTGTTATGTCATGGGAATGAATGAACTAATTAAGAGTCCAGGCACAGCTCTATGTCATTCAAAAATAAAGATTGAGCTTAATCTTTTCATGTTCCAGAGCTGTTGTGAATATTTGGGGAGGAGAGGTTCGAGAGGCAATTTCTGGGATCCGTTGACTTGGTCAGAGTGGAATTGGGTAGAGACCACTGGGCCAGTAAGGACTAGGACCACGGTTGTCTGGTCCACTGTCAAGAAAGCTTCATGGGAAGAGAACAAGTTAAATAAATGATGGTCCTCAAAAATGTCAGCTACCTGTTTGCCGATCGTAGAAGTAGCAGACATATATCTGTTATGTATGTGAGCTTTCATCCGTTATGTATGAGATGTTGTTTGGCCTGGTGGATAGAGCACGGAACTGGGAGTAAGCAGGATCTGGGTTCTAATACTGGCACAGCTATGTATCTGCTGTGTGACCTTGGGCATGTAAATTCACTTCTCTGCGACACAATTACCCTACCTGTAAAATTGAGATTATGAGTGTAAGCTCCATGTGGGACAGGGACTACATCCAACCTGATTTGCTTGTATCCACCCCAGTGCTTAAAACAGTGCCTGGCACATATTAAGAGCTTAACAAATACTATCATTATTATTATTTTAAGTGCTTAATAAACACTATTATTATTATTCCACATGATATCATGGGAAAACCAGTTACTTCATTCCCCAACCCTTCTTCCTCTTTTCACCTTTTCTAGTTTGGGGGAACTCTATCTCCCTTCTGGATCAGATTTGAAAATATGTGTTCCTAGAATTTTTTGGGAGGGCCATACATGAGTTATCACAGACTATGCATTTGATGGTCCTTTCCTAGTCCCAGGTAGTATAAATGATATATGATATATATGATAAATCTATTTCTGTGCTTGAATTGTGGTTTCCCCTGGAAAGGGTACCTAAATAGCAGCAAAGTAACCACTGCGAATATATTATTATTCACTGATCTTTCCTGCCACTGGGTTGCTGGTTAGACTGTCTCTGTATTCAATTGGGTGAAAATTGAATTGAAAAACAGATTGAAAATGAGGGTGGAATGAGGGGGATGAGTCGAGGACAATGCCAAGGTTACAGGCTAGTGGGGTAGGGAGGATAGTGATGTTGTCTATAGTGATGGGAAAGACGGGGGAAGAGGGGATTTGGGTGAGAAGATGAGTTCAGTTTGGGACATGTTTAATTCGAGGTTCAAGTAGATAAGGAGGGGGGAAATGCAAGATTGCCAGGAAGGAGAGGGGTCAGGGCTGTAGATGTAGATTTGGTTGCAGATATTCCATTAGTTGAAAACAGTTTTACAGTCCACCTTTTCCAAGATTATTATTAATTCTGAGTCTCTAGCCAGGAAGCCTTATGGGAGAACATGCCTTCTTTATGAAAAGGAAAAAAAAAAACAAATATAAATAACACTGAAGAAATGCGATAGCTGAAAAGATACAGTACTGAAATGTATTTATAGAATTGTAAATTTGAGTCCAGGGATCTTAAAATAGTACACACTTCATTCTCATAATGATTTTACTGAGAGCAAACAAATCTGATGGAGTGTTTACAGCTTCAAAAGAAACATGAAGGCTTTCTGATAATATTTCTAGAAAATCCCATCTGCTCTTTTCACACATGTTCTCTGCCTTTTTTCTGTTACCATGGAACCACGGCTGCCTGGATGGCAGTAACAATACAACTCCAAAGTTTGTGTTCAATTTAAATCCTCACTTTCATTTATCTCATTTTCCTGGATCACCTTGAAGTTGATTTTGTTTCTTCTAGTCTTTTATAGAAAATCCACGGAGCTTAGTTTTATTTTGGAAAATATTTAGAAACTTCAGCAAAATTATCTTAGAATTGTCCTTTTATCCTTTCTTCAGTAACCTGGAAAGAAGCTGATAACATAATCTGCATGTAAATGTCCCTTACAACAGGATTTTTTGCAAGGCTGATTTGAGTTTAACTGAGAAATATTTAGGAAACATTGGCTGAACATTGATCGAGCCATGTCAGAAAAACATGCAAATTCTCCATAAATTCACCTGCTTTTCCAAGTTAAGAAAAAAGCATTTTCAGAATCTTCGAAGGGGAAAAAATAGCAATGCAAATTGGTGCCTAGTAACACCAGTTTTCCAAAGGAAAAAAGAATATATGGATTCCTTTCATCAGATGGCTCTTAACACCTCGCTATATTTTTTAAAATGCAATGCATTGCCACCCAAGTACTAAAATTTAATGAAGAACTATGATTGAGACAACAAATGCCTGTCATCTTTGCCACAGAGTGACTGATTCTAAAGATCATCACTAAATATTTATCTCAGATTGGCCAGGCCACAATAAAGTTTAGTCTCTCCCATGAGTCGATATAACCCAGATGTTGCAAACACAAAACTAAAACAACTTGCTGCAAACTTCAATAATGCTTATTTGGAGGAACAGATCTGGTATGGATCTGCATAGAGTACCTATTATATTCTAAGGGAAATACAAAAAAAACATGGAAAAGCAGAGGGTGTTCTCTCATGATAAACGACTGAATGATTTCAGAAAAAACAAATAACTCCTGCAACTTTAAGATTTAAAAAATGAAGACAAGGATGAAGAATCTAAAATTAAAGCTGTTATTAGAAGAAGTTGAAAGCAAGCAGTGAACTGAAGCTGTCCCTCGCTAGCTTGGCTATTGTTGTATTATTGCAAAGTCCCGCAGGCAACCCCCACATGTACAGTACAGAAAATTCACATCCTGGCTGTTTTGATTCTTTTGTCCACCCTCCAACCTGCATGGCCAGAAACGTCCAGTCAGGAAAGATTTATGAAGCCAGCACTCACAGGGTCAGCCCTGTTTTATCACCAGAGGCCTTCTTCGTAAAAATAATAACATCCATCCACAACTCCGTTGGGCAGACTCTCTTGGCCCTAACGTTTTGTGTTTATCTTAACAACCGGTGCACGCTAAAATCTGCCCCCCTCCCCGGCTCTGGTTGGGACCTCCATCAATCCCGCTAAGCACGGTAGCCCAGGTTTCTGCTATCTGTCGACCTCGTGTCATCTGAGCTAACGGATATGCCATAGGATTGCTCTGGACCAACAAAAAGTCAAATGGTGCACCCGGGTGAAGTGAAACCTGAAAATAATGCAGCTGAGATCAGAGAAAATTCATGGAGAAACAAAATCACTACAGCAATGGGTTACCCTGACACATGCTAGAAAGCTGTCCATTTTCAGAGGCTTTGCCCTTGTGTTTTGCAGTTGGCATTCTAGGTCAATAACACCACCAATCAAACCCTCTTTAGAGCTTAGGACAGTGCTTGGCAAATAGTCGGTGCTTAACGAATACCGTAATTATTATTATTATTGGAGTCGGTGTGTGCTTTTCTCTCGGATTTCATTTAGATTCCTTTCTTGTTTTCTGTCTTTTGTTTTTTTTTAACTTCGCTCTGAACACACTTTCATCACTGACCCATATTTCAGGTGCAAATATTGAAGGGGAAAAAAAATCTAAATTTGGGAAAAATATGAAAATTGAAGAAAAAGCACAGATATGGTTGTCATTAGTTTCTGAGGATGATGCTTGCATTAGTATTTATTAAGCACATACTAGGTGCAAGCACTGTTCTAACCCCTGAGGCACATGCAGGTTAATTAGCCCAGACAGTGCCCCACTCCCACCCTGGCATTACAATCTGAGAAGGAGGAGAGCAGACGAAAAAACAGGAGCAGAGAGGTAAGAAAGTTGCCCAATTTCACCCAGCAGGCAAGTGGAGTAACCAGGATTAGAATGTGGGTCCTTAAAAATAATAATTATGGCGCTTGTTAAGTGTTTTCTATGTGCCAACAACTATTCTAAGCACTGGGATACTCAAGTTACTCAAGTGGAATTGATTGTCCATGTCCTACATTGGGCTCACACTCTTAATCCCCATTTTACAGATGAGGTAACTGAGGCACAGTGAAGTGAAGTTACTTGCCTAAGGTCACCAAGCACTCATGTAGAGGAGTCAGAAGTAGAACTTAATGGTGCATTCATTCATTCAATCGTATTTATTGAGCAGTTACTGTGTGCAGAGCACTGTACTAAGTGCTCGGGAAGTACAAGTCGGCAACATACAGAGATGGTCCCTACCCAACAACAGGCTCACAGTCTAGAAGGGGGAGACAGACAACAAAACAAAACATGTAGACAGGTGTCAAAACTGTCAAAATAAATAGAATTACAGCTATCAATCAATCAATCAATCGTGTTTATCGAGCGCTTACTGTGTACAGAGCACTGTACTAAGCGCTTGGGAAGTACAAGTTGGCAACATATAGAGACGGTCCTACCCAACAGTGGGCTCACAGTCTAAAAGGGGGAGACTGAGAACAAAACCAAACATACTAACAAAATAAAATAAATAGAATAGATATGTACAAGTAAAATAAATGAATAAATAAATAAATAAATAAATAAATAAATAAATAAATAAGTGAATAGCTATAAAACCTATGCATAAAACCTGCCCCAAGGAATTCTTCTTTAACTGGAGTCAGAAATTGCTCTAATTCCTTGAGTTCCAGGGCTTGGCTTCACTTATGAAGCTCACACAGAAAAACTAGGTAATATCGGTTTATCATCGATCAACTGACCAATCAATCAATGGAATTTATTTTGCGCTTACTGCGTGTAGAGCACTGTACTAAACTCTAGAGAAAGTACAAACATATGGCCCCACCTCCATTCTTACCCCGGTTACCTCTTGACTCTTTCTCCCTTCTTCCCCTCCCCCAGCTACCCAAAGGGAACATCTGTTCGCTTCCCGATTAGAAGATTTTTTTTTTTTCTTTTTTACTTCAGCTCTCAGCCACATTATGTTTCTTGGTTTGTGCTCTGCAGTTCAGGAAGCCCGGTCAGATTGAAACTCCAAATATAACTCACTTTTATTTCATTTTGATTTCCTAAAGTTGCTCTTTCACTGTGAGAATTCCTAAGAAACTAAGTCTCTGTGATGGGATGGGATAGTTTTTTCTTAGGTATTTGGCCAAGGGTTCTTGAGAGTTAATACACCCACTCCTCTTCCTTTAATCGTCTTGGGATTTTTAACATCCGCAACATAGACAGGAACTTGGTTTTATGCCTCAACAACAGAATAGATCTCTTTCACATAGTAATCTGGACGACAATTACCAATAAAAAAAGTAATATCTCGTATTATAAATGGAACAATCTGCAAGGAACTATTTAGTAAGACACTCTTCTGAAAGAGAAAGACATAAGGAATTTAAATCAAGTGAGAAGGGACAACAGTACAAGAAACTAAAAGTGATACCCACAGTTCTCTGCACATAGTAAGTGCTCAATAAATACGAATGAACTAAGTATAGAATGCCTTAAAAAATGAATGTTACAGCTTCCTGCTATTTAATTTGTGCTTAGAGATCTCATATATTCATTCATTCATTCAATCGTATTTATTGAGCACTTACTGTGAGCAGAGCACTGTATTAAGTGCTTGGAAAGTACAATTCGGCAAGAGACAGTGGCAATCCCTACGCAACAATGGGCTCACAGTCTGGAAGGGGGAGACAGACAACAAAACAAAACAAGTAGACAGGCATACATATATATTTCAATCAATCAATCAATCAATCACATTTATTGAGCGCTTACTGTGTGCAGAGCACTGTACTAAGCACTTGGGAAGTACAAGTTGGCTACATATAGAGACAGTCCCTACCCAACAGTGGGCTCACAGTCTAAAAGGGGGAGACGGAGAACAAAACCAAACATACTAACAAAATGAAATAAATAGAATAGATATGTACAAGTAAAATAAATAAATAAATAGAGTAATAAATATGTACAAACGTATATACATATATACAGGTGCTGTGGGGAAGGGAAGGAGGTAATATGGGGGGATGGAGAGGGGGACGAGGGGGAGAGTGTTGTGTATTTGTAGTGTTTTAGAGAGAATGTTTCAAAGTCATTAATAATTATGATCACTCACATTTTAACTGCCATTTTTACCTGCTAGCCTGCAATGACAGCTCAAAACTTTTCCAGTCCCAGGATACTGGGTGCCAGGGTCAGGGTGACCAGCAAAGAAGCCATTTCGGTATTCGTACTTACGTTATGCTCCACACTGAAAACCTGCTCAAAGTCAAGTTAGCAAAGCTAGAGACAAAACCAAGCCAGTGTTACTGCTGCTGCTCGTCTCATATCACATCCCTCCGTCTGCAACTCCCTTCTCCCACTAATCTGCCAGACCCCAATTCTCCCCCTCCTTAAAACCTTCCTAAAATCCTGCCTCCTCCAGAAGGCCTTCATTAGTTCATTCTAACAGCCCATTTTAACCAATCTAACTGCAACTTTTAAGACTTGTGTAAAAAGCAGCATGGCTCAGTGGAAAGAGCTTGGGCTTTGGAGTCAGAGGTCGTTAGTTCAAATCCCGACTCCGCCAACTGTCAGCTGTGTGACTTTGGGCAAGTCACTTAACTTCTCTGGGCCTCAGTTCCCTCATCTGTAAAATGGGGATTAAAACTGTGAGCTCCCTGTGGGACAAGCTGATCACCTTGTAACCTCCCCAGCGTTTAGAACAGTGCTTTGCATGTAGTAAGTGCTTAACAAATACTATTATTATTATTATTATTATTATTATTATTATTATTATTATCAGCACGTATTTACTTCATGAGAAGCAGAGTGGCTTAATGGATAGAGCATGGGTCAGGGAATCTGAAGGACCTGGGTTCCAATTCCTGCTCCGCCACTTGTCTGTAGTGTGACCTTGGGCAAGTCACTTCACTTCTCTGGGCCTCAGTTACCTCATTTGTAAAATGGGGATTAAGAGTGTGAGTCCCACGTGCAGACAGCACCGCCATCCTTCCTGTCTCAGAAGCCCGTAACCTTAGCGGCCTCCTTGATTCCTCACTCTCATTCAACACACATATTCAATCCGTCATCAATCCTGTCGGTCTCACCTTCACAACATGACTAAAACCCGCCCTTTCCTCTGCATCCAAATTGCTACCATGTCAATACCATTATTCATCCTATCCTGCCTAGACGACTTCCTCAGCCTCCTTGCTGACCTCCCAGCCTCCTGCCTCTCCCCACTCCAGTCCAGACCTCACTCTGCTGCTTTGGTCATTTTTCTACAAAAACGCTCAAGCTATGACACCCCACTTCTCAAAAGACTCCAGCAGTTGCCCAATCGCCTCTGCATCAGACAAAAACTCCTCACCATTGGCTTTAAAGCGTTCAATCACCTGGCCCCCTATTATCTCACCTCACTCCTCTAGTACTAGTACTCTAGAGAAGCAGGGTGGCTCAGTGGAAAGAACACGGGCTCTGGAGTCAGAGGTCGTGGGTTCAAATCCTGGCTCTGCCAACTGTCAGCTGTGTGACTTTGGGCAAGTCACTTCAATTCTCTGGGACTTAGTTGCCTCATCTGTAAAATGGGGATTAAGACTGTGAGGCCCTCATGGGACAACCTCATCTGTAAAATGGGGATTAAGACTGTGAGGCCCACATGGGACAACCGAATCACCTTGTAAGTTCCCCAACGCTTACAGCAGTGCTTTGCACATAGTAAGCGCTTAATAAATGCCAACATTATTATTAGTATTATTACTATAACCCAGCCCACACACTTTACCCCTCTAATGCTAACCTTCTCACTGTGCCAAGATCTCACCTATCTCTCTGCCAACCCATCGCCCACATCCTGCCTCTGGCCTGGAATGCCATCTTTCCTCAAATCTGACAGACATTTACTCTCCCCCAACTTCAAAGCCTTAGTGAAGGCATATCTCCTCCAGGAGGCCTTCCCTGAATAAGCCCCCCTTTCCTCTTCTCCCACTCCCTTCTGCGTCTCCCTGACTTGCTCCCTCTGTTCTTTCCTCATCCCAGGCCCACAGCACTTAGGTTTGTATCTGTCACATTTATTTATATTAATGTCTGTCTCCCCCTGTCTAGACTGTAAGCTCTTTGTTGGGCAGGGTATGTGTCCATTTACTGTTGCATTATACTCTGCCAAGCGCTTAGTACAGTGCTGTACACACAGTAAGTGATCAATAAGTATGATTGAATGAATGAATAGTTGACAGGGACTGTGACCAACCTGCTTAACTTGTACCTACTCCAGCACTTGGATAGTGTTTGGCACATAGTAATTGCTTAAAAAGTACCATAATTATCATCATTATTATTATTATTATTATTATTATTATTACACATGCAGATTATTTATTTGCATTGTTAATAAATATATGTTTTCATTCCCATTACACAATTCTTTCCTGAGAAGTGTGTCTTTAAATCAAAAAAGTGAAAGTAAAATAGAATTATCTCCCCATATGATTATTCATATTGTTACCTGTATGAATTATCCAATCAACCCGACCATAGTTTCATTTCATTATTGGCAGTAATGAGTGTGATTTAGAGGAGAAATGAATAAAATGAGCATTCCCCGGTCCCAGCAAGAAGTTCCCTGGCAATGCAGGGATTAACAATGTATCAAAGGCATTGATTAAACACTTACTGTTCACAGAGTACCACACTAAACATTCCTCAAGAATCTCCTCTGGTTGCCCGTCCACCTCTGCATCAAATGGAAATGCTTTATCTTTGTTTTTCAAGCACTCAATCACCTTGCCCCATATCCCACATGGGGCTTACAGTCAAAATAGTACTTATTCATTCATTCAATCATATTTATTGAGCACTTACTGTGTGCAGAGCACTGTACTAAGCGCTTGGGAAGTTCAAGTTGGCAACATATAATATTTATAATTATAATTATACATATAATTATAATTATAATATTAATACCTTTGGTATATATTGAGATATGAAATCCCTGCTTTCAATAGGCTGACAATCAAATGCAATCTAATTTCACTATATCCACACTATACAGACCCAAGAGCCCACAGTTACTGGAAGAATCAACCTTTTGTCCACTGATATTCATAGCTTTTGACATTTAAAACCAGCCGAGTTTAGTTCCCATGGCTAGGATACTTACGGCTAGGATACTTACGTTAATCATGCCCATGTTGCAATTAAGGTAATTGCTTCATTTTTTTACATTAATGTACTCTAAATATGGGTAATGACCAAAATCAAAATGTGTAATTGTAGTATAAATACACTGAATGATGTCGTGGCACGTATATGTTCATTACTACATATTAGCTAAAGTGTATATATAGCGGATTCCATTTTAAATAACCTCTCGGAACTCAGCATGGACTATCTAGCCAAGCCTTGAGACGACTGCAGAATTGCTCAGGACAAAGTTGTCTTCTTTTCCCTTTTATTTATTCCAGTTGAGAGGATTGTGTAAAACCTGAGCAAAGTAGAATGTAAGGAAAACACAAAAAAATGGCCTCAGAATCATGTTGAAAATAACAAGTATTAACTCGCAAGTTCATTCCTTGAGTTCAAGGGCTTTATATTAAATAAGCCTGGAAAAATCCTAATACCCACCAAACATTATGGCAAGCTAAAGTAGGGCCTAGCCAATTTAACTTTGCCTTTATACTCCAGTCTGAGACCGACGGGTAGGGACCGTCCCAATATATTGCTGACTTGTACTTCCCAAGCTCTTAGTACAGTGTTCTGCACACAATAAGCACTCAATAAATACGACTGAATGAAAAGCAGCAGCTGAAAATAGGACACAGTGTTTTAGAATGTGCAGATCTCACAGTGTCAAGTCACCATGTCTGGAAGAACAAAGTCAGGAGTAAGTCTGCCATTTAGGCACAATTTGGGAATATAATAATAATGATAATAACAAGAATATTTGTTAAGTCATTACTGTGTTCCACACACCGTACTAAAGGCTAGAGTAGGTATAAGAAAATCAGGTCTCACATGGGGCTCACATTTTGAGGAGGAGGGAGAACAGGTATTGAATACCCATTTTGCAGCTGAGGAAACTGAGCCAGAGGAATGAAGTGACTTGGCTAAGGACACACAGCAGGAGAGTGGCAGAGATGGGTTTAGAACCCATATTTTCTGATTCGTGGACCTGGGATAACTCCACTGGTTCACACTCAGTTGGCTGATAGGAGATTAAAACACAGTGAGTGTTTCTGGAAATTGCAGCACCAATCAATCATTCGATCAATAGTATTTATTGATGGCGTACTGGGTTCAGAGCAATGTATTCAGTGCTTAAGAAGGACTGTATCCTCTCTCTTAAACTCCTTGTGAGTACGAATCACATCTGTTGTATTGCACTTTCCCAAGCCTTTAGTACCATGTTCTGCACTCAGTAAGCACTTAATAATTACCATTCATTGATTAACTGGAGCCAGAAACTTAAATTACAAATAGGAGAAAGTGATTGAGTTCATAAAATATGTTCATAAATGTTCTGCTGTGTGAGTAGTGTGTATTAAGTGCTTAGGTGGTGCAGAGGGAATGAAGGGGAAGTTTTTATGAATTTTAAAAGTGCTTTCTAACTATGTGCTGAGCACTATAGTAAGTGCTGGGCTATATACATATTAATCAGATTGGACACAAACCATCTTCCACAAAATGCTCAATCTTAATCCCCATTTTCCAGATGAGGTAACTGGGGCATAGAAAAGTGAAGTGACTTGTCCAAGTTCACACAAGTTGAGGGGATATAAGGTGGAGAGATCAGAGGTTATCAAGAAAGGCACAAAATGAATACTTATCATTACACTGAGAAGAAAACAAATCTATTACTGGACTGCCTTTCCCAGAAGCACCTTCTTGGAAAGGAAAGCCAAAATATTTAGTGTTCCCCAGAAGGGATACATGGAAATCTGAAATTTTGAGACTTTCCCAGTCAACCTAAGAAGTTTGGTCTGACTCCCAGTTAATGATCAATCACTATTTACATAGGATCTCACATGACATGACCAGTGAGTTAAAAATCCTTTCAATAATATGGCATAATACGCAGAATATATTTTCTTCTCCTTTGTCTTAGCCAACATGCTACTGTTCATAGTCAGAAAGGCACTATGAAGTAATAGAGAAGCAGCATGGCTTAGTGGAAAGAGCAGGGGTTTGAGAGTCAGAGGATATGGGTTCTAATCCTGGTCCCTCCACTTGTCACTGTGTGACCTTGGGCATGCTGCTTAACTTCTCTGTGCCTCAGTTACTGCATCTGTACAATGGGAATTAAGACTGTGAGCCTCATGTGGGACAACCTGATTACTTTGTATCTACCCCAGTGCTTAGAGCAATTCTTGGCACATAGTAAGAGCTTAACAAATACCATCATTACTACATACTAGTCTCTCAGAATACGGTGTTGGAAAGTACATCTTAGCAGAATCAGATTCTGATGTGAACTACTATGGTGTGCGAACCATCGCGTTAAATTTGAGGTGCTGTGTGAGTTTGGGTAGGAAACAGATAGGAAAACTCTAAAATAACTTTCCCCCCCACCCACCTTTTCAGGTTTGGCAATGCCAAACTGGATTTGATATTTTGCCAACCTCTCCCCTCCCTTCGTTTTTTAAGTCCATGTTTAGTTCGTAGAAAATTGAATCCATATGGTTCTGACTCACTACTTCTTAAGTCATCAAAATCGTGTTTTCTCAGAATTGTTTGATGGTCAAGAAGCCTTACAAACTCGTTTGTAAGTCTTCTCTTTGAAATAAAGGAGTGAACTTTTCTAACCTTAAAGGACCGACTCAGGAAGAGGTGATTTTGTGTAAAAATTCCTGACTCCAGAGACACTCAAGGTTTTATTTAAGAATGTATACATATATAGCACAAGTATTTGCATTGTAGTGATTATTCTCCTGGTGGTGTTCCACCTGAAAACCTAACAATATTTGTGATCTTTCCTGCTGTTAAATTATTTACTAAATAACTGAGATATCATTGAATGCTGACACTGAATACAAATTACCAGAGGTGTCATGCGCCCACACTTTTAATGGAAGGGTCAGCTCTAAAAGAAAGCAGGCTGTGGGCAAATATTACTGGAAACCCAGTGGACTCTTCTGGCCCTCAGTTCTTACTGCCGCTATCAAAACGTCACTGGAAATGGGAGAAAAATCAAATTTAAACTTTGTGCTCAGGTGAAAATGTGTACAATCTGAAATATTGTCTTTTAACCTTTTTGCAAGGCTCTAATGTTGATCATGAATAAAGGAACTATTATTTGAGTGGTGGAGTTTATCCAAAAGAATATGATAAAAGTTATTGTCAGCTAATGAATCAATCAATGGTATTTTTTGAGCTCTTATTGTGTGCAGAGCCTATACTAAGCACTTGGGAAATACAATAGAGTTGGTAGACATGATCCCACATCACAAGGAGTTTACAGTCTTACGTGTACTCAACTGGTTTCAATATTTTATATCCCTTTTGTTTATGGTAAATATTCCCCCCTTCTGAAATACTGCCTCCTTCAGAAGGGTTTTCCTGATAAATTATTTTTCTCCCTAAGTCATACCAGTCCCACAAACCTTCTAAGTACTATTTTCCTAACTCTTCTTCTGGAGAAGCAGTGTGGCTCAGTGGAAAGAGCCCGGGCTTTGGAGTTTGAGGTCATGAGTTCAAATCCCAGCTCCTCCAATTGTCAGCTGTGTGACGTTGGGCAAGTCAATAATAATAATAATAATGATGGCATTTGCTAAGTGCTTACTATGTGCAAAACACTGTTCTGAGCGCTGGTGGGGGATACAAGGTGATCAGGTTGTCCCATGGGGGGCTCACAGTCTTAATCCCAATTTTACAGATGAGGTAACTGAGGCCCAGAGAAGTGAAGTGACTTGCCCGAAGTCACACAGCTGACTTAACTTCTCTGGGCCTCAATTCCCTCATCTGTAAAATGGGATTAAGATTGTGAGCCCACCGTGGGACAACCTGATCACCTTGTAACCTCCGCAGCGCTTAGAACAGTGCTTTGCACATAGTAAGAGCTTAATAAATGACATCATTATTATTATTATTAAAGCACTGAAAATTCACAGAGTAAGGCTTCTGCACATGTAGACTTCCTTTCTTTAATATTTAAGCACTTACCTAGTCACATACCCAGTTTTCAATTATTTTTCTCATATCCGTCTGTAATTATTTTGTCTCTGTCTCCCCTTCTAGATAAGAGGATGTAGCAAATCTTTGAAATCTACCCTATGCTTCCGTGTGCTTCCTACATTTTTTTGTATGTACTAGGAACTTAACAAATGCTATTGATTCATTGATTCATTTATTCATTTATTTATATCCAAGAGGATGTAATTTGAGTAAGCAAGATATATGTCAATCATTATTATTAATACTATTCAATCATTATATAGTGTGTAAAAATATAAATATATATATAAATAGTATAGATATAATGTATTCTAGACTGTGAGCCGTTGTTGGGTAGGGAACATCCCTATATGTTGCCAACTTGTACTTCCCAAGCACTTAGTACAGTGCTCTGCACACAGTATGCGCTCAATAAATGCATTTGAATGAATGGATTAATATAATAATAGTTTCAGCCTCTAGACTGTAAGCTCATTATGGGCAGGAAGCATATCAACTAATTCTTGTTTTGTAATAGTAATAATAATGATAATAATAATTATGGTATTATTGCTTGGCACATAGTAAGTGCTTAACAAATACCACCATTATTATTATTACAGTGTGCCAGACACTGTAATAAGCGCTGGAGTAGATACAAGCGAATTAGGCTAGACACAGTCCCTGTCCCATGTGGGGCTCACAGTCTCAATCCCCATTTTCCATATGAGGTCACTGAGGCACAGAGAAGTGAAGTGACTCACCCAAGATCACACTGCAGAGACGTGACAGAGCCGGGATTAGAATCCATAACCTTCCAACTCCCAGGCCGGTGCTATATCCTCTCCATCACGTTGCTTCTCATACTCTTCCAAGCACTCAGTACACACAGACCTCTGCACACAGTAAGCACTCAACAAATACCATTTTTCTTGTTTTATGCTGTTGAGTCATTTCCGACCCATAGCGACACCATGGATGCATCTCTCCCAGAATATCCCGCTCTCCATCCGCAATTATGTTAGAAGTGTATCCAGAGAGTTTTTTTGGTAGAAATCCAAAAGCGGTTTACCATTGCCTCCTTCCGCACAGTAAACTTGAGTCTCCACCCTCGAGTCTCTCCTATGCTGCTGCTGCCCAGCATGAGTGAGTTTTGACTTGTAGCAAATTGCCTTCCACTCTCTAACTACTGCCCAAACTAGGAATTTACTGGACAGGCCTCTGCTTGACTCTCCCTCCCATAGCCGAGACTGGTAAACTCTCCAGGTCCGACGCTGAGGGAGGGAATGAATACCATAGATGAAGATAACTGTAATTTTCATTAAGTGCTTACTATATGTCGAGCGCTGTTTTAAGCTCTGGAGTTCACATGAGGTAATCGAGTCAGATGTAGTCACTTTCCCACATGGGGCTCACAGTCCAAGTAGGTGGGAGAGCCAGAACTGAAACCTACTTTGCAGATGCAGAAACTGAGGCACAAAGAAGTAAAGTGACTTGCCCAAGGTTACATAGCAGACAAGTGGCAGAGCCAGGTCCTCTGAATCCCAGGCCCATCATCTTTCCATTAGGTCATGCTGCTTCCCTACTCATTACCCAGAAGGTTCCAGAAAAATTTCTAGACTAATGCTGAGGAGGGTGTAGAGTATAATCTGAGTTAAAGTATAAGATACTTGTGGGCACTTGCATTCCCTAGTGCTTTCCTAAGTGCTTGGTGCCGTACAGTGGAGCCACTAGTCCTCTGTAAATATCATCACTACTACTATTATTAGTATGACTTTCTCTCCCAGAAACAGTTACTTGGGTAGGAAATTCAGAACACCAAAAATTCAGCAATTTGGGAGATTCCCAGCCAATCCATGATGTACAATCAATGAGAAAAATATTCCAGCCCATGCTACTTTTGGCCCTAAATATTTTACCTTTTCATATAATAATAATAATAATAATAATAATAATAATAATAATAATAATGGCATTTGTTAAGCACTTACAATGCGCCAAGCACTGTTCTAAGCATTAGGGGGATACAAGGTAATCAGGTTGTTCCACATAGGGCTCACAGTCTTAATCCGCATTTTCCAGATGAGGGAACTGAGGCACAGAGAAGTGAAGTGACTTGCCCAAAGTCACACAGCTGAAAAGTGGCAGAGGTGGGATTAGAACCCATGACGTCTGACTCCCAAGCCTGTGCTCTTTCCTCTGAGCTATGCTGCTTCTTCATATATGGTTTAATGGCATGGCATGCAACTGGGAGATTTTAGAGAGAAAGGGAGAGGTAAAAATGAGGTAAGTTAACCTTCATTCATTCATTTCATTCACTCGTATTTACTGAGCACTTACTCTGTGAAGAGCACTGTACTAAGCACTTGGAAAGTACAATTTGGCAACAAAGAGAGACAATTCCTGTCCAACAGAGGGCTCACAGTCTAGAAAGGGGAGACAGACAAAAAAACTAAACAAATAGACAGGCAACAATAGCATCAAAATGGATAAATAGAATTGTAGATATACACACATCATTAATAAAATAAATAGAATAGTAAGTATATACAAATATACACAAGTGCTGTGGGGCAGGGAAGGGGGTAGAGCAGAGGGAGGGCATAGGGGTGACGGAAAGGGGAGGAGGAACAGAGGGAAAGGGGGGTGCTCTGTTTGGGAAGGCCTTCTGGAGGAAGTGAGCTCTCAGTAGGGCTTGGAAAGGGGGAAGAGAGCTAGTTTGGCAGATGTGTGCAGGGAGGGCATTCCAGGCCAGGTGAAGGACGTGGGCTGGGGGTCAACGGTGAGACAGGTGAGAATGAGAACGAAATCTCATGAAATCTCTCGCTCCATCCCTTCTCCCCTCCTTAACTTCCATCTTCAACCGCTCACTATCCACTGGTTCCTTCCCCTCCGCCTTCAAACATGCCCATGTCTCTCCCATCCTAAAAAAACCCTCTCTTTACCCCACCTCACCTTCTAGTTATCGCCCCATCTCCCTCCTACCATTCCTTTCCAAACTCCTTGAACGAGTTGTCTACATGCGCTGCCTAGAATTCCTCAACAACAACTCTCTCCTCGATCCCCTCCAGTCTGGCTTCCGTCCCCTACATTCCACGGAAACTGCCCTCTCAAAGGTCACCAATGACCTCCTGCTTGCCAAATCCAACGGCTCATACTCTGTCCTAATCCTCCTCGACCTCTCAGCTGCCTTCGACACTGTGGACCACCCCCTTCTCCTCCACACGTTATCTGACCTTGGCTTCACAGACTCCGTCCTCTCCTGGTTCTCCTCTTATCTCTCCGGTCGTTCATTCTCAGTCTCTTTTGCAGGCTCCTCCTCCCCCTCCCATCCTCTTACTGTGGGGGTTCCCCAAGGTTCAGTGCTTGGTCCCCTTCTGTTCTCAATCTACACGCACTCCCTTGGTGACCTCATTCGCTCCCACGGCTTCAATTATCATCTCTGTGCTGATGACACCCAGATCTACATCTCTGCCCCTGCTCTCTCCCCGTCTCTCCAGGCTCGCATCTCCTCCTGCCTTCAGGACATCTCCATCTGGATGTCTGCCCGGCACCTAAAACTCAACATGTCCAAGACTGAACTCCTTGTCTTCCCTCCCTGCCCTCTCCCTGACTTTCCCATCTCTGTTGACGGCACTACCGTCCTTCCCGTCTCACAAGCCCACAACCTTGGTGTCATCCTCGACTCCGCTCTCTCATTCACCCCTCACATCCAAGCCGTCACCAAAACCTGCCGGTTTCAGCTCCACAGCATTGCCAAGATCCACCCTTTCCTCTCCATTCATACCACTACCTGCTCATTCAAGCTCTCATCCTATCCCGTCTGGACTACTGCATCAGCCTTCTCTCTGATCTCCCATCCTCTTGTCTCTACCCACTTCAATCCATACTTCATGCTGCTGCTCGGATTATCTTTGTCCAGAAGCGCTCTGGGCATGTTACTCCCCTCCTCAAAAACCTCCAATGGCTACCAATCAATCTGCACATCAGGCAGAAACTCCTCACCCTGGGCTTCAAGGCTCTCCATCACCTCGCCCCCTCCTACCTCACCTCCCTTCTCTCCTTCTACAGCCCACCCCACACCGTCCGCTCCTCTGCTGCTAATCTCCTCACCGTACCTTGTTCTCGCCTGTCCCGCCGTCGACCCCCGGCCCACATCATACCCCGGGCCTGGAATGCCCTCCCTCTGCCCATCCGCCAAGCTAGCTCTCTTCCTCTCTTCAAGGCCCTAATGAGAGCTCACCTCCTCCAGGAGGCCTTCCCAGACTGAGTCCCTTCCTTCCTCTCCCCTTCGTCCCCCTCTCCATCCCCCCATCTTGCCTCCTTCCCTTCCCCACAGCACCTGTATATATGCATATATGTTCATACATATTTATTACTCTATTTATTTATTTATTTATTTTACTTGTACATATCTATTCTATTCATTTTATTTTGTTGGTATGTTTGGTTTTGTTCTCTGTCTCCCCCTTTTAGACTGTGAGCTCACTGTTGGGTAGGGACTGTCTCTATATGTTGCCAACTTGTACTTCCCAAGCGCTTAGTACAGTGCTCTGCACACAGTAAGCGCTCAATAAATACGATTGATGATGAACGAGTCACAGTAAGGAGGAGAGCAGCTGAGGAGCAGAGTGTGCGGGCTGGGCTGGAGAAGGGGTAAGGTGATACAGAGCTTTGAAGCCAATAGTGAGGGGTTTTATGCTTCATGTGAAGGTTGATAGGCAGCCCCGGGAGATTTTTGAGGAGGGGAGTGGCACGCCCAGAACATTTCTCTAGAACGATAATCTGGGTAGCCGAGTGAAGTATAGACAGGTTGTTGGGAGATCAGAAAGGATTTTAGTTCAATCTTTTCTTTTAGTTCAATAAACCTGATTTTAGTTCCATTTTAGTGACCTCCTCTGTTGGACTATGTTTGGAAGTTCATCCCCTGGTGATTGCTTATTTACTAATCTTAGAAACTTCACCCTGAAAAAATCCTGTGGATGGGGAAGTAGAGCTTTGCTCCAGAGTTCTTGATTTCAGCCCAACATTGTATTTATCACTTACAGCTTCCCATTGACAGCTCATCACAAGGAATTTGGTTCAAATCTCTGTTCAAAATGATGCAATACTCCAGTTTGGCAGAAGAGCGATGAAATGATTTGTAGAGAGGATCCAATTTTCACTTCAGAAAATCATCACCCTTATCCATACGTGCACATCAAAAATGCTGTTGAAAAGATGTATTTTGAAATCTTCCACTGATTCTCAATATTAAGTGAAAATGAAACCAATAGAACACCTTAGAGAATAGTTTTAGGAACCATGTACTTAAAATGAAGATGGGCCCTATAAAACGATGTGTTTCTCACAAAAGAAAATTGCAAGTGTAGATTTTCACTGATTTTTATCTCCAAACATATTGGTTTCAAGGGCAAATTGATGAATATTTTTTGAAGCTTCAGTCTGCTTATTTATACTGCTTTAATAAAAATAATACTAATAATGATGGCATTTATTAAGTGCTTACTATGTGCAAAGCACTGTTCTAAGTGCTGGGGAGGTTACAAGGTGATCAGGTTGTCCCACAGGGGACTCAAAATCTTAATCCCCATTTTACATGAGGTAACTGAGGCACAGGAAAGTCAAGTGACTTGCCCAAAGTCACACAGCTGACAATTGGCGGAGCCAGGATTTGAACCTTTAGCCAGTTGTATACAGAGAACAAGCAAAGAATGAATTTTCTATACTTATGTTTCTGCAGTTTGTTAAAGATGAAAAATAGTTTCATTTTGTATAGTTTGAACCGAGAAGGTTAGAAGGTTACAAATCATGTTTGTATAAGGTATTACAGCATCTCTCTAGTCAATTGGAAAATTAAACTTACTGATGCACTGACTAAATCAAAACAACGTGCATTTTTTTTCCCTAGAAAATCTCCAGCACAAACAGTAATTTGGCTTCTTATTCCTTCATTTAGAAAATACATTTTGATTTACCTCAAGTGTCTAATTTAATCAGAGGTACGAAAATGTAAAGAGTGTCTGGTTCTTGTTTCGCTGCATTTCAGAATATAAATGAGGAGTGAGAATTGTATTTTCTGAAAAAGTCTATTGTATATTTGCACAGCAGTGTGTTTATGAATTTCTAAGTATCTTGAAGCGGTATCTGAAATGCATAGGGTTTGGTTCCTTATAGCTAAATATTTAAAAAGAAACAGTTAAGATCAAAGTCATATCACCCACAAAACAATCAAAATGGGAAGAAATGCATTGTTTTCAGTGGAAAAGAAGGAGCAGGCTTTAAAGTTCAAATGAAAATCCTTAGTTTGGGAGTGAAATCTCAAAAGGAGGAAGTGTTGGCTTGCTAAAATCCTCAGATCATTCCAAAGGCCACCTCCCACAGTTGCCATTTTGTTGCAGTTCCCCTCACTCACACGTCTTTGAGTGGGAGGAGAGCAAGCCACGGTGAGAGAAAAAGAGAGAAAAAGAAAGACAGAGAGAGAGAGGTAGCACATAGTGTATGATGGGAAGTTGAATTGCATTCCAGCCATAATGATAATAATAATAATAATGGCATTTATTAAGCACTTACTATGTGCAAAGCACTGTTCTAAGTGCTGGGGGGGTACAAGGCAATCAGTTTGTCCCACAGGGGGCTCACAGGCTTCATCCCCATTTTACAGATGAGGGAACTGAGGCCCGGAGAAGTGAAGTGACTTGCCCAAAGTCACACACCTGACAATTGGCGGAGCCGGGATTTGAACCTATGACCTCTGACTCCAAAGCCCGGGCTGTTTCCACTGAGCCACGCTGCTTCTCCTAATCTTCTGTCAAATCAGTCAATCAATCAGTGGTATTTCTTGAGTGCTTACTATGTGCAGAGCCCTGTGCTCAGCACTTGAGAAAGTATGATATAATGAACTAGACATGTTCCCTGCCCACCAGGAGTTTACAGTCTACAGGAGGAGAGAGGCATTAAAATAGATGAGGAATAGAAGAAATAGTAGAGCAGACATGATCCTTGCCCTTAAAGAGCTTGGGGCATAGTAGCCTGTGGGACAGAAATAAAAACAAATTATTGAAATTATCATGGTGTTTGTTAAATGCTTACTATAACAATATTAAATATGCTATTGGTTAATTCTTACTATGTTCCAAAAGCTGCACTAAGCACTGGGGAACTTGCAACATGATGCTCAGATTGAGCATAGTAACTGTTTCCCATGGCATTCACAGTCTAGTGGGGAGGGGGGACAGGTACTTAATCCTCATTTTACAGATGAGTTAAAATGAGGCTCGGTGAAATTGTGAGTTTTTCCCTACGTGACACAGCGGGCGAATGTGTGATCTGGGATTAGAATAGACTTTCTGGACTCCCACCCCTATGTCACGTTCTAGAGGGCACGACAGACATCCATATAGATAAATTACTGTGGGGCAGAGGGAGGGGAGACTATCAAATGCCCAAATGATACAGATCCAAGTGCATAGATGATGCAGGAGGGAGAGGGAGCTGGGAAAAAGAGGATTTAATCCAGGAAGTCTTCTTGGAGAAAATGTGACCTTAATAGTGCTTTGAAGGTGGGGAGAGTGGTGGTCTTGTGTATATGGAGGGGGAACGAGTTCCAGGGCAGAGGGAGCATGTGAGAAAGGGGTTCATGACAAGATAGATGAGATCAGGGCACATAGAAGAAGCTAGTGCTAGAGGAGTGGAGGCTTGTAGTAGCACGTCAGTGGGGTAAGGTACAAGGAGGGTGAGCTGATTGAGTGCTTTAAACCTTCTAAACTGTGAGCCCACTGTTGGGTAGGGACCGTCTCTAAACTCTGTAGGTTTGACCAGAAGAACTCTACTAATTGCAGTAGTGATTATGGTAATAATTGAGATTTTTCAAGTGATTATTATGTACCAAGCCCTGTGCTAAGCCTTGGGGTTGATACAGCACAACTTTTTTCTCTACAAGTTTCTAAAAAGCACACCTTAAGAGTGATTGTTACTTAATAATAATAATAATAATAATAATAATAATAATAATAATAACATTTGTTAAGTGCTTACTATGTGCCAAGAACTGTACTAAGCACTGGGCGGGGGGGGATAAAAGGTGATCAGGTTGTCCCATATGGGGCTCACAGTCTTAATCCCCATTTTATAAATGAGGTAACTGACGCTCAGAGAAGGTAAGTTACTTGCCCAAGGTCACACAGCAGATGTGCGGCGGAGCCAGGATTAGAACCCATGACTGTGAATCCCAAACCCGGGCTCTTTCCACTGAGCCACGCTGCTTCTCTACTTCACACTGCTCTCTTCTCAATGTATGGCCCAAACCAAATCAGAATAAAGACACATCAATAGGCATGTTCTTCGGGTTTGTATTCTGATCCTATAATCTAATTTACTTGATGGAACCATTCCTAGCCTAAGGTAAGGAACTGTCGACTCTTATTTAACTGAGTAAAATCAACTCATTTCATGGAGTTCAACATCAGCAGAGAACTTCATTAAAGCATTTTTCTTTCCTGAAATGGTTTCTTTAAGAAAAATCCAGTCAGATACATTAAGAATGCCTGGCTGTGAGCTTACAAAGGAAGGAGTCTGAGGAAATGAAAATGATCAGCAGTGAACATTGGCAAGATGAAGGGTTGGAAAACACTCAGAACTAAGCTTGGCTAGTTAGGGCAAAAAGATCTTTGGGATCTTAAATCACCAACCATCCCAGGAATGTCATCCTTAGTTTATTGAGCAGCTGGTATAAGTAATGAATAGCTGGAAGCTAGGGGAATAGAGAGGATTCTGAAAAACAATGTGAGAAGCCTGGTTTTGAATAGCCTGCTGGGGGTAGATAGGGTAAGCGGTAAATCTGTCAAGGTGGGATTATCTGGGAGTGAAAAGGGTCGAGGAATATTGCCATCGTCATCATCACAATCGCCCTACAAACTGGTAGAGCTCCTCCTGTGGGAGGGTATCTGGGGACCTTAAAGAAGTGTAAAACAAGATCTCTGACAACAGAAATAATTCAAAATGAGCTGCGGAAGAGGCAAAATAATTGCAAAAATAATTTCTCCTTTTAGGGTGGTCATGTGCAGCATAAACTAGTTCATAATCTAATATCAGTTTTAAAAAATTTAGCAATGATATAGCATCAAATTGATGAAAACAGATGCATCAGTCAGAAACAAAACGGCAGCCTCAATCTTGGCAAAGCACTTTGAGCAAGGGCATCACTTTCTCTTTTTGTCTTCAAGACTCCCATTTTTTTAATGGTATTTGTTAAGCACTTTTTTTTATGGTATTTGCTAAGTACTTTCTATGTGCCAGGCACTGTACTAAGCCTTGGGATGCATACTAGCCAATCATGTTGGACATAGTCCCTAGCCCACCTGAGGCTCACAGTCTTCCTTACAGTGACTTGCTCAAAGTCACACAGCAGACAAGTGACAGAATTGGTATTAAAACCAATAACCTTCTGACTTCCAGGCATGTGCTCTATCCATTAGGCAACACTGCTTCTCTATTTCCCCTTTTCAGGCTTACAGTCACTTCCACTTGTGCTGTCCTCCCAGTTTAGCATTCTCCCAACTTCTCCCTTTCTCTCTCCCTCCCAACATCCAACCAAACACAACTCTCCCATATTCAAAGCCCTCTTGAAATCCATCCCTCCTCTTCCTCCAAGAAGCCTTCCCTAATTGAACTCCCTAGTGCAGAAAGCACATAAACCCATCGGGCAGCTCTTTTACTTATGTACTCATTCATTCCCACTTTCAGCACTTACACAGTTGGCTACTATTTTCACGAGTTAGTGCTTTCTGGGCAGGGAGGAAGCAGCGTGGCTTAGTGGGTAGAGCACGGGCTGTGAGTCAGAAAGACCTCCAACATCCCCATTTTCCCACAGATTCCTTAAACCCCTCTAGTCTGTAAACATGAAGAGGGCAGGGAGCATGTCTCCTTTTTCTGTTGTATTATACTCTCTCCCAAGCACTTATCACAGACTCTGCACATAATAAATGCTCAATAAACATTACTGATTGATTAATTGATTGATTGGCTGACCCCATTCCCCACCTACCCTCACCCATGGTGCTAGTGATATAAGGGAAAGCAAAGGGTATAAAGTCTAACTGAAGTGTTGTAAAACTAAAACAGAGTAAATAATGTGTTCTATATATACCAAGCACTGCATTAAGCACTGGGGAAGATACAATCAGACAAATAATAATAATAATAATGGTATTTGCTAAGTGCTAACTATGTGCAAAGCACTGTTCTTTGTGAGAAGCAGCATGCCTCAGTGGAAAGAGGATGGGCTTTGGACTCAGAGGTCATGGGTTCAAGTCCCAGCTTCACCACCTGTCAGCTGTGTGGCTTTGGGCAAGTCATTTAAATTCTCTGTGCCTCAGTTACCTTATCTGTAAAATGGGGATAAAGACTGTGAGCCCCCCGTGGGACAACCTGATCACCTTGTAACCTCCCCAGTGCTTAGAACAGTGCTTTTCACATAGTAAGCGCTTAATAAATGCCATTATTATTATTATTACAAGGTGATCAGGTTGTCCCATGGCAGGCTCACAGTTTTAATCTCCGTTTTACAGATGAGGTAACTGAGGCACAGAGAAGGGAAGTGACTTGCCCAAAGTCACCCAGCTGACAGTTGGTGGATCTGGCATTTGAACCCATCACCTCTGACTCCAAAGCCTGGGCTCTTTCCACTGAGCCACGCTGATCCTGTCCCACCCAGGGCTCACACAGATCGTTTGGTAGAACTGGCATTTAATTTCCATTTTACAGATGAGAAAACTGAAGCCCAGAGAAGTTAAGTGATTCGCCCAAGGTCACACAGAAGTCAAGTGGCAGAGCTAGGATTAGAACCCAGGTCCTCTGACTCCGAGGCCTGTGCTCTTTAGAAACACGGCAAGTGCTGTCCATCTTGACGCTAATTGTCTTAAGTGGTGAGCCGCCTGAAAACTCATTATCAAATCCTGGGACTGGAACTCATCAAAGTTCACCCCTTGGAATGGAGGCAAGGAAATCCTCAAAGGAGTCTGAGAAGAACAGCAGGTGCTGCCGTCTGAATACCGAGCTCTGCTACTATGCAAGTGGAGAGAAAAGAGGTCAGTCAAATTGAAAATGATTAATTGAGGAAAAGTGATTGAGTAAAAAAGGCAGATATAGTTTCCAGAGTCAGTTTTGGATGTACTTTTCCTCAGACCAGCTGGGCTAATGTTATGATGACCCCAGTTTGGGGAGCCCTTCAGAATCAATCAATCAGTGGTATTCATTTTCACTTATTTATTCATTTTTGTAAGGGAATTTGTTAAGCGCTCACTATGCGCCAGGCACTGTACTATGCACTGGGGCAGATAGAGAAGCAGCGTGGCTCAGTGGAAAGAGCACGGGCTTGGGAGTCAGAGGTCACGGGTTCTAATCCTGCCTCTGCCACTTGTCAGCTGTATGACTTTGGGCAAGTCACTTAACTTCTCTGAGCCTCAGTTCCCTCATCTGTAAAATAGGGAGGAAGACTGTGAGCCCCACGTGGGACAACCTTATCACTTTGTATTCCCCCTTCCAGCGCTTAGAGCAGTGCTTTGCACATAGTAAGCGCTTAACAAATGTCAACATTATTATTATAGTAATAATAATCATAAAGAATAATTACGGCATTTGTTAAGCACTTACTAGTACTGGGCACTGTAGTAAGTGCCAGGTTAGATACAAGCAAATCGGGCTGGACATAGTTCCCGTCACACAAAGGGCTCACAGTCTCAATCCTCATTTTACAGATGAGGGAACTGAGGCCCAGAGAGCAAAGTGACTTCCCAATAGGAGACAAGAGGCAGAGCCAGGATTAGAACCCATGACCTTTTGAATCCCAGGCCCATGCTCGATCCACTACCCCATGCTAAATACAATTAGGTAGGACACAGTCCCTGTCTCAACTTGTCCAAGACAGAGATCCTAATCTTTCCTCCCAAACCCTGTCCTCTCCCTAATTTTCCCATCACTGTGGACGGCACAACCATCCTTCCCGCCACACAAGCCCACAGTCTTGGTGTCATCCTTTTCTCCGTTCTCTCATTCACCCCACACCTCCAATCTGTCACCACCTTCATGACATTGCCAAGATCTGCCCTTTCCTCCCCATCCAAACCGCTACCACGTTAGAACAATCACTCATCATATCCCGACTGGATTACTGCATCGGCCTCCTTTCTGACCTCCCAACCTCCTGTCACCCCCCATTTCAGTCCACACCTCACTCTGCTGCCCGGATTATCTTTCTACAGAAAAGTTCTGGGCATGTTACTCCCCTCCTCAAAAATCTCCAGTGGTTGCCTGTCAACTTTAGAATCAAGCAAAAACTCCTCCCTCTTGGCTTCAGGGCTGTCCATCACCTCACCCCCTCCTACCTCACCTCCCTTCTCTCCTTCTATAGCCCAGCCCGCACCCTCCACACCTCTGATGCCACTAACCTTCTCACTGGGCCCCGTTCTCATTTGTCTCGCCTTAGACCCCGGCCCACGTGCTACCTCTGACCTGGAACGTCCTCCCTCTTCAATCCACCAAACAATCACTCTTCCCCTTTTCAAAGCCCTAATGAAGGCTCACCTCCTCCAAGAGGCCTTCCCAGACTTAGCCCCCCTTTCCTCAGCTCCCCCTCCCATCCGCATCACCTCGACTCGCTCCCCTTGTTCTTCTCCCCTCCCCGCCCCACAGCACTTATGCCAAATAGATGTATATATCTATAATTCTATTTATTTATATGGATACCTGTTTGCTTGTTTTGATGTACATATAATCTATAATTCTATTTATTTATTTTGATGCCTGTTTACTTGTTTCGATGTCTGTCTTCCCCTTTCTAGACTGTAAACTCAATGTTGGCAGTGATTGTCTCTGTTTATTGCTGTACTCTTTACTATACTTTCCAAGAGCTTAGTACAGTGCTCTGCACACAGTAGGTGCTCAATAAATACGATTGAATGAATGAATGAATCTACCCCAGCACTTAGAACAGTGCTTGACATATAGTAAGTGCTTAAAAAATACCATCATTATGATTATGATCACAATTATTACTCTCCCAAGTGCTTAGTAGCATGGTAAGCTCTCAATAAATACCACTGACTGACTGATTGATGGTGAAGGCCTAATAATGGCAATAATGATGGTAATGTGGTCATAGTTTGTCAAACTTACATTTTGAGATGGGGGTGGTCAGAAAAATGTCAGAATTAGAGGGGATGATGTGGACAGGGAGAGTACAAGTTTCAAAGAGTGAGCAGACCACAGGGCTCCTGTTCTTTGTCAGTCAATCAATCAGATTCATGCATTCATTCAATCGTATTTATTGAGCGCTTACTGTATGCAGAGCACTGTACTAAGCACTTGGGAAGTACAAGTTGGCAACGTATAGAGATGGTCCCTACCCAACAACAGGCTCAAAGTCTAGAAGGGGGAGACAGACAACAAAACAAAACATGTGGACAGGTGTCAAGTCATCAGAATAAATAGAAGTAAGGCTAGATGCACATCATTAACAAAATAAATAGAACAGTAAATATGTACAAGTAAAATAAATAGAGTAATAAATCTGTACAAACATATATACGGGTGCTGTGGGGAGGGGAAGGAGCTAGGGCGGAGGGGATGGGGAGGGGGAGAGGAAAAAGGGGGCTCAGTCTGGGATCTTTTTAGACTTGATTGTATACTCTCAAGTCTTGTCAGAAACCTGTGATGAATGTATCTAGGAGACCAGTTCAAAATGTGGGGTGGGATTAGGCCCCAAAGACCTTGGAGTTTGTACCTATAAATGTAGGCCATTTAGTCAATTGAATTTTAATTACTTGACAAGGCAGCTGCATATTTCAAGTTTGTCTTGCCTTGCATTGTAGGTGTGAATACATTTTTATAGGCTTTTAAAACAATAGCAATAGAAAGTGAGATTCAATCCATTTGATTCCGCACCCTTTGGAATCAAAGCTTCTGGAACTCAATTTGCCAAATATATTGAAAATCTGCTCATTATAAATCTCAACCAATTTTTCAGGAGGAAAATAATCTATTGGCTTTACTAATATCTCACTAACAGAGTGAAGCTCAACTCTTTCTTCTCCTCCCTACTCCCCTCCCTGCTCTACTATGAGAAAGCCCTTTACCTTGAAATGAAAATTTGGCAACTAGGACCATATTATCATACCATATTATCATTTTTAGCAACAATTTTGAGTTGTAACATGGCTTAATGGGGAAGCAGCATGGCTCAGTGGAAAGAGCGCGGGCTTGGGAGTCATGGGTTCGAATGCCGCCTCCACCACTTGCCAGATGTGTGACCTTGGGCAAGCCACTTAATTTCTCTATGCCTCAGTTACCTCATCTGTCAAATGAGGAGTAAGACTGTGAGCCCCAAGTTGGACAACCTGATCACCTTGTATCCTCCCAGTGCTCAGGACAGTGCTTAGCACATAGTAAGTGCTTAACAAATACCATTATTATTATTATTATTAATGGCAAAAATTCCACCCTGGAAGTCAGAGGACCTGGGCTCTAATCCCTGCTCTGACACTTGCTTGCCCCGTGACCTTGAGCAAGTCACATTCATTCATTCATTCAATCATATTTATTGAGCGCGTACTGTGTGCAGAACACTGTACTAAGCGCTCAGTGCTTCATTTGCCTCATCTGTAAAATGGGGATGAAATTGAACTCTCACCTACTTAGACCGTGAGCCCACTGTGCGACAGGGATTGTTTCCAACCTGTTTATCTTATATCCTCTCCAGTACACTACATAGCATTATTATTATTAGCTCCTTGACTGCAAGATGAATCACTGAAGCAACTGAACTTTCTTTGCCCTAAGTAGATAATAATAATTATAATAATGACATTTATTAAGCACTTACTATGTGCAAGACTGTTCATCAATCGTATTTATTGAGCACTTACTGTGTGCAGAGCACTGTACTAAGCACCTGGGAAGTACAAGTTGGCAACATATAGAGACAGTCCCTACCCAACAGTGGGCTCACAGTCTAAAAGACTGTGAAAGACTGTAAAAGACTGTTCTAAGTGCTGGGGAGGTTACAAGGTGATCAGGTTGTCCCACAGGGGGCTCACGGTCTTCATCCCCATTTTTCAGATGAGGGAACTGAGGCCCAGAGAAGTGAAGTGACTTGCCCAAAGTCACACAGCTGGCAATTGGCAGAACCAGGATTTGAACCCATGACCTCTGACTCCAAAGCTCGGGCTCCTTCCATTGAGCCATGCTGCTTCTCAGTAAATACTATCAATCAATCAATGTTATTTATTGAGCCCTTGCTATGTTCAGAGTACTATGCTGAGTCTTTGGGAGAGAACAATACAGTGGATTAGGTAATCACAATACCTGCCCTCAAGGAGCTTACTGCACACTAGCAAAGAGGCCTTTACTGGTTTCCAAAAGGCATTCAAAAGGCACTGATGGATTAGAGGGTTAAAATAGTGTGATTTCCATGGTCAGGATTAGCTGAGGATCTCTGCATGTTGGACCAGGACCGTTTTCTGCTCTTCAATCCATCAATCAATCAACCAATGGTATTTGTTGAGCGCTTGTTGTTTGCGGGGCACAGTACTAAGTGCTTGGTAGAGTACGATATAACAGAGTTGGTAGATATGTTCCTTTCTCACAACCAGCTCCACAACCAGCTCTGCGATCACAGAGTGGGCGGGGAAATAAGTAAACATGACACCCTATTTTCACTGGATTTTTCCAGCACTATGGTGGATCCGTTGTAAGGACAGGCAAAGAAAAAGTACTACAAGCTATAATAGAGCAATAACAATTATGGTATTATTTATGCATTTACCATGTTCCAATTATTATATGTAAGTTCTGCGGTAGGTACAAGATAAGCAGATCAGACACATTCTCTGTTGCAAGCTCTAAATGGTAGGGAGAGTACATCTTATCCCCATTTTATACGAATAATAATAATAATGATGGAATTTATTAAGCACTTACTATTCATTCAATCGTATTTATTGAGCACTTACTATGTGCAGAGCACTGTACTAAGTGCTTGGGAAGTCCAAGTTGGCAACAAATAGACGGTCCCTACCTAACAGCGGGCTCACAGTCTAGAAGGGGGAGACAGACAACAAAACAAAACATATTAACAAAATAAAATAAATAAATAAATATGCACAAATAAAATAGAGTAACAAATACATACAAATATATATATATATATACAGGTGCTGTGGGGAGGGGAAGGAGGTAAGGCGGTGGAGAGGGGGAGGAAGGGGAGAGGAAGAAGAGGGCTCAGTCTGTGCCCAATCTGATTAGCTTGTATCTATCCCAGTGCTTAAGACTATGTGCAAAGCACTGTTCTGAGTGCCGGGGAGGTTACAAGGTGATCAGGTTGTCCCATGGGGGGTTCACAGTCTTAATCCCCATTTTACAGATGAGGGAACTGAGGCCCAGATAAGTGAAGTGACTTGCCCAAAGTCACACGGATGACATTTGACAGAGACATGGTTTGAACCATGACCTCTGGCTCCAAAGCCCATGCTCTTTCCACTGAGCCATGCTGCTTCCTTAAAGATGAGGAAGCTGAAGCACAGAGGGATTTAGTAACTGGTGACAAATCAGTGGCAGAATCAGGCTTAGAATCCAGATCTCTTGACCCGCAGACCAATGCTCTTTTCACTAGGCCTCACCACCTCTCAGTTCGAGGGGAAGCTCCCATTGAGAGTGATTCAGTGCTCAGGGGTCAGACTCTTGTCGTTTTTTGATAGACACTGAGGCTCAGTGAATTGAATGAATGAATTGAATATATTTTGAATTCATTCATTCAATCGTATTTATTGAGCACTTACTGCGTGCAGAGCACTGGACTAAACACTTGGGAAGTACAAGTCGGCAACATAGAGAGACGGTCCCTACCCAACAACGGGCTCACAGTCTAGATGACGGGCTCACAGTGCAAAGGGGAAGGATTTTAAGCTGCTCTCCTGAATTTAAACCTCAGAATCTCAAAAGTCACGCTAAAATGTTACGACTCTCTGGAAACAGACCTCTAAGTGTCCAATTATTTTAAATGCCTTCATTGTTCATTGTTCCACTCCGATCACAGTGGATTTACTTGGCAGTGTCGTGTCTCTGTCATCCACTTCCTGAGGAATTACACCGTATTTCACCATTAGTCACTGCGGCCTGAGAATTAAGTGTTTCCGTAAGTTCGAAATAGATAACAGCACTTTCTAACAACCGTATTCTTAGATACAAGTTTATTACCTACACAAGGAAAATCGTTCTGGCAAGAAACTCTTTTCCTTTTCTAGTATTAAATGAGGTGAAGACAAAACATCCTGTCCAGAGTCCCGAAGGAAAGAGGCCAATAAGCCATAGGAGGTACGGTCATTTTTGAAAGGAGCAGGGAGGGCATCACTAATTGTGCGATGATCAGCACAGTGTCCTTCACGGTTTCCAACTATGACTACAAGGTCTACCGGAAGGATCGGTGGCCTCCTACAGCTCTCCTTTAATGCTTTTCTGGGACCTTTCCTTCCTGACCAACAGCCCCCAGTGAAGGATGCCAATTCTAGTGTAAAAATGATTAACAATGGCCACGGTTGGAATTCCCTGGTAGAAATATGCCTGGGTCTCCCATATTCCCTCTCATGGCTTTCCCTGTGATTCAAGTGAGGCGGTCGCCCTTGTTGACAGAACCTTAGGTATTATTTTTCCAAAACACCAAGAGACTGTGATGAATGGGTTTCTTTCAGGGTTCTCAGAAGGAAAAGGATGACTCAGAGGTCTGGGAAGAATTGTATTGCCATGTAAAGCAAGGGTGTTTCTGAAGAACTTTTCTTGGCAGCTCTGAGTTCTACACATAACGTAGGACTGTTATTGTCATGTTGTGCTCTCCCAGGTGCTTAGTACAGTGCTCTGCATACAGGAAGTGCTCAATAAATACGATTGACTGACTTGGTTCATAAAAACGGGAAAACTTCAGGGGCAAAACGGTTTCAAATTTCTGTAAATAAACAATTGACCATCACCACATGACAAATCATTTATTAATTTTTGGTTCTACCTTGAAATCTCCTCACATCGGGTCCAGGGTCTGTCAAACTCTAGAGTAGGGTTAATGATGATAATACCTACGGTATTTGTTAAGTGCTTACTATGTGCCTGGCACTGTACTAAGTGCTAGGGTAGACACAAGCTGATGGGGTTGGGCACAGTCCCTGTCCCATGTGGGGCTCACTGTCTCAATCCCCATTTGACAGATGAGGGAACTGGGGCACAGAGAAGCCAAGTGACTTGCCCAGGGTCACACAGCAGACAAGCAGCAGAACCGCACCCAGGTCTTCCTGACTCCTAGGCCTGGGCTGTGTCCATTAGGCCATGCTGCTTCTCTAAATGTTAAATATGCTATTTGTGGTGAGCCCACAGCAAGGTGCCTTGTTAGAGACTGTCTGTGATCCTGTAAACAAACTCAAGGAATAGACTTTGCTAAGCCATTGACGAGCTCTACCTGAGGCAGTGGCTACTGGTCAACTTACCCATCAGGCAAAACTTCCTCTCTCTCGGCTTCAAGGCTGTCCATCACCTCGCCCCCTCCTACCTCACCTCCCTTCTTTCCTTCTCCAGCCCAGCCCGCACCCTCCGCTCCTCTGCCGCCTCTCACCTCCTCACTGGGCCTCGTTCTCACCTGTCTCGCCGTCGACCCTCGGCCCACGTCCTCCCCTTGGCCTGGAATGCCCCCAATCCCTCCGCACATCCGCCAAGCTAGCTCTCTTCCTCCCTTCAAAGCCCTACTGAGAGCTCACCTCTTCCAGGAGGCCTTCCCACACTGAGCCCCCTCCTTCCTCTCCCCCTCCCCATCCCCCCACCCTACCTCCTTCCCCTCCCCACAGCACCTGTATATATGTTTGTACAGATTTATTACTCTATATTCATTTTACTTGTACATATTTACATATTCTATTTATTTTATTTTGTTAATATGTTTTGTTGTCTGTCTCCCCCTTCTAGACTGTGAGCCCGCTGTTGGATAGAGACTGTCCCTATATGTTGCCAATTTGTACTTCCCAAGCGCTTAGTACAGTGCTCTGCACACAATAAGTGCTCAATAAATATGATTGAATGAATGAATGAATTGCTAGCCTGTGGGGACGGAGCAGGGAGGGAGGCTGGGCTTTCTCTCCCTGTTCTATCATCATCATCATCATCAATCGTATTTATTGAGCGCTTACTATGTGCAGAGCACTGTACTAAGCGCTTGGGAAGTACAAATTGGCAACATATGGAGACAGTCCCTACCCAAAAGTGGGCTCACTGTCTAAAAGGGGGAGACAGAGAACAAAACCAAACATACTAACAAAATAAAATAAATAGAATAGATATGTACAAATAAAATAAATAAATAAATAAATAGAGTAAAAAATATGTACAAACATATATACATATATACAGGTGCTGTGGGGAAGGGAAGGAGGTAAGATGGGGGGGATGGAGAGGGGGACGAGGGGTTCTATCTGGTAAATGGCCTGGACCAATTAATAATAATAATGATGGCATTTATTAAGCGCTTACTATGTGCAAAGCACTGTTCTAAGCACTGGATGACTTCCAGGTAGAGTCACAGATGCCACGCCTAACACAAATAAAAAGGGGGCAACTGGAGGCATCCCTGAAGCAAGGGCATGCAGAATAAAAGCACCTGTGGTAGGAGAGTGGCGTGGGAAAGCAGCAGAAGGAAGAAGCATTGGCGGAAAGGATTCCTTTGACCACAGAGTTGTATTGGACCCTTGGTGGAGTGAGTGAGAGTGTGTATGTGTCAGTCCATTGCACGTTGGTAAAACTAAGTAAAAAACTTTCCACGGTAACTTTGGTGAGCAGAAGTGTGGTTTAAACTCCACTACCTGTCACTGAGTCGCTCCCCCGGCCCGGGTCCAGGAGGGTCCTGATTGGTATAGACTGCTGCGGGGGCTCATGGCGCTATTAAGTCTGGAGGACTGAGGAGTAAATGCAAACAACTTCTTTATGAACTGATATTCATTGTAAGGTAATCCCTGTATTAATATAATTTAAAAAAAATAAATGAAGACTCCAATTTTCTTTCCCCGTCCATTTTGGGGAAACGCTACTTTATGAAATGAGAGTCCATGACCTCGGCATTTTTATTTTCCTACTTTATAAGTGAGCTCTTCAAATGATGTTTTAGTAGCTTCGTGGAAGAATGAAAGAGTCCTTTGTATATTTTTTTCTCTTTTAGCTAACCCTCACCTTTTAGTGATTTGCAGCGATATTTTTCTTAGTTAAATTATTAATAGCACAGATGAGAGAGGAAATCTACAATACTGAAGGAACCTTGGTATTAAAGTTGTCAAGGAAGGAAAGCTAAACAAGAAGTATTGGCAGATGAGCTGGATAATGACTTTTTAAAAGGGTTTTAAAGGTTTAATAGTTTCTGTGTGACCTGCAATACATAACTGAGTGTCTACCTACAAATTTGGCACCTTTCTTAATTTAGCTAGGCAGCCAAATAATTCAGTTGAGAAATGGTGAGTCACAAAGAAAGGTAGGTACTCTGATTTTCAGAGATTGGGCTTTAAGGCTGAATTGAGGCAGGCTTATCACAGTCTGAATTGTGATAGACTGAAGATTCTCTACGGGAGTGAGAATTCATTACATTTGGTCTTTTAAGTGGCATACAGTAGCCTTCAAGCTACTCACTCAGCAACGTTTCTCCTTAATTGTCTATTACTATCTGATTTCACACAATGTGGTGTGATTGTTTGTAGTTCTGAACCTTAATTTGTTGCTGACTCCTCTAACAAGTTTTCCCAAAATGGTTATTCATTCATATGGCACAAACTAAAAGTGCTTTACCCAAGGTATCTCATCAAGCCTCACAATACCGTTTCCGCCTCCCACCAGTTCTGCAAGTTTGCCAAGATATTTGACTCAGTTTAGTAAATGGAGAAAGGAGAGAGAAGTCACAGAGAGGATAAGTAAATCACTGAAATTCAGAGACAATTAAGGGCAGAGTAGGTTTTAGGACTAGATAAACAGGCCTTGTCAGTAACAATTACCACTTCCCGAGAGGATCAGTTGATCAATCAATATATATCTATAGTTGTCCAATGTTTTCAAAGAAGACACTGTTGATAGTGAAGTTCGCACAGCCCAGTCCCAGACAATCACTGGTATGTATTGATACACATTCTGTATGCAAAGCTCTGTACTGATCAGTCAGTCAATCAGTGATAGTTTTGAGTGCTTACCCTGTGCAGAGCATTGTACTAAGCAGGTGGGAGAGTTGAAAACCACAGACTTGGCAAATTCTCTGCCCACATTGTTCTTACAGTCTAGAGGGGGAGACAGACATTGATATGAATATATAGAGATGTAAGTGCCATGGGACTGAGGGTGGGGTGAATGCAGAGAAGCAGCGTGACTCAGTGGAAAGAGCATGGACTTTGGAGTCAGAGGTCATGGGTTCAAATCCTGACTCCGCCAACTGTCAGCTGTGTGACTTTGGGCAAGTCACTTAACTTCTCTGGGCCTCAGTGACCTCATCTGTAAAAGGGAGATTAAGACTGTGAGCGCCCCGTGAGACAACCTGATCACCTTGTAACCTCCCCAATGCTTAGAACAGTGCTTTGCACATAGTAAGCGCTTAATGAATGCCATCATTATTATTATTATAATGGAAACGTACTCTCTGTAGCTGATTGTGCTCAAGATGCCCGCAATCAAGAAGCCATGCAAATGACTTTTAACCTCATCACTGAATCAGCCTGCCATTATGAACGGACAATACATTTAAAGTGAAGTGAGGTGATGTATCAATCTATATAAGGGAAGTCATCTATACAACCAGAAAATCATACTGGGAGCCCAGAGCTAAATACTGTGACAGAATTGAGAAGTAACATGGCCTGAGAAATAGTGCGGACTAATGGACAGAATTTGGGCATAAAAGTCAGGAGAACCTGGGTTTTAATTCCAGCTCTGCCACTTGTATTCTGTTTGACCTTGGGCAAGTCACTGCCTCAGTTACCTTATCTGTAAAATGGGGATTAAATCTGTGAGCACCATGTGGTACAGGGACTGTGTCCAACCTGACTAGCTTTTATCTGCCCCCGATCTTAGTACAGTGCCTGGTACAGAGTAAGTGCTTGACAAATACCCCAGCAAATAAAAATGTTACCCAGGCAGCCTCCTGAGCAACAACACAACAACAGTAAGGGAGTAGAAAACCAAATTAAGAAGGCTAGGGTATCTTTTGAGAAACTATTAAGTAGTGTGGCAGCAAAATGTAAGTGTAGAAAGCTGTAGCATTCTAGCCTTCTGTATGACTGTGAGATTTGGACCCCAAACAAGCTGTGCACTTTAGAGAAGCAGCGTGGTTCAGTGGAAAGAGCATGGACTTTGGAGTCAGAGGTCACAGGTTCAAATCCTGGCTCCGCCACTTGTCAGCTGTGTGACTTTGGGCAAGTCACGTAACTTCTCTGGGCCTCAGTACCTCATCTGTAAAATGGGGATTAAGACTGTGAGTCCGCTGTGAGACAACCTGATCATCTGGTAACCTCCCCAGAGCTTAGAACAGTTAATAAATGCTATTATTATTATTATTATTATTATTATTATTATGGGCCATACTCAATAGCAAGTGTCAAAACAAGATCACAAACAAAGAAATTCAGTCAATCTCATAGTATCTAAATTGTGCTCACTTGAACATATCTAGGCTGAGCGGGATGTGTGAGGACAATGAACGACAGCAGGATACCCAAATAGATACTTGGATGGAGACCTGAAATTGGAATACCAAACCCAGGAGATCAGAGAAAATATTCTAAAGACATGCAGCGTGGCTCACTGAAAAGAGCCTGGGCTTTGGAGTCAGGGTTCAAATCCCGCTCTGCCAATTGTCAGCTGTGTGACTTTGGGCAAGTCACTTAACTTCTCTGAGCCTCAGTTACCTCATCTGGAAAATAGGGCTTAAGACCGTGAGCCCCCCGTGGGACAACCTGATCACCTTGTAACCTCCCCAGTGCTTAGAACAGTGCTTTGCACATTGTAAGAGCTTAATAAATGCCAACGTTATTATGATTAACTGAAACCTCAGATAATGCCACTTCACAACCGAATATTGGGAGTCAATTGCTGAGGATAGACCAGCATGGTGCCCTGCTATCAAGAAGGGAGGGGTTCATGAGATGGGAGGAAAAGAGAAAACAGTGATTGGTGCTGCAAACTTTAACATAACAGTACAACAAGCGACTGTGATTTTATTCATTCATTCATTCCATCATATTTACTGAGTGCTTACTGTGTGCAGAGCACTGTACTAAGCACTTGGAAAGTGAAGTACAGCAAATAGAGACAGACAATCCCTGCCCACAACAGGCCCGCGGTTGAACATAGTGGCTGGGACTGTGATTTTCTTTTCAGCCACATATGCACTCATAGGTAAATATCACCACCAGTGGTGTTGTCTTCAAATTCAAGGAGAATTAGGTATTTGAAGAAAACTGCATGGAAATCTAAGCAACTATCCCAAGTTCCCAACCTTTTCTAAGCTGAATCCTGTGTAGACATTACTTTCAGAACAATGCAGTTTTTTAGAGGAAATTTAGGTTGGGTTCCAGTGGCAGAATATGGAGATCACAGTGTCATCAGGTGCCTGAGAACTGATTATAATGTTACACCCTTGGGCTAGGCTGCCTGTTCTACAAGCTTGTTTCAAGTGAGATCAGAGGATCAGGCATTGTATCAGGTGTGCTTTCATTTTGTACAGGGAACCAACTGCAACACTGTCCCTATCACTTATTTCATTCATTCAATCTTACTTCTCGAGCACTTACTGTGTGCAGAGCACTGTACAAAGCGCTTGGGAAGTACAAATCGACAACATGAAGAAATGGTCCCTACTCAACAACGGTCTCACAGTTATCTGAAACCGAACTTTTAACTGTTGCAAATTAGTTCTGAGAACCATGTTAAAGAACTAAACAGAATTAGGAGAAGAAATGCCAGACACCACAAACTGCTTTGATTTTGCAACCTTCTTGAATTTCATCCAGTGGGAAAGAATCCAAGTACTATTTCAATAGCTTTCAAACCACCCGACTTCTAAACTCTTATTGACCATTGACATGATGGCTAACACATCACAATTTTTAACAACCCAAAAGCTTTCCAGAGCATAATATGACTCCATGATTCAGGAATCAGTCAATCAATGGTATCGGGAATATCTATACCAAACCAGATGCTAATACTGTCTGATCCCTTTTATTAATCTTCCCCCTGCCAGATTTTTAATAACCCAGAGTTTCAAACTGCTAAAGATTTTTAAATTGCTAACCTACCAAACAGAGGAACCATTCTAAAGCTGTAGCTCCAGTCATTGTAGGATTTATCCATGTCCAGGGATAAAAGTAGGACAATTATAGATTGGGACAAGTATCATGATCTATTTCCTCCATGTATCTATGACTATTATTAGTTATTATTCACTGGATCATTCTGCCCCTCGTAACAGATTATGGATTCATAACATCATCATCATCATCAATCGTATTTATTGAGCGCTTACTGTGTGCAGAGCACTGTACTAAGCGCTTGGGAAGTACAAGTTGGCAACATATGGAGACAGTCCCTACCCAACAGTGGGCTCACAGTTTAAAAGGGGGAGACAGAGAACAAAACCAAACATACTAACAAAATAAAATAAATAGAATAGATATGTACAAGTAAAATAAATAAATAAATAGAATAACAAATATGTACAAACATATATACATATATACAGGTGCTGTGGGGAAGGGAAGGAGGTAAGATGGGGGCGTTGGAGAGGGGGATGAGGGGGAGAAGAAGGAAGGGGCTCAGTCTGGGAAGGCCTCCTGGAGGAGGTGAGCTCTCAGTATTGAGAGTGAGTACTCTCTGAGTGAGTACTCAGTATAACAATAGAACTCTCCAGTGTTTTGTCATATAATAGTATTGAACTGAATCTCTGACTATCCTCAAAATATTGGACGTTCGTTCAGCCTCAAGGAGTGTCTTTAGATGTGAAGTGGCGGATGTGGTATGATTCCCAAATTATAGGTATTTATTGGATTTATGTTTTATGTAGACAATTAATACTTAGAGAAGAAACTCAGATTTTATCCCAGTTATGCCAGTGGATTGCTGTGTGGCCTCTGGCAAGGCACTTCATGTTTCTGGCTCTTGGATTCCTTATATGTAAAATCGAGATCTGATACATCCTTCCTCTATTGCCTCGACTGTGAGCACTCTATGGGCCAGGGATTGTGTCCAATCTGATTATCCTCCACATACTCCAGTGCCTAGCTTGGAGTTTTGGCACAGAGTGCTTTGGAATTCAATGAATTCCAGGATTACAATAATGAAGTTAGTAAATGTGGATAGGTGTGATTCCTTTTATATCAGTGGTAATGGGTTCTGACAATCTTTTCCAAGTAAGAATAAAACATACCAATAAAACACACCCATGACAGACAGTAATGTGGCGTTTCCAGCACAAGCTCAAGAGTTGATTGTTTCAACTTCTACAGCTCTTGTTTCTCACTGAATTCTAGATCGTGGGTTATACCAAGTGCCAACATTCCTTTAGCTCACCCCTAAAGAAATAATCTCAGACAAGATTTCTCAAGTTGTATCTTATGTCCAAATATGTTCATTTATTCACAATATTTTCTCTGTGAGTAATGTTACGATCAGCTCTTGGGACAATGAAATTTTTGGAAAAGCTTAGCAATTCATCAGAAAATGCTGCAAAATGGTACTGTAGGTAAGAAATGATTACAGTACCTGGCACATATGTGACTAAGCACTCACTATGTCTCAAGCACTTTTCTAAGCACTGGGGTAGATACGAGGTAATCAGGTTGTTCCACGTGGGGCTCACAGTCTTAACCCCCATTTTTCAGATGAGGTAACTGAGACACAGAGAAGTTAAGTGACTTGCCCAAAGTCACACAGCTGACAATTGGCAGAGCTGGGATTTGAACCCATGACTTCTGACTCCAACCCCGGGGTCTTTCCACTGAGGCACGCTGCTTCTCCTAATGAGGGTTACCATGTGAGTTGACCTTTTCCAGGAGATGTCAGCTCTCTGGACCAATGGAAAGAAGGGAGGAAGAAAAACAACAACTCTGTTGGGGACTTGAGTTTGGGCTTTGGAGGAGACAATGCCTTTCAGAGAACTCCTTGATTCTCCCAGTGCCTGATCCAGAGCTCTGTGTTCTTTCTAGGACTTCTTCCACCCACTGCTTCTTGCCACCACCTGTCCAGTAGCCACTGGAGATAATAAAACCCTAAGGAAATAGTGCCTGACTCTAACTGCCTGCTCAGTAGGAAGAGGAAATAATGTGGCTCTTTCCCGGGAATCCTTTCCTATTCCTTAATTCTCCTGAGAGGCCAGGCAAAGGTCCTGGAGGGGAGAATGCTGCCTCACTTTGCTTTATAAGGACATGTCCCTTGGTTAGAGTTGGGGATGGTAATCCCAGCCAGCCCATTATATTCTCTGTAGTTAGTCCCCCCTACTTCTTTTTCTGTCTTTCTCTTTCTCCCTCTCTTTATCTGTTTCTCTCTCTCTCCAACTTTTTCTCTCCCATTCTCTTTGTCTCTTTCTCTCTGCATTTTTTTCTTTTCCACCCCTCCTCTTTCTTTCAATCTCACTTTGTTTCTCCTTCTCCCCCCTCAGTCTCTTTCTCCATGTTAATTTATCTCTAGCAGTCTCTCTCTCTCCCTCCCCCTCCCTTCCCCTCTCCCTCCTCTCCATGTGGTTTGGGAAAACAGGCAATCCAAAGGCTCCTTCCTTCTCCCAAAGTCAGCTGCGTGTTGGAGCCCAGCCAAATAAATGTCAACTCCAAGTCCCTGCGCCCCTCTAAAATTCCCCGGGTTAGCCTGTGCCTTCGTGTCATTCCCATGAATTGATGTTTTTCCTTCCAAGAGGCAGCAAGATTTGGGAGTCATCTTGAGCGTAGAGTGTGGCATTTCTTGCAGCTTAGTACTATGCTCTGCACAGAGAAAGCACTCAAAAATACCACTGATAGATGTGATTAGTTTTAATTCCTCGAATGAATTGTATGTCTATAAAAATTCCAAATTCTTTGTCCCATATCTTATCTGGAACTGAAGGAAACACTGATTTTCTTTTAAGTGAAAAGTTCCGGTTTTCTATCACATACTATCCAGCTGTTATTTCAAGTTTAGGAGGCAAAGGCTGCCTAAGGAGGTGACTTTTACTAGATGCTACTCAGGAGTCTGAACAGTTAGAGAAGGTTTTCCTTCCAAACTTCTGCATTTATAGCAAGTAGCAAGCTTAGCTCTCCTAAATGGTCTGTGAGAAAACACAGATCAGCTCAAAAGAAATAGAGAGAAAAGAACTATTTCAAGGCAGGTGGGTGATAGGGGAAAATGTTAGGGTGTATTCTGTGTGAAAAATAAATGAGGTGGAACATGCGAATAGGATACTGAAGAGAAGGCACACCAGTTCGGTAAACTGGGTCCCTGGTACATGAATAACTCTATGTACTGGGTGTTAAATTTTTCTTACAGAGCTGGTATTACTTTCTACAATCTTACTGGAATATTCAGTCACTGGGAATAACACACAAAGTTGAAAGTGGAATGATACTTTTGCAAGATGAAATTTTAAAAACAAGAGATAAAGGGTTTGTGTGTTTCCTTATTTACAACTTCCTCTCCAAAGACACAGGTATTGCCTTCCTGTCTTCCAGAGCAAAACCATAGACATCTGGCTTGCATGCATCTGGATACTTACCCTAACTCATCATTTCCTCCTGCAAGTCCAAAAACTGTCAGTTATTTCAGCTGAGATTCAGCCCAGGGGAGAACAGAAAAAGTTACATCCTCCTTTGGTCCAGGTTTTATGTGTCCTTTACCTTTTTTTATTTCCCTGGGATATCAGCAAGTATAAAAAAATAAGCAGTCTGAATTCCTCTGGCTGCTTTTTTTTTTTATCTGCTGCTTTAAATTCTGTGAATATTTATACAGACCATCATGAATGAAATCTTCACTCCTTAACGAGATGAATCAAGCTCTATTTCAGTAATAAACTGAGTGCAAAATGACCTGTTTGAAAAAGACACAGAACCCAAGGGAAGAAAAGTATGCATTCTTTTAAACGAAGGATCTCACAGTAATATTACCTCTACTACTGTATGTGTCAGTGTCATTGGAATTATAAGAGTGTTTCAGTCAGTCCATAGCCTTGATATATGACCACCTGAAGATCTAGGCTGATCTACTAGGACTCAAAACTGATCAGTCCAAAAGAGCAAATTTTAAATGAAAAGAATGGAAATCACAGAGTTGTTTTGGGGGAACGGGGTAAGCATGTGATTTGTGGAAAGCATACCCTATTGGAACTTATCACTTTCTATGGTCTCTCCCATAGTCTTTTTCTCTGAGGAAAGTAGAAATGATAATAGTAATTACCATTATTATTATTATTATTATTATACTTGTTAAACACTATGTGCCAAGCACTGTTGTAAGCACTGGGGAGGCTACAAGGTGATCAGGTTGTCCCCTGGGAGACTCTCAGTCTTAAGCCCCATTTTACATATGAGATAATTGAGACACAGAGAAGTTGTGACTTGTCCAAAGTCATACAGCTGACAATTGGCAAAGTCAGGATTTGAACCCATGACCGCTGACTCCAAAGCCCATACTCTTTCCACTGAGCCATGCTGCTTCTGCAGATGAACAGGTCAACTCAGGTGCATTAGTTTGTTTAATGCACTAGCTTTAAGGGAACAAACAAACAAAAAATGTTCCTCTGCGTATGGAAAGGGATTTTTTTCACCTTTATATAGTTAAAGATTCTGACCTGAAAAAGAACTTCCATGATTTGTCAAACATTCTTCCTCCAAAATTTGAAAGTTGTATGATTATGGTTTAGGCAAAGAGGATTTAACTGGCTTTACTCCCCCATCACAGCTCTTGCTGAAACCTGAGCTTGAAAACTGCTCAGTATTTACTGAAACACTCTTTTCTCTCCAAATTCCTGAATATGCCTAGATCTAACAAAACATTTTTCTCAACTTCTTGCTTTTTAGTTTTGTTTTTTTCCTGTGCCTCTGAGACTGCTCTGAGTCCAATCAATAGTGTTCTACTAGCTTTCATCCTATCACCATTGGTTTCCACTGGGACAATTTTTCATTTAGCTACTGAATGTGTCTCTTATTACACTCATCTCTTGCTCCCTCATGGTAGTCTCAATCAGAAATAGTGTATAGTAGGGGATATTCTACATCTTCTAGACTGTGAGCCCATTGTTGGGTAGGGACTGTCTCTATATGTTGCCAACTTGTACTTCCCAAGCGCTTAGTACAGTGTAGCATGCTGTACGCTGTAGCAGCGTGGCTCAGTGGAAAGAGCACGGGCTTTGGAGTCAGAGGTCATGGGTTCGAATCCCGGCTCCACCACATGTCTGCTGTGTGACCTTGGGCAAGTCACTTAACTTCTCTGAGCTTCAGTTACCTCATCTGTAAAATGGGGATTAAGACTGTGAGCCCCACGTGGGGCAACCCCATCACTTTGTATCCCCCCCAAGCGCTTAGAACAGTGCTTTATACATAGTAAGTGTTTAACAAATGCCAACACTATTATTATTATTATTACAGTGCTCTACACACAGTAAGCGCTCAATAAATATGATTGAAAGAATGAATTCCATTAAAATTGAAATCAACTTTACTTCTAATCTTGGTCTTGCTTCCATTTTCCTGACCTCCTCATAAAATTGCTAGGGTCTCTTCTCCTATTGCACCTCCAGAAAGTACGAAAATAAGACTCAGGAATAGCATCCTTCTGTCCCTCTTGCTTCCAGCCTTTCCTCCAAGAAATGCTCTACACTGATTGGCCAACACTTTAAATTCTAGGAAAGAATCACACCCAGGATATGCTCCAGGAATAACGAAGCAAGGCAATGGAAACAACTTACAGCTGCGCATTCATTCATTCAATCATATTTATTGAGTGCTTACTGTGTGCAGAGCACTGTACTAAGCGCTTGGGAAGTACAAATTGGCAACATATAGAGACGGTCCCTACCCAACAATAGGCTCACAGTCAAGAAGGGGCTCACAGTCTGCTTCTAACAAGTGAAAAGCCTATAAAACAACTGTGAGATGACCAATGGTGGAACACTGAAGATTACTAGACTCCCATCTTGTCATCTCTTGCCCATGTCCTCCTTCCTACCTGGAATTCCCTCCCCTTTAACATGTGGCACACCACGGGCCCTCACCCATCTAAAAAAAGCCCTTCTAAAATAACACTACCTCCAAGCCATCTTCCCTGATTAACTCTCACTTCTCCATCCCCTACTACCAATTTTGAACTTCAATCACTCAATCAATCATATTTATTGAGCAATTATGAGTGCAGGGCACAATATTAAGTGTTCCTGGATATAGAAATAATCAGATCTATCCCACTATCAAGAAGGAAGGACCACTATCAAACAGAGGGCTTGTCTTCATTCAGTAGATTTATGGAATGCTTACTGTGTGCAAACCACTAAATTAGATGCTTGGGAAAAGGGCGTGGATGAAAATTTGATATGGTCCCTGGTCCTAAAGGAGCTCTGGATCTAACGAAAGGAGGGAGAGGGTTGGTGAATGACACATAAGGGGGAAGAAATAATAAAAAAAATAGAAAAATTACATCAAAAGAAGAGGATGATTTGTCTTTAAAGAAGCTATATATTCCCATGTACTCCACAACATTACAGATGGAATTGCTTTCATTTCCTACCAAGAGGAAAGTCCACCCACAAATAACTGCACGGTCTAGTGGAAAGAATGTGGGTTTGGGAGAAGACCTGAGTTTTAATCCCAGCTCTGCCATTTGTCTGCTGTGTGACCCTGGCAAATAGCTTCAGTTCTCTGTGCTTGTTTCCTTATCTATATAACGGGCTTTAGTATTTCTTTCTCTCCATCCTCCTTAGACAAAGGAGCCTGTTGAGGGAAACGGACTATGTTTGACCTGAGTATCTTGTATCTATCCCAGTGTTTGGCACATAGTGGGCCCCAGAATAATAATAATGATAATGATGGCATTTATTAAGCACTTACAAAGTGCAAAGCACTGTTCTAAGTGCTGGGGAGGTTACAAGGTGATCAGGTTGTCCCACAGGGGGCTCACAGTCTTGATTCCCATTTTACAGATGAGGTAACTGAGGCCCAGAGAAGTTAAGTGACTTGCCCAAAGTCACACGGCTTACAATTGGCAGAGCCAGGATTACAATATGATTATTATCATCATTAAGTGCTTGGAAGAGTACAGATTTTCTTTTGTTGTTGGTTTTTTTAAGAAATGGTATTTAAATATAAATGTATTTAATTCGTATACTTATATTTATATATTAATATATAGTGATATATATATATATACACATATATATATATATGTATATAAATTATGGGCGATAGCAGGTTGCAAGTTAAATAAATGAGGAAACAAATAGCCAGTTGCTATTGTCTGTCCTATCCTAATGACCAAAAGTATAATAGGCATAAACTAACCACCACACTGCAACTTAAGCAGCAAGTTAGGACTAGCACAAAGTCTTAGACCACGGAGATATGATTCTGTCTCAGTCAGCGAGTTCTTCCTGAATTCAGCTGCAAATCTAGGTACAAGATCTGCCGACTAGGAATTCTAGTGTTGCTTGTTGGAAACTTGGGGGATTTTATATGATGCATTTGGACCCAAAATGCAGGCAGAGAATGGCTTTGGGTTTGCTGGTGCACTATTAGGTACCCAGAGAAATCATCATTGCAAAGACTATGCTGTAAGAGGGAAATCTGGTGAGTACCAGGAAGCAGCCAGATTAGCCTGGAGTGGAATATTCAGGAGGAAGGTTGCAGTCCATGGATGGAGCCCTGGGAACTCCAGGATACCCAGAGGCATTCTGAAAAACAGGCACAAAAACTCAGATCTCTGTGTTCACCAGATGAAACAGAGGATTGGTTGTTCATCCGTCAGTCAGTCAAATCCTCACACACAGATGATCACTGGCAAATATACCTTCAAAAATTCATTTATTCAGTCAGTCATATTGAGCGCTTACTACCTGCAGAGCACTGTATTAAGCGCTTGGAAAGTACAATTCGGCAACAGCTAGAGACAATCCCTACCCAACAACAGGCTCACAGTCTAGAAGGGGGAGACAGACAACTAAACAAAACAAGTAGGCAGGAATGAAAGGTTGCTGTGTGTTTGTGTGTGTGTGTATTTTCATAATTCACTAAGTTGCATTTATTGAGAGCTTGTTGTGTGCAAAGCACTGTACTAAGCACTTGGGAGAGTACAATAACAATAAACAGACACATTCCCTGCCCACAACAAGCTTACCATCTTAGGTATTCACCACCTCCCACTTGCCACACTTCAGTAATCATACTGATTGCAGTGTTTGTTAAACACTTACGTGTGAATCACTCTGCAAAGCATTGGGTCAGACATCATTAATATTACTACTATTAATAATGGCATCTGTTAAGCGCTTACTATGTGTCAAGCAATGTTCTAAGCACTGGAGTAGATACAAGCTAATCGGGTTGGACACAGTCTCTGTCCCCCATGGGGCTCACAGTCTTAATCCCCATTTTATAAATGAGGCAACTGAGGCATGGAGAAGTGAAGTGACTAGTTCAAGGTGACACAGCGGACAAGTGGAAGAGCTGGGATCAGAACCCAGGTTCCGACTCCAGGGCCCGTGTTCTATCCATTAGGCAACACTTCTCTGATTCCCATCAGATGAGTCAGATTTTCTCTCCCATATAGTTTAGACCTTATTGGTTCCTCCTATCTGTAATTATTTTAGTGTCTGTTTCCCCCCCATTGGGATGAAAATGAAGTGTTTAAAGGTATAGATCAACTGGAGTCTTAACTGCCCTCCTCCAGTTGGTGTTACAAAGTCCAGCCAAAGAAAATGATCTCCCCATACGTCTGCGATCTCTCTTGCCATCTTGCATTCCTTCCATCTTTCCTCTGCCTTTTTGCTTTTTTATTAGCTTCAAGCTATCGGATCATTCATTCAAGTGTCTCTTCCCTGAAGTTCACTGCTTTTGTTTCATTGTCCAATGCTTAGAACAGTGCTTGACCCCTAGTAAATGCCTAAGAAATCCAATAGTAAGAACAATATTCTCTTAGTTCACCCTATTGACTTGTTATTTTTCCTATCCAGAAGAGCCAACCCTGGCTGTGATATTTAATGACAACATTTACCTTTCTGCGATGTTCCAGTTAGTATTTTTGTCTCAGATCTCACCACCATCCTTGATTTGCTCTAATTCCTCTTGCAGATACACTTTTTTTTTTGCAAAGCTCCTCAAAGAAAATCTCCCATCAGTGATGAAATGTGATATGTATGAAAATCAGATACTTCCTGGATTTAACTACCACCTGTACATCTGGGATTTTTTTATTATCACTATTTTTTACTGGCTGATATTGTTGAACACAGATCATAAGCCTGTGAGCTTATCTTCTACCAGATTTTAGTTAACTCCCCAATACCATTGGCCTTGACAAGCAGTAAATAATAGAATCCAAGTCACTTCTCTCTTTCTAGACTGAGCCCGTTTCTAGACTGTGAATGCTCAATAAATGCGATTGAATAAATGTAGAAAATCAATAGGCATTGTTTTGACTTTTCTGGGACATGAACTGATTTTTTTTTAGAAGAAATGTCTAAAAATAATAGTCCTTCAAATGGCCACAGAATAGATAAAATGGTATTCTTACTATCAAACTCGGAGAAGAATGGAAAAATCTGGTTTAGTAATACTTTGTCAAAACACATCTTCCAGTTTCTGTGAGAGAAATTGCCCTTTCCACACTCAGAAAGCATTTTTGACAGTCTTAAGTGCATTTAATTACGGTGATATAGTAACATCTGAAATGACGGTGCAGTCAGAAACCAAAACACTCAGATGACTCATATTCTGAACATTTAAGTACTTAGAATTCAACCTACGTAAAAAATCTAAAAGGCAATGAGTGGATGTATTGACCTCAATAGAATCAATATTTAAAGTTACTCCCTTGTGGTAAATTCAGAGCTTTGGGAAAATCAGGTGCTTTTCCACCCGGCATTCATTGCAGATAGGTGACAACAATTCACAATAGAGGAGTTGGGTTGAAATCAGTTCTAAATGCAGAACCAAATTCTACTGTTTTGTGGTTACATTCTAGGGTTTCTTACAACTTGAGGCTTATAATTTGATTTGAATTTTCCAAAAGCTTTATCAGACATATTGGGACTACAATCCTATTTTAAAATTAACAGGCAATATGCAGGGAATAAAACATTGGGAAAATACTTTGCGACATTCAACAAACCCCTCTAAGAATATCTATTACAAATAATTAATTTTCTGTTGTACGTGGCAGAAATTTGACATGACCCGTGGAATCAATTAATCCTTGATGAATTCAGCACCAACTATGTGCAACACTGTACTATGCACTTGGAGAGGTTGTTAGAAATAGAAGATATGGTGCCCATGCTCAAGGAGCTTGCAGTCTAATGGGGGAACTTTCTCCTAAATTGAACTAAGTATTAGAAAGACTAAATGGTGTGAGGTGGGGAGATGAAGCAAATAAAAAATGCATCATGCACGTCTTGGCCTATAAATTGAGGTCCACTAGACGAAGCATATGTGGAAGAGGTTTGCCAGAGAGAATCCAAGCAGCCATTATTAGGAAACTTCAAAAGGACGACTGCAAACAAGGCACAAACAAATGTTAAAAAATTGGGCCAGAACCTTAAGTGGTACAACAAAACATTGTATGCTGATGAAAAAGCAACCACCACCAATCAAAGCAAAGGGTACTAACAGGAGATGGTTTAGCTCAGGCATCCCAAAAAGTCTGGCTCCAGAAAAACAATTTATCCAGGTGGAAAGTTCCCAGAACTGGAAGTGAGAAGACATGGGTTCTAATCTCAGGACCCAGACTGAGCCCCCTCCTTCCTCTCCCCTTCCTCCCCCTCCCCATCCCCCCGCCTTATCTCCTTCCCCTCCACACAGCACCTGTATAGATGTATATATGTTTGTAAGTATTTATTACTCTGTTTTACTTGTACATATTTATTCTATTTATTTTATTTTGTTAATATGTTTTGTTTTGTTGTCTGTCTTCCCCTTCTAGACCGTGAGCCTGATGTTGGGTAGGGACCGTCTCTATATGTTGCCAACTTGTACTTCCCAAGCGCTTAGTACAGTGCTCTGCACACAGTAAGCCCTCAATAAATACGATTGAATGAATGAATGAATGAATAAATACTATTGAATGAATGAATGAATGACTGCCACTTGCCTACTGTGTAGCCTTGGGCAAATCACTTAACACCTCTGTTTTAGGGATAAGGTAACTGAGGCACAGAGAAAAGTTACATGCCCTCTCTCCATTTTAGATAGTGAACCCTTTGGGAGATCATCATCATCATCATCAGCAATCATATTTATTGAGCGCTTACTGTGTGCAGAGCACTGTACTAAGTGCTTGGGAAGTACAAGTTGGCAACATATAGAGACAGTCCCTACCCAACAGTGGGCTCACAGTCTAAAAGGGGGAGAAACCAAACATACTAACAAAATAAAATAAATAGAATAGGAAACATGCCTGACCTTATTATTTTCTTTTCACCCCAGCACTTGGCACATAGTAAGCACTCCACACATACTAAGTATTGAATTTACTGAGCACCTTTGATTTCAATGCATTGAACTGAGGGCATGGAGAGTCCAAAAACAGACAAGACACAGCCTCTCCCCAGGAGCCACTTGCAATTAATGGGAAGACAAATAATATAGAAATATCAAATATGTATATGTGTGTGTGTGTGTGTGTGTGTGTGTGTGTGTGTGTATACAGAGAAGCAGTCGAGTCTATTGAAAAGAGCCTGGGCCTGGAAGCCGTGGATCTTGTTCCAAATCTGTCTCTGCCAATTGCTTACTGTGTGACCTTGGGCAGGTCATTGAGAAGCAGCGTGGCTCAGTGGAAAGAGCCTGGGCTTTGGAGTCAGAGATCATGGGTTCAAATCCCGGCTCTGCCAATTGTCAGCTGTGTGACGTTGGGCAAGTCACTTCACTTCTCTGTGCCTCAGTTCCCTCATCTGTAAAATGGGGATGAAGACTGTGAGCCCCCTGTGGAACAACCTGATCACCCTGTAACCTCCCCAGCGCTTAGAACAGTGCTCTGCAAATAGTAAGTGCTTAATAAATGCCATTATTATTATTATTATGTGACGCTGGGCAAGTCACTTAACTTATCTGGGCCTCAGTTACCTCATCTGTAAAATTGGGATTAAAAGTGTAAGCCCCACGTGGGACAACCTGATTACCCTGTATCTACCCCAGCACTTAGGACAGTGCTTGGCACATAACAAGTGCTTAACAAGTACCATAATTATTATGATTATTATCTTTGTGCCTCAGTTTCTTCAATTCTAAAATGGGAATTAAATACCTGTTCTCCCTGCTACTTAGGTTGTGAGCCTTATGGGGGGCATGGACAGTGTTCAATCTGATTTGCTTGCATCTACCCCAGCGCTTAGTACAGTGCTCAGCATATAGTTCGTTGAGGACAAGGAATGTGTCTATCAACTGTCATATTGTACTCTCCCAAGCAATTAGTGTAGTGCTCTGCACAATAAGTACTCAATAAATATGACTGTTTAACGAATGCAATCGGGGAAAAAAAGAGTAAGAGGTAACTGCAACTGCTAGTATGTCACTCCCCTGCTAGACTGTAAACTTCTTGAAGGCAGGGATCCTGTCCATTAATTCTATTGTTCTCTTCCAAGCACCTAGTAGCAATAATAGTAACAATAATAATAATAGCATTTGTTAAGCACTTACTATGTCCCAAGCACTGTTTAAATCTCCGGGGTAGATATAAGACAATCAGATTGCCCCACGTGGGGTTCACAGTCTTCATCCCCATTTTACAGATGAGGTAACTGAGGCACAAACCAGTCAAGTGACTTACCCAATGTCACACAGCTGATTAGTGGCAGAGCCAGGATTAGGACCCATGACCTCTGATTCCCAAGCCCTTGTTCTTTCCACTATCCCCCACTGCTTCTCTACCTAGTAGATGTTCATGAATGATTGATTGATAAGAGTTGATAAGAATCTGGGCAAATCACGAAGAAAGATTGGAGGCAGGTGAATGCCTATGAAGAGAAAGTGATCAAGAAGGGTCAGGAAAAAAAAGCTTGGGTCCAGGAGGCTTGTAAATGTAAAGAAAAATCCACGAATGCTTCACGGATCTAAGATCGTCTTGGGAAATGGACATTTGCAGATAGTGTGCTGAATGATTGCTGGTCCTCAATTTGATCGGTGATCTCCTGACTTCAGAAACCCAAAAAACTGTAATTTGTTTATTCAAGAGACAAAGACTTAAAGCTGCTAACTTCCTCTATGTGGGAACAGTTAATCCTGTACTTGTAGCAGGCATTCTGTTGAAAACCTGAGTGAACGGTGCATGATGTTTCCATGAATGGAGTTATTATAGTACTTGTAAAAATAACTGTACTACCCCACCTATGGAAATCACTGTTTATCATTGGGAAGAGCAAAGGTATTTGGATAAAATTCCCTCCACATTTCTGGGGTTTGGATATTCATCATTTTAATGCAGAGGGTCTTCTTCAACATGCTCTTATAAAGGCTTTCTGGTACTTTAAGAAAAGCATTATCTGTTTTGGCAGGTTTTTAAAAACAGAGAAAAACTTCAAGTGAAGCCATTTGTTTACTTAAATGAAGTCATCCATTTACTTAAAAAGATAAATGACTTGGATTTATAGTATCGAAATTCCCTGACCAAGGCAAAAAAAAAAAAAAGTACCTGGATAGAATGATTCAGAATTATAAGCACGTATCATTGACAAAAATGGTAAGCACTCATACAATTCCCAAAGTCTTTGGAGTTCACCCAGCTCTAACATATTTTGCTCTCATACTGCAGCCAGTCACCATAGTTCATTAACTTGGAGAAATTTTGATGAGCTAATAAGATTCTTGTTTAAAAATATACTCAACTGTCTTCTCTCGGTGAATAGAAGAAGGAAAGAGAAACTTATCACGTAGTTGAACAGCAAAAGAGAGCAACCCCACATCTCTCAGATCTTTTTCATCTTTGTGCTTTATATAAACGTTGTCTGTCTTTCTCCTCTGGCTCTTCCCCTGCTTTTCTGTGGGTATTTTTCTTGTTCCCCCAAGGGATGGGGGAGAAAAGACAGATGTGTGGAATCTAAGACTGGAGGGCATGCCAAGTGATGGGATTTCCTTGATCCTTCATACAGCTTAAATCCCTGTAGCTGAAAATAAAGAGATTCCATCCACTATTTATCTAAAAATGAAATGGCTATTCCAAAATTCCCAGTTGTGAAGCAATTAGAAGTCAGGCTGCAAGATCCCTGGCTCTCTGCTTGAAACTAACCGTTACCTGTGGACCTACTGAGGCTAGCAAAGCCGCCTGCTACTTATTACCATCTCTTGAGAAGCAGCATGGCTCAATGGAAAGAGCCCGGGCTTGGGTGTCAGAGGTTGTGGGTTCTAATCCTGGCCCTGCCACTTGTCAGCTGTGTGACTTTGGGCAAGTCACCTAATTAGAATAATAATGGCATTTATTAAGTGCTTACTATGTGCAAAGCACTGTTCTAAGTGCTGAGGAGGTTACAAGGTGATCAGGTTGTCCCACGAGGGGCTCACAGTCTTAATCCCCATTTTACAGATGAGGTAACTGAGGCACAGGGAAGTTAAGTGACTTGCCCAAAGTCACACAGCTGACAATTGGCGGAGCCGGAATTTGAACCCATGACCTCTGGCTCCAAAGCCCGTGCTCTTTCCACTGAGCCACGCTGCTTCTCTAACTTAACTTCTCTGGGCCTCAGTTACCTCATCTGTAAAATGGGGATGAAAACTGTGAGCCCCACATGGGACAACCTGATGACCTTGTATCTCCCCCAGCACTTATAACGGTGCTTGGCACATAGTAAGGACTTAACAAATACCAACATTTGTATTAGAACATTGCTATGTGTCAAGCACTACTCTAAGCACTTAACCAATACCAACATTGTTATTATTATTATTACACCTGAGTGCTTAGTACAGCATGCAGTAAGGAATCAATAAATACCGCTGACTGCAGTGCCAACCAATTAGCATGGGAAGGTCTCTTTCAATTAGTGAGACCCTGATGCTGAGTTCTGTGAGGTGAATTCAGGAAAACAGGCCGTGTGTATGTATACAAGCCCCGAAGCTCAAACTGGACTAGATATTCAGGGGTTTTAACTTGCTCTTGCTTTTTGGTGGGTGCAGGGATGACATGTACCATGGTCTTTGGAGTCAGAGGTCATGGGTTCAAATCTACCAATTGTCAGCTGTGTGACTTTGGGCAAGTCACTTCACTTCTCTGGGCCTCAGTTCCCTCATCTGTAAAATGGGGATTAAGACTGTGAGCCCCCTGTGAGACAACCTGATCACCTGGTAACCTCCCCAGCACTTAGAACAGTGCTTTGCACATAGTAAGCACTTGGATACCATTATTATTATTATTTGCTTGTGAGTGGGAATAGAGTACTGAGCCATTCAGGTTTTCTTTTCTAAACTAGAGAACAGGGTTAAGGCAACATTTATAGTTGTTTCAAAAAGTAGGTCATCAAACTGGACTAAGGTGCTGAGTAAATAAATAGCATTTCTTGCAGCTGGAAGATGCTGATTAGGGTCAGAGAAAGGCTCTGTGAGGTTAAATTCACTTACCCCGCCAACCCCTCTGAGCCCACGGAAGCCAAAGTATGCTACTGAACTTCCTCGTCCTTCAGGGCAGAGGGCAGGCATGGAGCCAGGTGTCATCGTCCCGACATGAGCCCCATCACCAGGATGACCAGTGATGGCCCTTGTGGATGCAAAAACATGTATGACATCAGGCATTTTACACCAGGCACACCACAAAGCCTAGTGGATAGAAAATGGGCATGGAAATCAGAGGACCTGGATTCTAATCCAGGCTCCTCCACTTGTCTGATGTGTGACCTTGGGCAAATCACTTAACTTCCGCATGCCACAGTTCCCTCTTCTGAAAAATGGGGATCCAACACCAGTTCTCCCTGCTAATTAGACTGTGAGCTCAATGTGGGATGGACTGTGTATGTTTGGTTTTTTTTTTTAATGGCATTTATTAGGTGCTTACTATGTGCAAAGCACTGTTCTAAGCGCTGGGAAGGTTACAAGGTGATCAGGTTGTCCCACGGAGGGCTCACAGTCTTAATCCCCATTTTACAGATGAGGTAACTGAGGCACAGAGAAGTTAAGTGACTTGCCCAAAGTCACACAGCTGACAATTGGCGGAGCCGGGATTTGAACCCATGACCTATGACTCCAAAGCCCGGGCTCTTTCCACTGAGCCACGCTGTTCTCTGTCTCCCCCTTTTAGATTGTGAGCCCACTGTTGGGTGGGGACTGTCTCTATATGTTGCCAATTTGTACTTCCCAAGCGCTTAGTACAGTGCTCTGCACATAGTAAGCACTCAATAAATACGATTGATGATGATGATGATACCCCAGTGCTTAGTATGGTGCTTGGTACATGGTAAGCACTTAAATACTATCATTATTATCAATCAGTGGTATTTATTGAATGCTTACTTTGTTGAGATCACTGTACTAAACACTTTAGAGATACAAAGCAGCTGGTAGACATGGTCCCTGTCCTCAGGGACCTTCATTCTAGAGAGGAAGACAGACATTAAAATAAATTATAGATAGGAGAAATCACAAAGAATGAGGATGTGACTAGTATAGTAAGTGCTAGTAAGCGCTTACTATGTGCGAAGCACTGTTCTAAGCACTGGGGGGGGGGGGTGGAATCCAAGATGATCAGGTTGTCCCATGGGGGGTTCACAGTCTTCATCCCCATTTTACAGATGAGGGAACTGAGGGCCAGAGAAGTGAAGTGACTTGTCCAAGGTCACACAGCAGACATGTTGCCGAGTCAGAATTAGAACCCACGACCTCTAACTCCCAAGCCCGGGCTCTTGCCACTGAGCCAATAAGCACTTAACAAATACAAATTCTGTTATTATTATCATTATTATTAATATTATAGAATCTACATTGAAAAACTGCAGTCATATGGATAGCATCAAATCAGCTACCTCAACACAACGGGTCGAAATCAATGGTTGAGAAAATATGATTTTCCCATAGCACAATATTCTTCAAAATTCATTCCCTTGGTAATCAAACTCCCTGTATTTGAAATTCATTCATTCATTCAATCAATCATATTTATTGAGCGCTTACTGTGTGCAGAGCACTGTACTAAGAACTTGGGAAGTACAAGTTGGCAACATATAGAGACGGTCCCTACCCAACAATGGGTTCACAGTCTAGAAGGGGGAGACAGACAACAAAACAAAATATATTAACAAAATAAAATAAATAGAATAGTAAATACGCACAAGTAAAATAAATAGAGTAATTCAGTCAATAGAACTTATTGATCCCCTAGTATATACAGAACACGCCCTCAGCTTTACATTATCCTTGAGGAGTTTACAGCCTCAGTATGTAACAGAACAAACATTAATTCAAAGAGCAAAATTGCAAGACAATATGAAGGTACAAATCAGGTGTGTTTAGCTTCCAAAATTCAGTCCCCTGAATAATTTTATGCAGACAAAAGACCTCTAACAAATGTTCAGTTGAGAGCATAGGCAAGCTTTTCAGCCGACCCTTTTTTCTTGGGCCAGTTGACATTCTCCAAAAGATCTCATTTTTGAAGCAGCTCTGGGGCCCCTATGCTGTTTCTAAGTTGCTTTTCTACTGTTTTGGTGATTCAAATTACCACTGACGGTTGGAAAAAAATTATGCAATGCTCTCAAAGTGAGAGAGCAACATAGAGGGTGTGCATTTCACATGTCTGACATTCCTGTCCTTCTGTCTGGGCCTTATTCACAATGCCCGAGCCATAGCTTTTTCCATGCCCATAGGTATTTGAAGACGATCCTTTGGTTTCCAATGAAGTAATGCCTAATAATTGCAATTGTGCTAAGCACTGGGGTTAATCAATTAGTCAGGGGTATTTAAAGCAGCATGGAGTGGTGGACAGAGCACAGTCCTGGGAGTTAGAAGGTCATGGGTTCTAATCCCAGCTCCACCACTTGTCTGCTGTGTGGACTTGGGTGAGTCACTTCACTTCTCTGGGCCTCAGTTACCTCATCTGGACAATGGGGATTGGGACTGTGAACCCTACCTGGGACAGGGACTGTGCCCAGCCCGATTACCTTGTATCCATCCCAGTGCTTAGTACAGTGCCTGGCACATGGTAAGCACATAACAAATGTCACAATTATTATTGTTTTTCATTAAGCACTTGTGTGCGGAGCACTGCACTAAACACCGGAAAGGACACTGAAATAGAGTTGGCAGACATGATCCCCAAATAGAGGGTAATCGGTCCCTCACAGTCCAAGGAGGGAGGGGAGCGATGAGGCATTGAATCCCCATTTTACAGATGAAGTGACTGAGGCCAGTGAAGATAAGTGACTTGCCTGAGGTAACAGCAGGAAAGTGACAGAGCTAAAATTAGAACCTGATTCCTCCTGTCTGCCCATCTTGAGCTCTTTCCACCAGAAGCATTCATTCATTCAGTTGTTTGTATTGAGTGCTTACCGTGTGCAGAACACTGTACTAAGTGCTTGGGAGAGTACAGTACAATGAACATCATCATCATCATCATCAATCGTATTTATTGAGCACTTACTGTGTGCAGAGCACTGTACTAAGCGCTTGGGAAGTACAAGTTGGCAACATATAGAGACGGTCCCTACCCAGCAGTGGGCTCACAATCTAAAAGGGGGAGACAGAGAACAAAACCAAACATACTAACAAAATAAAATAAATAGAATAGATATGTACAAGTAAAATAAATAAATAAATAGAGTAATAAATATGTACAAACATGTATACATATATACAGGTGCTGTGGGGAAGGGAAGGTGGTAAGATGGGGGGTGAACAGATACATTCATATTCCTTGCTGACAGGGCGCTTACAGTCTAAAGGAGAATAGCTTAGAGGAAAGTACCTGGATCTTGGAATCAGAGAACTAGGGTTCTGCCACTTGCCTGCGGTGGAAACTTGGGCAGGCCACTTTACTTCTCTGTGCCTCAGTTTCCACATTTGTAACGTAGGGATTCAGTACCTATTTTCCATCTTGCTTAGACTGTGAGCCCCACGTGGGACAGGAACTGTGACCAAGCTGATTAACCTGTATCTATCCCAGCACTTAGAACAGTGCTTGCCACATAGTAAATGCTTAACAAACATAATTATTATTATTATTATCATTATCATTAGCCCATGCTGCTTCTCCCCAGAGAACCCCAGTTGATTGTGAAAGAAAAGGCTAATGCGGGGAAACTGTCCATATTGTGCATACAAAACGTTGCATCAGCTGGCACTGTTTTATCTTCTGCCTCCTTCCCTCTCCATCCTTGCAAAGTTTCTGCAGGAAAGAGCAGTTCCATTCTTAACTGCAAGATGCCATTCTGGTCTTTCCGAGGCAACTGACCCCCAGTTTCAATGCATCATTGTCTGAAGCTTCGTTTTACTGCATCCTGTATTCCGTTCCCCTTGATTTTGCTTTCTCTGTTTTGCTCACCACACAGAAGTGTCTTGGGTATCTTTCTGTTATCCATTCTCCTTTCATGTGACAGCCTAACACATGATTGCTAACAGAGCCCACATTTGTAGGATAGCTTGTGGTAGCGGGGAGGTATGAAGCGGTGAAGATAATGGGTGGGTGGATGGCTCTGGGGCACTTGGAAAGAGCTTGGGCTTGGCAGTCGGAAGACTTGGGTTCTAATCCCCGGATCTGCCGCTTGTCCATTGCGTTACCTTGGGCAAGCCACTTCACTTCTCTGTGCCTCAGTTGCCTGATCTGTAAAATGGGGATTAAGACTGTGAGCCCCATGTGGGACAACCTGATTACCTTGTATCTATTGGGACATAGTAAGTGCTTAATAAATACCAATATCCCTATTATTATCATTATATATTTATATTGATGTAAATATAATTACATTATATTATAAAGCCCTACTGAGAGCTCAAGGCCCTACTGAGAGCTCACCTCCTCCAGGAGGCCTTCCCAGACTGAGGCCCCTCCTTCCTCTCCCCCTCCTCCCCTCCCCATCCCCCTCTGCCTTACCTACTTCCCCTCCCCACAGCACCTGTATAGATGTATATATGTTTGTACGGATTTATTACTCTATTTATTTATTTTATTTGTACATATTTATTCTATTTATTTTATTTTGTTAATATGTTTTGTTTTGTTCTCTGTCTCCCCCTTCTAGACTGTGAGATCACTGTTGGGTAGTTGGGTAGGGACCGTCTCTATATGTTGCCAACTTGTACTTCCCAAGCGCTTAGTACAGTGCTCTGCACACAGTAAGCACTCAATAAATACGATTGAATGAATGAGTGAATTAATGTATGAATCTCCTTCTAGACTGTACGTTTGTTGTGGGTAAGTAGCATGTCTACCAACTCTGTTGTACTTACTCCCCTAAGCACTTAGTACAGTGCTCTGCACACAGTATGCACTCAATAAATATGATTGATTGAGGAGATATTTGGAATGAAATTGGGGCTTGTAGGGAGAGTAGGAGAGGGTGAGAATTATTACTTCCATTTTCCAACTGAATTTACTAGGTATTTAATCCTTTAAATGTCTGCTTTGTTTTTCTGCCTGGTGTCTTATTGAACATTCTGAGTCTTTTAGAGAGTGAGCTTATCTACCTCTTCTCTGTTTCAAGAATAAACTCCAACCACAGGACTACTGTTAGTAAGTGAAGAATAATGACAACAATATGACAATAAGAAACGGGTGGATATGTCAATGAAATTTTCTTTGCTTTAAAACAGTCATTAACGTGGTACAGAAATGATTAAATGTGAATAGTGCACGTGTTTCATCATAACTCTTGTCTCAGGCAGCCACACAAAACAAAGATAAGTTACCGATCAATAGAGCCTATTCCCAACAGAAGGAAAGAGATTTGCATTTAGTGCATGGCACATAGTAAGCGCTTAAAAAATACCAGCATTATTATTAAACAGGAATGTGAATTGAGTTTAATATAAATTCTTCTTCATTTCCCTCTGTGCCTTTTAGGTGCTGGAGTTGTCTTGATTCATCTTTTCCAATCCCTCCTAGTTCAATTTGAATTTATTCAAATTCTCCTCTCTCCAAAAGTCAGGAATACAAGGACCTTGAGAGTTTCTGGAGGCTTCTATCAGTCTTGGTTTGCTTTAAGTCTCAGACACTGGATATTCTGATTACTATCATGAACACGAAGTACAGAGTATAAATCTGATGGTCAGGAACAAATGACTAAGAAGTTGCCTTTTTAAAACCTTCCAGGGCAGAAACAATCCTTTTAGTCCCAGGAAAAAACATTCCTATTTGACCGCATTCCCCGCCTCACACTGCTTTGATGATGTAATTTACGAAGGAATTAAATGGGCCATAAATCTCTTGGAAATGGATTTGTGAACTTCCTTGACCGGTCCTTTGGCCTTGCTGGAGGCCTAATCTCACAGACCTGTAAGATATTCTCTCCCCATGGGGACTTTTTCAGCCAGTGTCTCTCTACAAAGAGGTAGTGGATCGGCCTAAAGTGAACAGATAGATATAAAACAGGTTATGTCCAGCAGGGTTTTGGCCTGTCTGGGCTTAGTAAAATGCTAAGAGGGTGGGAGAAGTCCCATTCCAGTGAATATTTTACAGAGATGGTCTATTACTGTCAAAACCATTCAAATCCCAGTGATGAGATAATAAGAACTTACATACTGCCGCTCCTGCGTAAATTATCGCTTTTGTGGCTCGGCAGAATAGGCAGGCCCTAAAAGCACTGCATAGCTTTTTCATCACCCCTCTTGTCCTTCCCAACACCGGAAGAGGCTGATGGGAGGGAATGGAAAAGCCGCAGAATACATCATCTCCTCCTCTGGACTGTAATAATACTAATCTTGATGGTATTTGTTCAATTCATTCATTCAATCGTAGTTATTGAGCGCTTACTGTGTGCAGAGCACTGTACTAAGTGCTTGGGAAGAACAAGTCGGCAACATATAGAGACAGTCCCTACCCAACAGTGGGCTCACGGTCTAGAAGGGGGAGACAGACAACAAAACAAAACATATTAACAAAATAAAATAAATAGAATAAATATGTACAATTAAAATAAGTAGAGTAATAAATATGTACAAACATATATACATATATGCAGGTGCTGTGGGGAGGGGAAGGAGATAAGGCAGGGGATGGGGAGGGGGAGGAGGGGGAGAGGAAGGAGGGGGCTTGTGGGTTCTAATCCCGGCTCCGCCACTTATCTGCTGTGTGACCTTGGGCAAGTCACTTAACTTCTCTGTGCCTCAGTTCCCTCATCTGTCAAATAGGGATTAATACTGTGAGCCCCACTTGGGACAACCTCATGACCTTGTATCTACTCCAGCGCTTAGAACCATGCTTTGCACATAGTAAGCACTTAACAATAATTTGTTAAGTGATCAAATCACTTAAGTGATCAACGTGATCAGGTTGTCCCACGTGGGGCTCACAGTCTTCATCCCCAGTTTACAGATGAGGGAACTGAGGCCCAGAGAAGTGAAGTGACTTGACCAAAGTCACATAGCTGACAAGTGGTGGGGCGGCGATTGGAACTCCTGACCTCTGACTCTCCAGCCTGGGCTCTTTCCACGAGGCCAGGCTGCTTCTCTAAGCTTCTTGAAGAAAACTGTAAGCTTCTTGTGGGCAGGGAATATGTCTGTCTCTATTATATTGTACTCTCTCAAGCCTTTAGTACAGTGCTCTGCACACAGTAAGCGCCCAATAAATACGATTGATGGATTGATTTCTGGTGGGCACAGCACACTCATCTTCAGATGGAATAACTGGGAGGCCCCTTATCCAATGAGTAGACTCAGACCACAACCTCAGTTGGGGACATTTTTGAGGTCAGATTGGGGGTCACTCACAGAGTTGGGGTGGGAAAGGGCTTTGGGAGCAAAAGCTTCCCTTCCGTCCCTCCGCTTTAGTCGGCAGACAGACAAGTAGCCACATTCCCCACTCTTCAAAACCTCCAGTGATTCCACATCTATTTAAACCGGGTAATCATGTAAGCAATGTCGCTCAGTGGAAAGAGCCTGGGCTTGGGAGTCAGAGGTCATGGGTTCAAATCCCGGCTCTGCCAACTGTCAGCTGTGTGACTTTGGGTGAGTCACTTCACTTCTCTGGGCCTCAGTTACCTCATATGTAAAATGGCGAAAAAGACCGTGAGCCCCACGTGGGACAACCTGATCCCCATGTATCCTCCCCAGCACTTAGAACAGTGCTTTGCACGTAATAAGCACTTAGATATTATTATTATTGCTATTATGTAATGGAGTCTCATTCCACCAGGATACAGAGTGCCCAAATGTGCAGAGCTATGTTGCTTAGAAAACCAAATTTATCAACTAAAATGGCAAATTGGTACAGAGTCGAAGGGATTCAATAGGAGGCGGAATGTCATAGTGGAAAGAGCATGGGTTGGGTCTGGGTATCAGGAGACTGAGACTCCACCCCTGATTCTACTACTTGCCTGTTGTATGAGATGTGGGCAAGGTTCTTAATGTGCCTCAGTTTCCTCATTTGTGACTCCCGTAGAGGACAAGGGCAAGTCTGACATGATTATAATGATAATCATTAATGAGGTATCTGTTTAGAGCTTATTACATGCCAGGCACTGCACAAAGTGCTGGGGTAGATACAAAGTAATCAGGTTGGACACAGTTCCTGTCCCATGTGGGGCTCACAGTCTAAATCCCCATTTTACAGAAGAGGTAACACAAGGAAGTTAAGTGACTTGTACAAGATCACACAGTTTCAAGTGGGGGGGCCGGGATTTGAACCCATGTCCTTCAGACTCCAGGCCTGTGCTCAGACCACATTGCTTCCCTATTATCATATACCTTCAACAAGCTCAGTACACTTCTTAGCACAGTCAGCAATTAACAAATATTACTATTATCATTATCATCATCATCATTATTGTCATTGAAAATTAGGATTAATACCTGTTCTCCCTCCCCTTTATTCATTCATTCATTCATTCATTCATTTAATCGTATTTATTGAGCGCTTACTGTGTGCAGAGCACTGTAGTAAGCACTTGGGAAGTACAAGTTGGCAACATACAGAGACGTTCCCTACTCAACAACGGGCTCACAGTCTAGAAGGGGGAGACAGACAACAAAACAAAACATATAGACAGGTGTCAAAGTCGTCAGAACAAAAAGAAGAGAATTAAAGCTTTAGACTGTGAGCCCCATGTGGGGACAGATCTGATTATCTTGTAGCTATTTCAGGGCTCATCACAGTGCTTGGCTTCCCCTTTACCCCTCTGTTACTCAACCCAACCCCAAAACATTTATCTAAATATTCTTATACTCTATCATTCCCCTTATCGCTAATCAACATTAATGTCTGTCTCCCCTTTTAGACTGTAAACTCTCTGTGGGCAGAGATCAAGTCTACCAACTCTGTGGCATTATACTTGGCTCTTAGTGCAGTGCTCTGCACACAGTAAGCCCTCAATGAAACCAATAATTGATTGACTGGCACCTAGTAAGCACTAAAAATAATACCATCAGCATTATTAACGGTGGTGCAGGTAAGGAAAGAACACATTTGGAAAATCCCTTTATTAGTGCCAGATTAACTGATTGTTCATGGAATCTAGAAGGGCATGCGGGTGTAAAAAGCCAAAGAGCAGAAACTGCAACAGACTGGTGACTTCTATGGGATTACAACCCACTCTCCCAAGTAATCTCACAGTGCAAAGTGCTTAGTACAGTGCTCTGCACACAGTAAGCACTCAATAAAGTGCTAAATTAATACAACTGACGAATGCCAAAATGACCCATTTGGGGAAGGGAAAGAACTGAGCTAACTGCTCCTCTCCTGAGCAACTTCATTTTTAACCAGGTAAGTGATTTATGTAATGGGGAGAACCCAGCTTGCTCATTTATAATTCACCAACCCTTCACTCGACCATATTATATCTCTTGAAAGCCTAGACATACAAACATCATCCCAAGTATTGCCACATAGAAATCATCACCTCCAAGGTCCTATTTCCTACCACAGGGACAATCCAAACCTATTTCTAACTTACAGCAACTGGTTAGAGAGTTATTCTGACCTGGAGGTCTTTACACTGATTTTTCACTAAAATGATATTGATTGACTTGGCAATAATGATTCTCAAGACTGAAATCTTGTTGTGGGCAGGGACATGCTTGCCAACTGTTGTATTTACTCTCCCAAGCGCTTAGTACAATGCTCGGCACATAGGAAGTGCTCAATGAATACCATTAATTGATTGTCTGCATGATGGTTGATGCAAAACCTTGTGCCAAACACTTGGAGAAATTCACCAGATAGAACAGTGATATTCCCCACCCACAAAGGATTTTCAATCCAGTGGGGAGATAAGGAAAACATTGTTTTCCAAAAAATGATAGGTCTAATGAGGCTTCCTCTGTTGAAACAGTGAGATGTCAATTATTCCTTTATTCAAAGCCCTTCTAAAATCACATCTTCATGAGGTGGGTTTTCCTGGCTAAACTCTCATTTTCCCACCAGAGTTTGCTCTTTACTATTTTCTTAATGGCATCCATTAAGTGCTTATTATGTGCCAGGCAATGTACTAAGCATTGAGGTAGATAAAAGCCCATCAGGCTAGACATAGTCTAAGTTCCACATGGGGTTTATAGTTTTAGTTCTGATTTTACAGATGTAGTGACTGAGGCACAGAGAAGTGAAGTGACCTGGGCAAGGTCACACAGCAGACAAGTGGTAGAGTGGAATTAGAACCTATGCCCTTCTGATTCCCAGGCCTGGGCTCTATCCACTAGGCCATGCTGCATCTTTATTTCACCTCTGCACTTGAGTCCTCAGCCCAAAAGAACTTAGATACACTCCTCATTCCTCCTCATTCATTCGTTCATTCATTTGTATTGATTGAGCACTGTACTGAGCATTGGGAAAGTACAGAGAAGCAGCATAGCCTAGGGTAAGACTGCAGGCTTGTCAATCAAAGGCCATGGGTTCTAATCTCTGCCATTTGTCTACTGTATGACCTTGGTCATGCCACTTAACTTCTCTGTGCCTCAGTTGCTTCATTGGTGAAAATGGGGATTAAGACTGTGAGCCCCATGTGGGACAACCTGATTACTTTGTGTCTACCCCAGAAACTTAGTATAGTGCTTGGCACATCGTAATCGCTTAACAAATACCGTAAGTATTATTATTATTATTTTTACACTCAAAGCATTTAGGTGCATATTATTAAACTCTTTTACTTTTCCCTCCTTGGTAATTATTTTACTTGTTTGTTTAACTAGATTGTTAGGTCATTCTAGTGTATTTATTTATTGTGAGCTTGTATGCAGAGTACAGTACTAAGCACTTGGGAGAGTACAACATAACAATAAACAGACACATTCCCTGCCCACAATAAGCTTACAGTCTAGAGGACAGTGTCTACTAATTCTATCATACAATTCCAACACTTCATACAGTGGTCTGCCCAGAGAAAATGCTTAGTAAATACTACTATTGATTCTAGCCCGACAAGACTGTGAGCCCATAGCGGACAAGAATTATCTCTATTTGTTGCTGAATTGTACTTTCCAAGCATTTAGTACAGTCTTCTGCACACAGTAAGCATTCAGCAAATGAATTGAATAATAATAATAATGTTGGTATTTGTTAAGTGCTTACTATGTGCTGAGCACTGTTCTAAGCGCTGGGGTAGATACAAGGTGATCAGGTTGTCCCACGTTGGGCTCACAGTCTTCATCCCCATTTTGCAGATGAGGGAACTGAGGCACAGAGAAGTGAAGTGACTTGCCCAAAGTCACACAGCTGACAAGTGGCAGAGCTGGGATTAGAACCCATGACCTCTGACTCTCAAGCCCAAGCTCTTTCCACTGAGCCACACTGCTTCTGTGAATGAATGAACAATGAGCCCATATTCTGAAAGTGGTGATTGCAACCAAATTAAAGTTGGAAAACATAGCAGATCAATTAATGTGAATACCTATTCAAGTGTTATCCAACCTTGGCTTCACAGACTCAGTCCTCTCCTGGTTCTCCTCTTATCTCTCTGGCCTCTCATTCTCAATCTCCTTCGCAGGCTCCTCCTCCCCTTCCCAGCTCTTTACTGTAGGGGTTCCTCAAGGGTCAGTTCTTGGTCCCCTTCTGTTCTCCACCTACACTCACTCCCTTGGTAACCTCATTTGCTCCCACGGCTTCAACTACCATCTCTATGCATACAACACACAAATTTACATCTCCTCCCCTGTTCTCTGTCCCTCCCTCCAGGCTCATATCTCCTCCTGCCTTCAGGACATCTCCATCTGGATGTCTGCCTGCCACCTAAAGCTCAACATGTCCAAGACTGAGCTCCCTATCTTCTCTCCCAAACCCTGAACTCTCCCTTACTTTACTGTCCCTGTGGATGGCACTACCATCCTTCCTGTCTCACAAGCCCACAACCTTCGTGTCATCCTTGACTCCACTCTCTCATTCACCTCAAACATCCAATCTGTAACCAAAACCTGCTGGTCTCACCTCCATGACATCACCAAAATCCGCCCTTTCCTCTCCATCCAAACTGCTACCTTGCTGGTTCAATCTCTCAACCTATCCTGACCGGATTACTGCATCAGCCTCCTCTCTGATCTCCCATCCTCCTGTCTCTCCCCACTTCAATCTATACTTCAGTCTGCTGCCTGGATTACCTTTCTACAGAAATGGTCTGGGCATGTCACTCCCCTCCTCAAAAATCTCCAGTGGTTGCCTTTCATCCTTCGAATGAAGCAAAAACTCCTCACTTATGGTTTCAAAGCTCTCCATCACTTCGCCCTGTCTACCTCACCTCCTTTCTCCCCTTCTCCAGACCAGCCTGCACAATCCGCTCCTCTACTGCTAACCTCCTCACTGTAACTCGTTCTTGCCTGTCCAGCCGATGACCATGGTCCATGTCCTACTGCTGGCCTGGAATGCCCTCCCTCCACACGTCTGCCAAGCTAGCTGTCTTCCTCCCTTCAAAGTCCTACTGAGGTTCACCTCTTCCAGGAGGAATTCCCAGACTAAGCCCCCCATCCTCTCCTCCTCCTCCCCTCCCCATCGCCCCCCTCCCTCCCTCTGCCCTATCCTCTTCCCCTCCCCACAGCATCTATTTTGATGGTATTGACACCTGTCTACTTGTTTTGTTTTGTTGTCTGTCTCCCCCTTCTAGACTGTGAGCCCGTTGTTGGGTAGGGACTGTCTCTATCTGTGCCGATTTGTACTTTCCAAGCACTTAATACAGTGCTCTGCACACATTAAGCACTCAATAAATACAATTGAATGGATGAATGAATGTCATTTTGTTCTTAGTGACATTTATTGAGAGTTTACTGTGTACAGAGCTCTATACTAAGCACTCAGGAGTTGATAGGCATGTTCCCTGCCAATAAGGAACTTCCATTCTAGAGGGGGAGGCAGACATTAAAGTAAATTGTGGCTATGTCCATCAGGGCTGTAGGCCTGAGGATGAGGTGAATATCAAGTCTTAAGGATACAGAAGGGAGTGAAAAGCAGCATGGCTTAGAGGATATGGCACATCCTTTGAGTCAGGAGGACCTAGATTCTAATCTCTGCTCTGCCACTTGTCTGCTGTGTGACCTTGGGCAAGTCACTTCACTTCTCTGTGGCTTAATTACTGCATCTGTAAAAGGCGAAGACTGTGAGCCACACGTGGTTCGTGGACTGTGTGCAAACTGATTAGTCTGTATCTACCCTGGCACTTAGTATAGTACTTGGCACATAATAAGTGCTTAACAAATATCAAAAAAAAAGATCCAAGTGTGTAGGAAATGCAGAACGGAGAAAAGGGAGATCAAGGCTGGCGAAGGCTTCTTGGAGGAGATGTGATTTTAATAAGCTTTGAAGGTCCTCAAAATATCAAGTCAGGTTCCCAAAATGATTGCACCAACCAGTAGCAATAGTGTGATATCCATCATCTTTCTTCTCAGAGACAGGGACAGTTGAAATACTCTGGAGCTAAATAGCCATCTCAGAGTGCCCAACAGGGTAACCTCACACAATCCCTCCTAGCATCCTGTTGCCGCTGTTGGAAACAGAATTCCGGGCTGGATGGGCCAATGATTTGACCCAGGAATTCATTCATTCAATCATATTTATTGAGGGCTTACTGTGCACAGAGCATTGTACACTAGCGCTTGGGAAAGTAAAATACAATAATAAGCAGACACATTCCCTGCTCACAGTGATCTTCCAGTCTAGAGGGGGAGACAGACAGTAATATCAATAAATAAATTACGGATATTCACATAAGTGCTGTGAGGCTTGGAGGGGGAAGACGAAACAGAGAAAGTCAGGGCGAGGCAGAAAGGACTGGGAGAATCTTATGTTACTTTGTTCACACAAGGAAGGGGAGACAGGGAGAGAGATAGATCCCAGGTACCTTGCAGGGTTTTCCATGAGAAATTCATTCTAAAGAACCCTGGGGTCTATTTCCCATCCCTACCTACTAATTCCAGGATGCCTAGCTAATCATTTGGCAAATTAAGAAAAAGTCCCAGGCATGCAAAAAAAGAAAATCTTAAAAGAAACCAGAGTCTACAGTAAATTTGATACTGGAGACCTTTAGAGCATACAAAATGTCTCCAAAGGTCTCTAAAAGTATATGAAAATGTTCTTAATGGTGTTTTCTTAAATATGTAATAAGATATTTTAATGCAAAATCTCACTGGTTTCTCCTGCACTGTTCCAATTAATGCTAGAATTAAATATAGTATTTTAAAATGAAAGTATATTCTTTATATTTTTCCCTATTTCAGAGTATAATAAAAACTGCATAATAGTGGTTTTTTATTTAAATAAAATTCACCTACTAATCGAGAGGAAAAGTGTGGAGCGGTCAAATTGTCAGCTCATTTCAAAATATCTGTACATTTAAATAGAGAATGAATTGATGTTTTAAATGGTTACCATTTCCATTTTAAAATGCAAATAATTTTATGGATTCTTGAAACTGATACTTTCAGAGGGCTGATTTATTCTCTTCTGCATAGTTTCCATTATGACTGAAAGAGTCTTTGAAGTCAGAATCAGGCTGTGGGGCTCTAAGGTGGCCAGTGTTTTGTCCAGAAGGTTTGGGCTACTTTGATTTTTTTTGTTGTTGTTTTTTATAAATGTTCCACCAGCTTGGAACTTGCTTCCCCAGCTAATCGGATAGACCACAATTTTTCCCACCTCCCTAAATTCCCTCCTCCTTCTCCAACAAGCCTTTCTCAATTAACTCCCCAAACCCAAATCACCTCAACCTATCAGCAGCCTCTGGCAGTTTTCTATTTATATACTTATATCCTCAGAACTTTTATATATAATCACGATTGATTATACAGACGGTGTATTTAATCCGATTACTTCGTTTGTAAATCTTTTTTCTGCCTGTCTCTCTGGACGTAGAAAAAGCTCCTTATGGTCAGATAATTTATCTCCTGCTTTGGTTATAATTTCCCAAAGGTGTAGTACAGTGGCCTAGCAACTTGGTCTAGTGGATAGTGGACTGAATGAATGAATGAATAATTTGCTTATGTCCCCCCAGTGCTCAGTACAGTGCCTGGCACATAGTAAGTGCTTAACAAATACCACAATTATTATTATTAAGTGCTTAACAATTGCCATAATTATTATTATTATTCTGGTTAGACTGATGGAACATTTGGATTGATTTTTTTCAAATGGAGCCCGGAGAAATCATCATCACAAAAGTGGGGGTGCCAGGGTCACTGGAACTTCAGAAATTTGTCTGCTGAGTGACTTAGGGCAAGTCACACTTCCTCCAGGAGGCCTCCCAGACTGAGCCCCCCCATCCTCTCCTCCTCCTCCCCTCCCCATCTCCCTGCCTACCTCCCTCTGCTTCCCCCCCCCACCACAGCATTGGCATATATTTGTACATATTTATTACTCTATTTATTTTATTAATGATGTGTATCTAGCTATAATTCTATTTATTCTGATGGTATTGATATCTGCCTACTTGTTTTGTTGTCTGTTTTGTTGTAGGGACCATCTCTATATGTTGCTGATTTGTACTTCCCCCAAGCGTTTAGTACAGTGCTCTGCACACAGTAAGCGCTCAATAAATACGATAAAATGGATGAATGAATGAATGAATCAAGTCACTTAACGTCTCTGGGCCTCAGTTGCCTCATCTGCAAAATATGGGAATTAAGACTGTGAGCCCCATGTGGGACAGGGACTCTCCCCCTTCTAGACTCTGAGCCCCCTGTTGGGTAGGGACCATCTCTATATGTTGCCAACTTGTATTTCCCAAGCGCTTAGTACAGTGCTCTGCACACAGTAAGTGCTCAATAAATACGATTGAATGAAGGAATGAATGAATGAATGAATGACTGTGTCCAACCTGATTCGCTTGTATCCACCCCAATGCTGAGAACACTTCTTGACACATAATAAACATTTAACAAATACCTTTATTATTATTACTATTAATAATAACATTGGCCATGTTTTATTCTGAATAATCTGCCATTTAGGAAGAATGAGGTGAGGGAAGAGTTGTGTACTAAGAAGTGTCTACAGGACCTATCCCACTGTCTTCCTACACAGAGGCAGCCGTGAGAGAAAAGTGAACTATTTCAACAGATCATTCACTGAAAATGCAGTGAAGATGGTGGGGGGTTTCTAAGTACCAGTTGATGAAAATCTGAAGAAGGCATCCTACTTGAAAAAAAATTAGGTGGCCTTTAGTGTTGATCATTTTGTAGCATAAGGACTATCGCTTCTGGAGGCCATTCAGTTATAAATCCTCCCACACACACAGCTGAACTCAGTTATTCATTCTGACCTCAATCCCCCACCCCCGTGGCTCTCCCCGCCTATTTTTCTTAGTATTATTCCAGGTCCCTTCCTCTTCCTTCCTCCCCACCCACTCAGCTCAGCCACCCACTGAAATGCTGAGTTCCTCTCCCCGGCATTGTTCCAACACTGAATCTTTTCCTCCTTTCCAGTCTCTGCAGCCATCCCTACCATCAGATTCTACTGTAATACGGCTCGAATAATAATAAAAAAGTGTGGTATTTCATTCAGTCATATTCATTGAGCACTTTCCATGTTCAGAGCACTGTACTAAGTGCATGGGGAACTACAATATAAGCATAAACAGACCCATTCCCTGCCCACAATGAGCTTACAGTATAGAGGAAAAGCTTACAGTATTTAAATTTGGCACAGAGAAGCAGCATGGCCTAATGGATAGAGCAAGGGCCTGGAAATCAGAGGACCTGGGTTCTAATTCTGTCTCTATCACTTCTTTGCCCTGTGACCTCGGGCAATTCACTTACCTTCTCTGTGCCTCAGTTACCTCATTTTTAAAATGGGGATTAAGACTGGGAGCCCTGTGTGGGACATGGATGGGGTCCAACCTGATCATCTTGTATCTACCGCAGTGCTTATTACAGTGCCTAGCGAATACTAAGCACTTAACAAATACTGCAGTTATCATTATTATCATTATTATGACTAAGCCTGGTGGCAGATACACAACCCACATGGAGTTTGCAGACTACATAAGAAGGAGAAGAGGTATTGAATCCCTATTTTAAAATGCAGGAACTGGGGCGCAGAGAAGGAAAGTGACTTGTCCGAGGTCATGCACCAAACAAGAGCTGAGATTAGGTCTTCTGTCTCCTGGGCCCACGCTCTTTCCTCTAGGCCATGCCGCTTCTCTTCACTGCTTCTTCAAGATTATATTCCCCATTCCCACGACTCCCCATTCCACATCCACCCCTTACCTGATCCTCTAGATCTGCAGAGGTAATTTAACTCTTCTTCACGTCCTTTGGCTTGTCCTGCTTCAGTCAGAATCAGGGTCTGGGCCTTAGGTAAGTATTTTTGCAATACTATGGTAACACTAATAAGCATCAATACACTCCAAACTGAGCCAATTACATTTTCATTTGGAATGTGAAAATGATGCCCAGACACTGAATAAAGTGAACAAATCCCTGGAATTAATCCATCGTCCTTACAGAGCCCGACTGCTACGGTACATTTTTGAGTTCACATTTGCTCACTCTTAATTGTGGCATATCATATTTCTTGCAACACGTTTATGCCGGTAGAGTATTCCTTGAAATAAATCATGGACTGGGACTTTATGGTTATGATGATATTGTATCCAGTGTTCTCCAGGCCTTTAGGCTCTGTGGAGAAAAAAGCTGCTGAAAAAAGTCTTGCCCTTATATGTGTTATTTTTTAGCTAATTTAAGGTCACACCTCCTCCAGGAGGCCTTCCCTGATTAATCCCTCTCTTCCCTGGTTCCCTCTCCCTTCTGTGTCATCTACACATTTGGATCTGTGACCTTTGGGCAATTTATACACTCCCCACCCTCAACCCCACAGGATTTATGTATTATATATTATAAATTACTTATTTAAATTAATGTCTGTCTCCCCCTCTAGACTGTAAGCTTGTTGTGTTCAGGGAAAGTGGTTGCCAACTCTGTCATATTGGACTGCCCTTACTACAGTGATTTATGATGGCATTTGTTAAGTGTTAACTATGTGCCAAGCACTGTTCTAAATGCTGGGGTACATAAAAGATTATCAGATTGTCCCACATGGGGCTCACAATCTTAAGTCCCCATTTTACAGGTGACATAACTGAGTCACAGAGAAGTTAAGTGACTTGCCCAAAGTCACACAGCTGACAAATGGTGGAGCTGGATTCAAACCCATGACCTCTGACTCTTAAGCCCTTGCTCTTTCCACTAAGCCACACTGCTTCTCTGCTCTCCGCATAGTAAGCATTCAATCAATACTATTTATTTATTAGTCAAAGAATAAGATTTCAAATCATCTCCTCAGAAAATTTAATGGAATCCACCAGTGTCAACCTTCACAAGATTCAAAATGACCCAGTACACAAATCAGAATTTGTAAGGCCTACCATGAGCCATGCGATGAAACCAGTAGTATCCAAAGTCAACGCCCAGGAAAGTCAAATACCATGTCCATGGAGAATCCCACGGAAGACCACAGAGTCGGAAGTTCTCCCAGATATAAATGTAACTGGACACCTCAAAGCTCCTGAAAAAGAGACTGAAAAAGAAACAGGAGTCCTTTCTCAGACACTTTATAAATTCCATTATATCCATAACGCTTTTGTATTATCCTGATCATATTCATTCTAAAACCACTCTTCTCCTTGATTCTTGTGGTAATAGAGATAGGTCTTTTTTTACAGTTTTCAACCCATTCAAATTCGTCCTTATTGCAATAATCTAAGATAGCATGCATGTCTGCACAAAGCAAGGGGATCTTGGAAGATATTCTTATTAATGGAAAATGGATCTTGAAGCCCATATTTTCCTGGGGCAAGTATCAGTCACTCTGGCAGAGATTGCTAGCTCCATTTGTAGAGCCATGTCTCCATTTTAATAATTATAACAATGGCATTTGTTGAGCGTTTACTATGGGCCAAGCACTGTTCTAATCACTGGGGTAGATAGGATGCAATCAGGTTGTCCCACATGGGGCTTAAAGTCCTAATCCACATTTACAGATAAGGTAAATGAGGCACAGAGAAGTTAACCAACTTGCCCAAAGTCACATAGCTGCCAAGTAATGGGATGAGGATTAGAACCCACAACCCCCGACTCCCAAGCCCGGGCTTTTTCCACTAAGCCAGGCTATTTCTTTCCCACTGATGACCCAACCATAATAATAATAATTTTGGCATTTGTTAAGTACTTTCTATGTGTCAAGTACTGAAGTAGAAACAAAAGAATCGTATCAAAGTCCCTGAACCTCACGGGGTTCACCGTCTAAAAGGGAAAGAGAACTAGGATTTGATCCCCATTTTACAGATGAGGAAAGTGAGATACAGAGAAATTGTGACTTACCCAAGGTCACACAACAGCCAAGTGGCAGAAGCTGGATTATTAATAATAATAATGATAATAACAATTATGGTATTTGTTAAGTGCTGTGATCCCACTGTTGTGTAGGGACTGTCTCTATATGTTGCCAATTTGTACTTCCCAAGCGCTTAGTACAGTGATCTGCACATAGTAAGCGCTCAGTAAATACGACTGATTGATTGATTGATTGATTAAGTGCTCACTAAGGGAAGCAGCATGGCTCAGTGGAAAGAGCATGGGCTTTGGAGTCAGAAGTCAGGGGTTCAAATCCTGGCTCTGCCAATTGTCAGCTGTGTGACTTTGGGCAAGTCACTTAACTTCTCTGGGCCTCAGTTACCTCATCTGTAAAATGGGGATTAAGACTGTGAGCCTCCCGTGGGACAACCTGATCACCTTGTAACCTCCCCAGCGCTTAGAACAGTGCTTTGCATATAGTAAGTGCTTAATAAATGCCATCATTATTATTATTATTGTTACATTGTGTGTCAGGCACTGTACTAAGCGCTGGGGTGAATACAAGCAAATTGGGTTGGACATTGCCGCTGTCCAACGTGGGGGTCACAGTCTCAGTCCTCATTTTACAGATGAGGTGATTGAGGCACAGAGAAGAGAAGTGACTTGCCTAAGGTCGCGTGATGGAGCCGGAATTAGAAACCATGACCTTTTGAATCTCAGGCCATTGCTCTATGCACTAATCAATCAATCAATCAAAGAATTGTATTTATTGAGTGCTTACTGTGTGCAGAGCACTGTACTAAGCGCTTGGGAAGTACAAGCTGGCAACACATACTGGCAACACTAGGCCATGACCGTCTGTGTTCTATTCACTAGGGTAATAATCCCTGCTCTGCCACTTGTCTGCTGTGTGACCTTGGGCAAATCACTTCACTGTGCTGTACCTCAGTTACCTCATCTGTAAAATGGGGATTAAATCTGGGAACTTCATCTGGAACATGGACTGTGTCCAACCTCATTAACTTGGATCTACCCCAGCGCTTAGTACAGTGCCTGGCACATAGTAACTGCTTAGCAAACACCAAAAAAAAAAATCTCAGTCCGCTCATCTACAGTTAGGCTAGCGTTGATTAAATTTGGGGCCTGTATGTTTGCCCTGCTTTAGGATCTATGTTCTAGTGCTGCTAATTTGGTTCGTTTTGTTCTTAGATTTTGTCTTTCCTTTCCCTCCATCCTTTCTGCTTCTCTCTCCCATGTCCCATGGCACAAGAAAATAAAAGGGAGCTGGGAGAAGAGGAAAAATAAGAATTCAATTCTATCATATTGGGAGAGAATAAACAAGAGAAATTAAGAAGCTGTGTGGCCTAGTGGGAAGAGCCCAGAGCTGGAAGTTAGAGGACCTAGATTCTGATCTGGCTCTGCTGCTTTTCTGCTGTGAGACCATGGGTAAGTCACTGAATTTATTTAGGCCTCATACATTCAATCGTATTTATTGAGCGCTTAGCCTATCTGTAAAATGGGGTTTAATCCTGTGAGCCCCATGTGGGGCATGGATTGTATTCAACCTGATCAGGGAATGTCTCTGTTTTATGGTTATATCGTATTCTCCCAAGCTCTTACTGCAGTGCTCTGCACGCAGAAATTGCTCAGTAAATACGATTGAATGAATTAGGGCTTAGTACAGAGCCTGACACATAGCAAGTACTTAGCAAATGCCATAAAATGTGTTTTCAGGAAAGTTCATCATCTAAGAGCATGAGCAGTCTATGAGCATGATCGGAGAAGTAGCATAGGATAATGGATACAGCATGGGCCTGGGCGTCAGAAGGTCATGGGTTTTAATCTTGCTTCACTGCTTGTCTGCTGTGTGACCTTGGACAGGTCACTTTACTTCCCTGTGCCTCACTTACCTCATCTATAAAATGGGGATTGAGACACTGAGCCCCATGTGGGACAGGGACTGTGTCCAACCCACTTTGCTTGTATCTACCCCAGCGCTTAGTACAGTGCCTGACACATAGTAAGCATTTAACAAACACTAAATGTATTATTATCACTATTATTTGAAGTCAACATTCCATTAGGAGAGGTAGGAAGAGTTCCTAAACCATAGTTTTTATTCTTTTCCTAAAGAGTTTGGGGACTACTCCCCATTGGAGAGAGAATTTCTCTGAATGTTTAAGATCAATGAGATTGCAAAATATTTTAAAAGAACTCAAAAGAACATGAGTGCAAGAAAGACATGACTGAGACCTACCAAGGCTAGTATTATCTCCGTAAGGAGTTTGGTGGAATCATTCATTGGTTGCTCTCCTTAACAGCAATCCTAACATTTAGGAATGCTCCATCTAACAATCCCAACTTTTACTCACTATATCTCTTATTTTACCTCTAAGAATCAATAGGTCATTCAATCCATCAAATATATTTTTCGAGCACTTAGCTGTGTGCAGAATCTCTATAATAATGATGACATTTGTTAAGCACTTACTATACGCCGAGCACTGTTCTAAGCACTGGGGGAGATATGAGGTTATCAGGTTGTCCCACATGGGGCTCACAGTCTTCATCCCCATTTTACTGATGAGGGAACTGAGTCCCAGAGATGTGAAGTGACTTTCCCAAGGTCACGCAGCTGACAAGTGGCAGAGCCGGGATTAGAACTCACGACGCCTGACTCCCAAGCCCGAGCTCTTTCCACTAAGCCATGCTGCTTCTCTATCCCACAGTGCAAGGGGGAAACAGAACATTTTACTTGTACATATTTATTCTATTTGTTTTATTATGTTAATATGTTTTGTTTTGTTGTCTGTCTCCCCCTTCTAGACTGTGAGCCCGCTGTTGGGTAGGGACCGTCTCTATATGTTGCCAACTTGTACTTCCCAAGCGCTTAGTACAGTGCCCTGCACACAATAAGCGCTCAATAAATACGATTGAATGAATGAATGAATGAGCAGCTATTTCTGTACCTATTTTACAGGTGTGGAAACTGAGGCACAGAGCAGTTAAGTGACTTGCCCAGAGACACACAACAGGCAAATGGCAGACCCAGGATCAGAATCCAGGTCTTTGGACTCTCAGTCATGTCCTCTTACTGGAACAATTCTCCCCAATCCCCCTTGAACCTGATGATATTTTCACCCTGCTCAACTTCTTATAGTAACAAATTCCATATGCTTTCACCCTCTGCATGAAGAAATATTTACCTTTGCTGGCTTTGAACCGATCATTTTGAAGCAACAGCGAGTGTTCCCTTGGCTTGTTCTGAGATTTGATGAACAGCGGCAATTCTGTGTTTGCCCTGTCTGCACCCTCTACGGATTTGTAGATTTCAATCATGTCCCCTCTCATCCTTCATTATTCATGGGTCCTTTTATCTCTTCTCCTCTCAGCAACACCATTTTAAGAATGAAAAATAATCAGGGAACTTTCCATGATATACGGGAAGCAGCGTGACTCAGTGGAAAGAACACGGGCTCGGGAGTCAGAGGTCAGGGGTTCAAATCCTGGCTCCACCACTTGTCAGCTGTGTGATTTTGGGCAAGTCACTTCACTTCTCTGTGCCTCAGTGACCTCATCTGGAAAATGGGGTTTAAGGCTGTGAGCCTCCCGTGGGACAACCTGATCACCTTGTAACCTCCCCAGTGCTTAGAACAGTGCTTTGCACATAGTAAGCACTTAATAAATGCCATTATTATTATTATATGTAGCAAACGGTCAACTTGGCTTCTAATTTAAACTTTGAAGCTTTCTCCAGTGACATCCCTTAGTTGAAGATGCTTCTTTTTTAAAACAGCTCTATCTTCCCTGTATTTTCTAGCTTTAAAAATCAACGATTATCATTTTCTGGGGAGATGATTTAGAATCTTATTCTGTAGACTAATTAATCAGTGTTATTTATTGAGGGCTTACTGTGTGCAGAGCACTGTCCTAAGTTCTTGGGAGTGTACAACACAACAGAACTGGCCGACAATTTTCCCACCCACAACGAGCTTGTCGTCTAGTTGGGGAATGATATTTACTGAGCTTCTATATTTGCAGATTACTGTACTAAATACTTCAGATAGCATAAAAGATAGACTGTGAGCCTATTGTTGGGTAGGGTTTGTCTCTGTTGCCAAATTGTACTTTCCAAGTGCTTAATACAGTGCTCTGCACCCAGTAAGTGCTCAATAAATATGATTGTATGAATGAATGAATAATACACCGTATTTCTGTAGCTCATCAATCAATAGATCTTGGAGGGAATATGATGCTTTTCTGTTATATCTTGCCCTGAATCCTACCCATAGTAAATGATTGTGGCTTATTAGATGGAGTAGACACAGTCCAATCAACCTTTGGCAATCAACTGACCAGATCTTTGAGCCTTAGTGTTTTTCCATTATATAAAGAGATGCTTATGAACATGCTCTAACATTTAAGACGGACGCATCCGTTTCTGTTGTAAACATTCCTGAATCAAAGACTCTTCCTTTGCAGTGGGCTTGAAATGCACAAGCTATCTGTTGAATATTAGAACTACTAGCCATTCCTCAAAATCAGTAAATGTTAATCAATTAGAAGTAGACATTGAGTGTTTATCCGCAATGCTGGACTAGGGACTTGGGAAAGTACAGCATACAGATGGCAGAAAGTGTCCCTGTGCTTGAGGAGTGAACGAGGAAGTCCTTTCCATTCATTCAACAGGATTTATCGAGTGTCTACTATGTGCAAAGTATGAGAGAATAAGTGCCAGGGTAGAGGAAAATGAAAGTTAAATAATGTACAGACCCTGGTTCTCATAGAGCTTACTTTTAGGGACTCTTGTTTGAGATTGAGGATTGAAAAATAATGATAACAATAATAATCATGATCATGGTAATAAAATAACAAACATCATTAAGGGTGTGTGGTGTGGTAAGCACCGGGGCAGCCACATGATAATCAGATGGGACACATTTCCTGTCCTATGGAGAGCTCTTAATCTAAGAGGAAGAGAGAACAGGTATCATCCCATTTCACAGATGAGACAACTGAGGCAGAGCAAGCTTACACAGTAATAATAATAATCATAATGATAGCATTTATTATGTGCACAGCACTGTACTAAGCGCTGGGGAGGTTGCAAGGTGATCAGGTTGTCCCACGGGGTGCTCACAGTCTTCATCCCCATTTTACAGATGAGGTAACTGAGGCCAGAGAAGTTAAGTGACTGGTCCAAAGTCACACAGCTGGCAATTGGCAGAGTCGGGATTTGAACCCATAACCTCTGACTCCAAAGCCTGGACTCTTTCCACTGAGCCACGCTGCTTCTCAGTAGGCTAAAGGGACTGACAAAACTGGAACTGGAACCTGTTTCCTGAATGCTCTTTCCATTAGACCACACTGTCTTCCATGGTTTTTACTTTTTCACTGGACACTGGACATTTTCCCTGGGTTCAGTGCCCTCTGAGATCTCCCTCTGAGTACCCACCCAGTACCCCAAAGGACAACTTGGCCCATATGGCCAATTTGACAACGAACAGTCTTCCCTCCTATTGCTCCACCCCCAGCCCTGGCCACCATCTTGCTCCTGCCCTTCTAAAACTAGCCTCGGCAGTGTTGGAGTGGCCTGGGCACTGTGCCCTGGGAGCATGTGGAAAAGGTGTGCTTTATAATAATATAATAATATTTGTTAAGTACTTACTATGTACTAGGCACTGCACTAAGCTCTGGGGTGGATACAATCAAATTGAGCTGGACGCGGTCCCTGCCCCATGTGGGGCTCACAGTCTCAAGCCCCATTTTACAGATGAGGTAACTGAGGCCCAGAGAAGTGAAGTGACTTGCCTAAAATCGCACAGCAGAGAAGAGGCGGAGCTGGGATTAGAACCCCTGACCTTCTGAACTCGCAGGCTCGTTCTCTAACCACTATACCATACTCCTTCTCACGACCTGGAGTCCTTAATTTCCACTGTCCAGGGCCACCCAGGGTTTCAAACCTGGCCATCCTGACTTTAACTTACCTTGTCTTCATCTGTAAAATGGGGATAAAAGAGCTGTTCTCCCACCCTTTTTAGAATCTGAGCTCCATGTGGACCAGGGACTGTGTCTGCTCTCATTATCTTGCTAATACCCCAATGTTTAACATCATGTTTAGCACATAGTAAACATTTAAGAGATAGCATTATTACTATGGTATAGCTTGTGGTATTCATTCATTCATTCATATCTATTGAGCACTTACTGTGTGCAGAGCATGGTACTAAGCACTTGGGAGAATACAATACAACAATTAATAGACATATTCCCTGCACACAGTATTTGCTCCTGTCCTTACAAATAAGATGCAATCTTCCAAAGCTCTAGCGCATCCTAAAGAGTAAGAGATGGTGAATTCTTTACTGCAAATCCTGCATACCCATCTGAAAAATGCAATTCGGTCTTCCCCAGTTTATGCCTTCATAGTGTAATCCAGAAATCAGGGGCTTTCACACTGAGAAAAGCACATGTTCCGGCCTTTCTTTTTAAATGATTGCATACCCTAAGTCTTCATCTTGTTGGCCTACTTTTTGTAATCTTTCAAGCATTCTATGCTTTGAGTTGAAATAATTATGAAACTGATGAACCAAATCGTAACATCTATGAGAACAAAGCAAACTGTCATTCTACTTTTCTTCCCAATCAAGGGAGACATTTCTATATAGCAACCTGTTCTAGAGTACTAACTACATTCTGGAACCCTCCTGATTCCCAAATGAGTCCATCAGCTCTAAGAGGTTCAACTGCAAATGGGAAAGAAAAAGGGGAAAAATTGACAGGATGCTTGTCTGGCTTTATCCTTGCCTTTTGATCCCCAAGGAAAATAAAAAAAAAACTAAAAGACCTCAGTTTCCCCGACCAGATTTGCTAGTAAGCCACTGAAGTGGAATTTAGCTCTGATGTGTGAGGCACTCACAGGAAAATTTAGCTGAATGTCCACAGGGACTTTTTCCCCCCTTCTTTCCTTATTGGGTTCCTGTGTTTCTGCTGAAAAACTTCAACCTGAAAGTTACCCCTCCATTTCCAGTACAGCCTGGGGCAAAAGTGCAGACATCCAAAAATGGTGAGCAAATAGCGCAAGGTGTTTCTAATAATCGGCAGTCGCTCGTGCAGCTATTATGTGATATCCGATTTATTAAAAGCTCCGTCGCTCAGAAATGCTGCCCTTCTGAGGAAAAAAGGTCGAAACATTCACTGCCAAAGATGCTCTGAAAATAGCTTTCTCAGAAGAAATAGGGGCCCCATCCTAATTGGAATAAATTTGGAAAGTAACTTCAGTAAGAGAAAGATGGAAAGAAAGGAGGTGAGGAAAGAGAGAGAAAGTGGGGGGGGGGAATGGGGGCAGAGAGAAAGAGAAAGTGGGGAATAGAAATGGAGGGAGAGACGTGTGTGTGTGAGAGAGTGTCTGAGAGAGAGGCAGAGTGGGGGATAGGGAAAGGGAGAAGGAGAGAAAGAAACATGGAAGTGGGTTGGGGGAAGAAGGAGAGGGAAAGAGTGGGAGAGGAAGAAAGAGAGAGAATGCTCCTGAAAAATTTTCCTTTGCAAAACAAAGTGAACCCGCCTGCACTTGAAATCCCCATTTATTTCCTGTACAGGTGCCAGGTTTTGAGCAGACACCCAATTTATTAGCCTGTCAACTGACTTATTAGGGTTGACACAAATCGAGCTGAAATATGCCTGACATACTACAGTCGAGCCTTTTTTCACACTTTAGCACAAAGCCAAACTTCCCTCAAGGTGGAGGGAGAGCGGGAGGAGCAGTGGGAGTTCTATTCCCTGCTTTCTATCAGCGAGATGAATATGATCCTCTCCCATTTTTAACATGCAAAACCAGCCATGAAATACCCACGACTAAAAACAATTCAACAGAATGATACAGCTGGGAAATGATTATCAAGCTCTGGAAAGCCCTTGATTGCAGGAAATAGCACCTACATTTTCCAAAATGTTCCCTCCAGACTCTGAATCTTAAACCAAGGCCCCTCTCTTTCTTTACCTTTCCCTTCTCAAAATGCCTTTAGTCTCTGGAATTTTAGGTCCAGCCTTCTAAACCCTCACCTTGAGAGAAAAAAAGTCTAAAAAATAATTCACAGTAACCCTTTTAAAATTACCTGGAGGCCTAACTTCTCATGAGGTGATGGTCTAGTGTAATAATAAAGGTGGTGAGACACATTATGTGCTTACAGCATTGCCAAGCACTGTACTAAGCGCTGCGGTGGATACAAGATTATCAGGTCAACAACAATCCCTGTCCCACATGACACCCTGTCTAAGGGGGAGGGAGAAGAAGCAACTTTTCTCCAATGGGAAAACTGAGGCCCAGATCAGGGTCTCACCTTTCAGGCAAGTGGTGGAATGAAAACTAGAATGTGGGTCTTCTAATTTCCACGCCATTGGTCTTCCCACACAGTCTTGTTGCTTCTCTGTAAAGGTTGAAGAGACGTAGTCTGGTCTAGTGGTTAGAACATGGGCCTGGATGTCATAAGGACCTGAGTTCTAATCCCGTCCCCGCCACTTGTCTGGCCCTGAGACCCTGGGAAAGTCATTTCACTTCTCTGGGCCTCAGTTCCCTCATTTGTAAAATGGAGATTAAAACTGCGATCCCCATGTAGGACAGGGACTGTGTTCAACCTGATTCACTTGCAGTGTGACGTACAGTGCCTGGAACATAGTAAGCACTTAAAAAATGCCACATTCATTATTATTATTAATAATAATATATAATGTAATAAGATAATAATAATAATGATTCAATTCCTAAATTGTAGTCTCTGTTCAGTCACTAGCTGGTGACCGTGGGATTTAGGTAAGCAGTGAAGAAGCAGTGTGGCCTACTGGAAAAGGCATGGATAAACTCACTGAAAAGACAGATTTAGGACTTGTCTTTCCCAGGAACCTATTACAGTGCACCGCACCAAGAATGTGTCCAGTACATATGACTACCCCTCGTCTTTAGGATCACACCTTATACGCCCAAAGACATTCCCTGGTAGTGGTGATTTTTGCTTCAAAGTATCACCATCAGTATCAGCAACAAAAAGAATAACAGAAACATATGGGCACACATCAAATAATTGGTCAATAGTATTTATAGAGTGTTTACAGTGTGCAGAGCAAGGCACTAAAGACAAGCAGTGTGGCTCAGTGGAAAGAGCAAAGGCTTGGGAGTCAGCGGTCATGGGTTCTAATCCCGGCTCGGCCACGTGACTATGGGCAAGTCACTTTACTTCTCTGTGCCTGAGTTACCTCATCTGTAAAATGCGGATTAAGACTATGAGTTCCACGTGGGACGACCTGATTACCTTGAACACCCCCACCCAGTGCTTAGAACAGTGCTTGGCTCATAGTAAGCGCTTAACAAATGCAAGTCAGTCAGTCAATCGTATTTATTGAAGGCTTACTGTGTGCAGAGCACTGTACTGGCGCTTGGAAGGGTACAGTAGAACAATAAACAGACACATTCCCTGCCCACAGTGAGTTTACAGTCTAGAAGAGGAGACGGACATTAATATTAATAAATAAATGATAGATATGGACATAGTGCTGTGGGACTGGGAGGAGGGATGAATAAAGGGAGCAAGTCAGGGTGATGCAGAAGGAAGAGGAAGAAGAAGAAAGAAGGACGTAGTCATTTGTAGACTGTGGGTTTGGTTTCCTAAACCTAGAAAATCCTTTCTCCAGACTTAGATTGTGAGCCCCAAGTGGGACAGGGACTGTGTCTGGAGATTATCATGCATTTTAGTACAGTGCTTGGCACATAGCACTTAACCAGTATTATTATTGATATTAGGACTGAACTGTCTTGTGCCTTATCATTTAGTGCTGTCTTTTGGCCTGTAGTTCATTCTTCCAATTGAAGAGGAGGGCTCTTTTTACACACCCACATCGTTCTCTCCCCTGACACTAGGAATTTGACCTGTCAGTGAATCTGCAGTTCCGCTGATGCTTTGGTAGGGTGCTTGATTGCTGCTCCAGATGTTTTTTTTTTTTAAAGTTCTACCCCCCACCTCCCTGCCCCTGCCCCAGGCTTAGAGATATGACAAATTGGAACTCACAATAGGTGTGTGAACAAAACAAGGAAAGTATGATTTTATGTAGAAAACCTTTTAATAAGAGAATCTCCCAGTAAGGATTTATCTGCATTTTGATATCCCTTAAAAATCCCATTCATTCATGTAGCCGCAACTCCTGCAGATCAAGTACCTCTCTCTCCCTCTCCCCTTTTCACTCCCTTCACTGAAAATACGTATTCAGTGATTTTCTAAAAGGGCACATCCAGGCCGTAACGTGGAAAACTGAATAAAGAAGAAGACCGAAAGAATCATCTATGTTTTTAATGGTCTTCCTCACTCGGAAATTGGCAAAGAAGAATGTCGCAAGTGGAATTATATTCAGTTTCAGAAGTAGGTTGATTTGAATCATATAGGAGAGAAATATTTTCTTCTCCACAAACTCTTCATGCTAACCTTGCAAATCCAGCTGCCCATCCGCAAAATTGCTGCCACTTTGCTCCATCTAGTGGAATACCACTTTTTCCTCAATATTTAGCATATGCAGAACACTGTATCCCTCATAGAGTGTGATTCTGTTTGCCTGGGTCATTTTGCAATGAAATGTCATTGCGTGAACGGAGGACAGACCGATGGATACGATTTATTCCAGAGAGCAATGAGAAAAAATAACATCGTATCAAATTACCATGGCAGGTTGGGGAAATTATTTCTATTTGTTCAGAGAAATGGTGCTAAATATAATTAAATTCACACCTCTAAGTGAGTCCACTGTTGGGTAGGGACCATCTCTATATGTTGGAAACTTGTACTTCCCAAGTGCTTAGTACAGTGCTCTGCACAAAGTAAGCGCTCAACAAATACGATTGAATGAATGAGTGAATGAATAAGAACCCTGGAACTTTTACTGCTTGTGTTTTAAACTCCCAATGGCAGACTGGTCTAATAGCTTCTGTGCTTGACTTTCCATAATTATTAACACTGACAAGAGGACATTTACAGACTCAATGAATAAGCCCTAAAAAGAAATGGCAAATGCTTTAAATAGGGACACGGGACACAAATGGGCCTTTAGATCCTAAGATAATGTGGCCTTTTCTAGTGGAATTTTTAACCATTCTAATTTTAACTAGTCTTAAATTTGATATTAGAAAAAAAGAACTATATCCCCTTTAAGTAAATAAGCACAGATATATATTGCTGCCACCAACTCATTTATAGATTAGAAGTGCCAAAGTTGTCATTGCTGCCTAAATTAAACACATATTATAGATATCCAGTTTAAATATCATTAGGAAGGGGCAGATCATTTTAAAGGATCTCATTTCTCATTTTAAAACAAACAAAAAAATATCCTGATAAGCTGGAATTCGGGGTTGAAACAGAAAATTAGGAATGGAAAATTTCGCCAGAGACCAGAGTGACCTAGCTGTAATGACTTATAGACATATGTTGGGTATACACATTGTAAAAGTGGCAGAGATCTGTGCACCAAGAAACATGTGCTTCTTCCCTAGAAAGTAGCCCTGCATGATCCCCTAATGCATTACAGTCATAATCTGCTCGCCAAGCTAGCTCTCTTCCTCCCTTCAAAGCCCTACTGAGAGCTCACCTCCTCCAGGAGGCCTTCCCAGACTGATCCCCCTTTTTCCTCTCTTTCTCCCCACCCCCTCACCCAACCCTCCTTCCCCTCCCCATAGACCTTGTATATATATTTGTACAGATTTATTACTCTATTTTACTTGTACATATTTACTATTCTATTTATTTTGTTAATGCTGTGCATATAGCTTCAATTCTATTTGTTCTGACGATTTTGACACCCGTCTGCATGTTTTGTTTTGTTGTCTGTCTCCCCCTTCTAGACTGTGAGCCCGCGGTTGGGTAGGGACCGTCTCTATATGTCGCCGACTTGACCTTCCTAAGCGCTTAGTACAGTGCTCTGCACACAGTAAGCGCTCAATAAATACGATTGAATGAATGAATGAATGAATCTGCTATTTCCACAGAGTAAATTAGAGAATAATGCAGATTCTGTAGGAAGTTAACATCTGGAATAGCATTTTCCTGGGTATAATGCATTTTGTTAAAAAAAAGACCCTCAAAAAACACAAAGATAACAAACTGGAACCCAAAATTCTAGCTTCAGGTTAGAAATTCAGCTCTCAACACCCCCTAACCAACTGGCAATTATTTTTACTCATAAGCATGTAAGTCAGTAGCAGGATTTCACAAGCCATGTTTAATGCTTTTTTATTAGGATTAGATTCAATAAAGAGTCAATGAAATTTCTCATTTCTTCCTCACCTCACTAGTTTTAGCCTGGGTATGGGGTTCTATTGAATTTGGCTCCTTTAACATATATATGTAGAGGAAATGTCATAATGTAAATGTCTCTGCTTAGAGTATGCTAGTCCAACTTCAGTAAACAAAAATAATCTGAATATACATCATGAATTATAAACTGCCTGTCCTGGAGAAGCAGCGTGGCTCAGTGGAAAGAGCCCGGGCTTGGGAGTCAGAGATCATGGTTTCTAATCCGGCTCCGCCGCTTGTCAGCTGTGTGGTTTTGGGCAAGTCACTTCACTTCTCTGGGCCTCAGTTACCTCATCTGCAAAATGGGGGTTAAGTCTGTGAGCCTCAAGTGGGACAACCTGATCGCCTCGTATCCCCTCCAGTGCTTAGAACGGTGCTTGGCACATACTAAGCGCTTAATAAATGCCATCATTATTGTTATTAGACATCCAGCAGAATTATGCATTCATGCATTCCCCCTCTCCATCCCCCCATCTTACCTCCTTCCCTTCTCCACAGCACCTGTATATATGTATATATGTTTGTACATATTTATTACTCTATTTATTTATTTATTCATTTTACTTGTACATATCTATTCTATTTATTTTATTTTGTTAGTATGTTTGGTTTTGTTCTCTGTCTCCCCCTTTCAGACTGTGAGCCCACTGTTGGGTAGGGACTGTCTCTATATGTTGCCAACTTGTACTTCCCAAGCGCTTAGTACAGTGCTGTGCAAACAGTAAGTGCTCAATAAATACGATTGATTGATTGATTGATAGCCAGAATCTTGCCCTAAATGCAGCTGGACTTTTATTACGCATCCTTGCCTGTCAGACAGACCTGTAAACAAGATATGATCTTGTCTGTGATTAGACTGTTCCCTTACATTCTGCTCTTCAAGATACAGCATGCATCTTCTGTAGCAATACCAAGGAGCAGTGCTGCTAATCTTTACGATACTTTGAATTTTATGTAACAATGAAATCAGGAAGAGCTAATAAACATTGTTTTTCTGCAAGGTCTGCAGGCACCATTTCCATGACATAGGCGGGGAAGTGGAAAAACATGTTTGTGGTCTCCCCAGCTTCTCTTCTCACAGATGAAACGGCTCTTTTCAGTGATGCTCCCGAAGCCCATTTTCTAACAAATGGATGAAGAGTCTGACCCTCACCATATTCCTTCCAGCCACAGACTTTCTAAGGAAGTGGCAAACCTCTCCGGCTAGTTGAGAAAATGAAAATTAGTCCCTAGGAGAGGATACAATCAATGGCGTGTTAATCTAACCCTCAGCTGTTAATGATTTGCACTGTGATTTCCCCTGATGCTGTGGGTTAGGCTGACATATTGTTTTAGCCGTTTTTGTCAAGTTTCTCGTCTCTCTTCTTGTCAGGCAGGGACTGAGAGGGAGATCTAATCCTTCTACCTTATTCTGTCATGCTTATCAAATGAGCTAAATGATACAGAGAAGCAGCATGGCTCAGTGGAAAGAGCACGGGCTTTGGAGTCAGAGGTTATGGGTTCAAATCCTAGCACTGCAATTGTCAGCGGTGTGACTTTGGGTAAGTCAGTTAACTTCTCTGTGCCTCAGTTACCTCCTCTGTAAAATGAGCATTAAAACTGTGAGCCCTCATGGGACAACCTGATTACCTTGTACTTCCCCAGCGCTTAGAACAGTGCTTTGCACATAGTAAGCGCTTAATAAAATGCCATTATTATTATTATTATTATTGTTATTACATTTGTATCCTCTCTTCTCACAGTCTCTACTAAATGAATTCCTTTCCTCAGTGAAAGACTGGGAAATACAGGGATTGGGTCAATTAGCTCTATGGTATTTTCCCAAGTATGTAAGACAACACTCTGTGTACAGGAAGTAATAGATAAAAATTTGTTTGATTGACTGAATTACACTGAAATGTTCAGGTTACTTTAGTGCCAGATAATCACCAACAGAGAAGCATCATGGGCTTGTTGAAAGAGCACAGGCTTGGCAGTCAGAGGACCTGGGTTCTAATCCCAGCTCTGCCACTTGTCTGTTGCGTGACCTTGGGGAAGTAACTTCACTTCACCATGCCTCAGTTACCTCAACTGTAAAACAGGTTTGAATCTACTCCCTCCTACTTATACCGTGAGCCTCACGTGGGACAGGGACTGTGTCCAACCTGATTAACATGTATCTGCTCCAGTGGTTAGAACAGTGCTTGGCATGTAGCAAACACTTAACATTATCTTCTCTTTAAAGGGACTGACATTTTGTAACACGCTAAGGCTATTCAAGCCTAACCTAAAAAAGGATAGTCGGCCTTTTTATTTTTTTAATTCTAAAGAAGAGCAACTCCAGAGAAAAGAAGATACTGCAGTGTTTATTTGTGCCACTTTTTCCTTTCTTTCAGAACTCAAGCGCGGTGAAGCCTTTGTGCATTCAAAGGAATTCAAGGTAATGGCCAACACTGAGCACCCACATACACAGAGAACAACACCTTAGTCTTGGAAAGAGACCTAGATTTTCATGAAATGAATACTAGTGAATATCATCCCAATTTTTTCACCCAATAAGCTGAATGGGCAAGCATAATCCTCTCTCTGGCCCGGAATGCACATTTCCCTCCATAAACACCATTCATTCATTCAGTCGTATTTATTGAGCTCTTATTGTGTGCAGAGCACTGTACTAAGCACTTGGGAAGTACAAGTTGGCAACATATAGAGACGGTCCCTACCCAACAGCGGGCTCACAGTCTAGAAGGGAGAGACAGACAATAAAACAAAATATATTAACAAAATAAAATAAATAGAATAAATATGTACAAATAAAATAAATAAATAATAGAGTAATAAATACGTACAAACATATATACATATATACAGGTGCTGTGGGGAGGGGAAGGAGGTAAGGTGGGGGGGATGGAGAGGGGAAAGAGGGGGAGAGGAAGGAGGGGGCTCAATCTGAGCCCCTCATTCCACCACCATTCCCACCTTCCAAGTGCTATTGAGGTCATATCTCCTCCAAGAGGCCTGCCTCAGTTTAGCCCTCTTTTCCCTGACTCTTTCTCCCTTCTGCGTTGTCTATGCACTTGGATCCTGTACCTTTTGAGCATTTTGAGCATTTGGTATTCACCCCATCCTCAGCCCCACAGCACTTATATTCGCAGACAGGCAGCGTGGCTTAGTGGAAAAAACACGGGCTTGGGAGTCAGAAAGTCATGGGTTCTAATCCTGGATCCACCATGTCTGCTGTGTGACTTTAAGCAAGTCATTCATTTTTGAGAAGCAGCATGGCTCAGTGGAAAGAGCATGGACTTTGTAGTCAGTGGTCATGGGTTCAAATACCAGCTCCGCCACTTGTCAGCTGTGTGACTTTGGGCAAGTTACTTCACTTCTCTGGGCCTCAATTCCCTCATTTGTAAAATGGGGATGAAGACTGTGAGCCCCACGTGGGACAACCTGATTACTGTCTTTCCCCCCGTTGCTTAGAACAATGCTTGGCACATAGTAAGCGCTTAATAAATGCCATTATTATTATTATTATCCGTAAATGATTTATTTATATCAGTGCCTGTTTTCCTCTCTAGAATGTAAGCTCATTGTGGTGAGGAAACGTGTCTACCACCTGTGGTAGACACATCTCTGTTGTACACTTCCAAGCATTTAGTACACTGCTCTGCACACAGTAACCACTCAATAAATGCCATTGATTGATCGATTGCAATGAAGTCCAACATTCCCCATCCCCATTCCACCAAATTTATATAGGTTTTAGACAAAGTCAAATTTGAGACTAGGCCTAAGGAAAAAAAAAATAGGTGATGGGTGAAACACACAGCTTTCTGAAGTGGTTTGATTTAGTTTAAAAGAGAAGGTGACACGCATTTGAATCTCCAGGTGTTCTGAGACAACATCGTGATTTTGAGAGTTCATCAATGGCTAAAAGGTTTCTCATTTTTATATACCCAACTAATTTCATGCAATCAGCAGGAGGAACATACCTAGAGCTTTTGAAATAATGAAATGGACTTACGGACTAGAGAATTTTTATTATGTTTTCAAGACTCTTTGGAGGCAAAATGAGGAGGGGAAAAAAGACACATTTAAGCCATTTGGATGCCAACTGCAAATAATTAGAGAACTCTCAAAGCCCTGCCTTTTAAAACAGAAAGAAGACAATATGGGCAGCTCACGTAAATTAACCTTAAGCGAAAACTTTTAATTACAAACCTACTCTTTGTGGCCCGAGTTCTTCTTAACTGTGTCCGTGGAGAAAGAAACTGCACTGTGGCATTGACGAGCCCTGATTATATTTACGTCAGTGTGTGGAGTTTTCCCTTTTTGCCGCCATTTGTTTCTATTATACCAAGAAAACAAAAACACAAGCCCCCTTGCCCTACTGGGTGGGACGCAGCAACGGTTCTCAGGAAACGAGCGTGTGGAAGAACAACAACAACAACAATGAAAAAGGCTCTCACAATTTCAAAGAACTAAGCAAGGGAGAAATAAAGCTGACTCAAAGGCTCCCTGGGGCGGGAAGAATGATTGAGAAGCTGGAGTGAGGACATTCAGAGGGGACACTAACGCAAACACCTGGACCTCCAGGGAAACTATTCCGTGAAGAAACATTCCAGGAATAGTTTCCCTGGAAACTTCCCGGTCTTCCTAGTGTAGACCTGTTGCTTAAGATGCCCCTTCTACACCGACAACGCCGTCCAGATTCTTCTCTTTCCTATCCTTCCTCTCCTCCCACACGCATTCAGTAATGAGTGGTAATTGTGACGCGGTGGGTTTGGTATTGACCGATTACCATTTTTACTTTAAATCTATATGATATTGTTACATAGAGATAGAAAGATGTAAATGTGTCTTATTTCTACCATAGTTATGACTCTATATCTAGAACTCTGTCTATTTTTCAACCCTTCGTATTTGAAGATTCAAATTTGCATATTTGGAGAAACAGTGTTGTCTAATGTATAGAGCTCAGACTTGCGAGTCAGAAGGGTCTGGTCCTAATTCCGGCTCCACCATTTGTCTGCTGTATGACCTTGGGCAAATCACTTAGCTTCTCTGTGCCTCAGCTATCTCATCTATAAAATGGGGACTAAGACTGTGATTCCCATGTGGGACATGGACTCTGACCAATCTGATTATCTTATAATAATTATAATTATTATTATGGTATTTGCTAAGCACGTAATATGTACCAGGCACTGTACTAAGTGCTGGGGTACATACAAGCAAATCAGGATGGACACAGTCCCTGTCCCACGTGGGGCTCGCATTTTCAATTCCCATTTTACAGATGAGGTAACTGAGGCCCAGAGAAGTAAGTGACTTGCCCAAGGTGACTCAGCAGACAAGTGACAGAGCACTTATTACATTCTCTGGCACATAGTAAGTGCTTACCAAATGCCATTTAAGGGAAAAAAAAAAGAAATTCCACTAATTACTTAGTTACCCCACCCCACTACTGCCATAGAGCATACCCATGTATCTTTGAACTTGGTTGTTTCCCCTTACCTGTAATTTGTTTTTGTAAACTCAATCACTTCAATCCATGACCCTTGGATGTTCGATGTTCGCCTCACCCCCAACCCCACAGTACTTATGTATATATCTTTAAATTGTATATTAGAACAGTGCTTTGAACATAATAACTGCTTAACAAATGCCATTATTATTATTATTCATATTACTGTCTGTCTCCCCTCTATACTGGAAACTCATTATGGGCGGGGAACATGTCCACTAATTCTTTTGGATCGTACTCTCTCAGGCATTTAGTACAGTGCTCTGCATATAGTAAGTGCTCAGTAAATAAGAGTGATTGATTGATGTCTACCAACTCTGTTATACTGCGTTCTCCCTAGTGTACAGCCTCCCCCTCTTTCATTCATTTATTCAATCATATTTACTGAGCACTTACTGTGTGCAGTGCACTCTACTAAGTGCTTGGGAAGTACAAGTTGGCAACATATAGAGATGGTCCCTACCCAACAACGGGCTCACAGTCGAGAAGGACTGTATGCTTGTTGTGGGCAGGGAAAGAGTCTACCAATTCTATTGTATTGTACTTTCCCAAGCACTTAGTACGGTGCTCTGCCACACAAGAGGTGCTCAGTGAATATCATTGACTGATTGATTATAATGAAAGGGAACATTCCCCCAACCAGCAGTTTAAGCCCTATGTGGGCAGGGATTGTCTGTCTTTATTGCTGAATTGTACTTTCCAAGCACTTAGTACAGTGCTCTGCATACAGTAAGTGCTCAATAAATACAACTGGATGAACAGTTGCAATCTTGACTCAAGATCATCAAACCTGTATCAATTGTAGTCAATACCAAATCAATGCCATTAGTCAAATTTGAGACTAGGCCTAAGAAAAAAAATTAGTTGATGGGTAAACCTAGCTTTCTGCACTGAGTTGATTCAGTTCAAAAGAGAAGGCACAGTGCTCTCCACACAGTAAGTGTTCAATAAATAAAGCAGTGATTGAGATTATAATAATAATTATTATGGTACTTGTTAAGGGCTTACTATGTACCAAATACCGTTCTAAGGGCTGGGGTACATGCAAGTTAATGAGGTTGCCCACAGTCCCTGTCTCACATGGGGCTCACAGTCTTAATCCCCATTTTACAGATGAGGTAATTGAGGCCCACAAAAGTGAAGTGATTTGCCCAATGTCACGCAGCAGATAAGTGGTGGAGTCAGGATTAGAACTCATATCCTTCTGATTCCCAGGCCCATGCTCTAGCCACTATGCCGTGCTGAGAGATCAGGTCTACCAACTCTACCACACTCTTTCAAGCACTTAATACAGTGCTCTGCACAAAGTAACCACTTAAAAATACTACTGATTGATTATATTATCATCTGTCTCCCTTGCAAAATTGTTAGCATCTCGGGGGCAGGAACTGTGTCACCTAACCATCATAATCTTCTAAGTGATTGCACAATTCTCTGCCCAAAGTGCTCAATTAATACTATGGATTGATTGATTGATTGATCAGAGATGACATTGAGAAGCAGCATGGCTCAGTGGAAAGAGCCCGGGCTTTGAAGTCAGAGGTCATGGGTTCAAATCCCGACTCCGCCAATTGTCAGCTGTGTGACCTTGGGCAAGTCACTTCACTTCTCTGTGTCTCAGTTCCCTCATCTGTAAAATGGGGATGAAGACTGTGAGCCCCCTGTGGGACAACCTGAACACCTTGTAACCTCCCCAGTGCTTAGAACAGTGCTTTGCACATAGTAAGCACTTAATGAATGCCATCATTATTATTATTATCTCTCCGTTCTTGTGACTGAGCCACTATACAAATCCAGAAGCACTACCATCAGTTCATTCAATCATATTTATTGAGCACTTACTGTGTGCAGAGCACCGTAATACACACTTGGAAAGTACAATGCAACAACAAAGAGACAATCCCTGCCCACAACGGGCTCCCAGTCTACATGTGGGTTCTCAGTCTCAGGACAAGGTTCACCGGCCTTGATGACAGACTCCTTCATTACTATGTAACAGGAATTGCTTCTGAATATGAGTGTTTGGTTGAGGGTGGGAGTAACCTTTGGAATATAGGAATGAAAGAAAAGGGCAGGGATTGTGTCTAATCTGCATATGCCATTTCTAGCCCAGTGCTTAGTACAGTGCTTGGCCCAATGGTAAGCATTTATATGGTACTCTTCCTAGCACTTAGTACAGTGCTCTGAATATATATATACATATATATATTATATATATACATATATACATGTATATAATATGTAACATATATATATATGATGGCATTTATTAAGTGCTTACTATGTACAAAGCACTGTTCTAAGCGCTGGGGGATACAAGATGATCAGGTTGTCCCACAGGGGGCTCACAGTCAATCCCCATTTTACAGATGAGGTAACTGAGGCACAGAGAATTTGTGACTTGCCCAAAGTCGCACAGCTGACAATTGATGGAGTGGGATTTGAACCTATGACCTCAGACTCCCAAGCCCGGGCTCTTTCCACTGAGCCACATGCAGCGTTTCTCTCTGTATACGGTGAGTGCTCAGTAAATATGACTGAATGATTAGCAAGTACCACCACCATTTTTTTTTCACTAAACCAAGCCCCTAGTAGTTTGAAATTAGCTATTATGATGTTTTGGTTTCCCACTTGCATCTTTCCACCAATCAGATAACTCTAAAGCAAGTCCATCATCAGCAGTCTCAACCTCCCCAGAACGCTTGCTATTTTGGGCCAATCCATTTGAAATCTCCAGATTATCTTCCCAACTGAATTCTTCTAACACGGACTGATTTTCTCGAAGATAATTATGGATGTAACTGAGTCGTCCTAATGCCGACAGCACCTGTCTAAAATTGGCCTTTTATTCTTGTTTTGTCACATCAAATTCATAAATGTCACACGGCTTACCTTGGAAGTCGTGACAGGACACCTGCCGAGAGGGAAGTTAAAGCGTCATCGACACGGCTTGCTGGCTTCCCCTGGTGAATCCAGCTGACAAGAAACTCAAGCAGCAGCAAGGAAATGAAAAATGGAGTGGCCTGGAACGGAAATTCCAAGGAAGAGATGCTATCAGGTGCAGTCGGTAGACAATACGGATGAAATTCTTCCCACATTTCCTGATTAAGTCATTTACCAAATGCCCATGGTTGAATTCCTTTGCAAAAGCAATACCATAAACAAAATGAAAAAGTAGGATAGTCCCTTAAAAATGAATATGAGGAACATGAGGGGCATTGGAGAATTGCTCCTAAGCAACCCTGAGAATAGCGTTGCCATTCTGGGCAGTCAATAAACTTTGGAAAGCCCATGTCCGCATGTGTATAGAAACCTGACAATTAATTTGAAGGTGAAAAAATCCAAGTTCCTAAATCAAGAAATGTGAGGGGAGTGGCAGAAAGGAGGCAGAACCATTCTCTCTGTGTCACCTTCACACTTGGATTTGCACTTTTTATTCACTTCTCCCTCAATTCCACAGGCTTTATATACAATCCTGTAATTTATTAATAAGGATGATAATCATAGTATTTGTTAAGCACTTACTACGTGCCAAGCACATAGTTCGAAGTGCTGGGGTAGTTACAAGCTAATCAGGTTGGACACAGTCCCTGTACCACTTGGGGTTCACAGCCTTAATCCCCATTTCACAGATAAGGTAAATGAGGCAAAAAGAAGTGAAGTGACCGGCCCAAGGTCACACAACAGACAAGTGGCAGAGTCAGGATTAGAACCCAGGTCCTTCCAACTCCCAGGCCTGTACTCTACTCCCTGGGCCATGCTGCTTCCCATTTATTTATATTCATATCCCCATCCCCCTCTAGACTGTAAGTTTGTTGAGGGCATGACCTGTGTTTATCAACTCCATTATGTCACACTCTCCCAAGCACTTAAAACAGTGTTCTGCACAACAGTAAGCACTCAATAAATTCGATTGATTGATTGATTGATTGATGGCAAATATCAACTGGCTAAAGCTGAATAAATCATCGCCAGAATCAAACATTGAGACCAACAAAAAAAAATTGTAAAATGATAATACATAGCCAACATCTAAGGGGGGATATCTTTCATTTGGGAATTCCTTTATGATATCTGTGTATTTTCCATTTCCAGATTACTGACTCCTTTTTAATGATTCAAAATTAAATGTGGAAAAGGTAGTAACTTTGAAAGCATCTTTACCTGAAAGTTCTTAAACCAGGTATTCTCAATGTGAGTCAGGTCAATCAATGTTTAATTTAATGAATGAACACTTTCAAGGCTTTCCTCTAGACTGGAAGCTTATTGTGGGCAGGGAATATGTCTATTGTTGTATTGTCATTTTCCAAGCATTTAGTGCAGTGCACTGCACACAGTAAGCACTCAGTAAATACGTTTGAGTGAATGAATGAATGGCCTACGCTTGGATCATGGCGTACTGTATAAAACTCATGTATATTCAGAAGAACTCGCACCTAGAGGCAAATGTGATTATCTTTTTCTCTCTATTCTCTAGATGAGAAGGATGTCTGCTGTCAAATTCCTTAAAATGAGGTAGGAAATAGGTTCAGATTTTCTAAGTATCCAAACATTTGGACACTAATTTTTGATGCCTTCCAAACTCCATCAGAGAGCCTTGTTCCAATTTGGTTTTGCTTCTCCAAGTCACTAAAAGTGGCAATGACTTTTGCAGGGGTGGAATTTCATAAGCTTGCATTTAATGGTCTTTCTGATTCCCGGCTACATCAGAAAACAGAAGTGAAAAATGCCATTTCTCCAAGAAAACTTAGTTTGAGTTCAAATGAGGAAATGGGTTAAGTACGCTTATTGGCTGCTAACCTATGTGCTCATCGTGAGATTGTTCTGTCCAAATTTTCTTGGACAGTCGGGTACAGTTATTGAAGAAAATTTGTTTTGAGCAGCTTTTCAGAGATAGTGACGGAAATAATATTGAGGTTTATTGAGCACTAGTAAGTAATTGACCTTCAGGAAGTAAAAAAGAATCAACCGCTGCCTCACAGTTTAAGATAAATCACATTCTGGAACTGACAAGGAATGAAAGAAAAAGGATTGTAAAGTACTATGTGAATTTCTGTCAAAGTTTCAGGTTTTCAATTTTGCTTAAAAAGTACACCCTTAATGATTAAGGGAAAAAAAACTGCTTGGGAAGCAGTGTGGCCTAGAGGACAGAGCACAGGAATGTTTCTTGAGAGTCAGGAAACTGGATTCTTATTCCATCTTCTCCACTTCCCTGCTGTGAGATGCTGGGAAAATCCCTTAACTTCCCTGGGTCTCAGTTTCATCATCTGTAAAGTGGGATTAAATGTCTCTCCCCACCCTACCCTCCTTAGACTGTAAACCCCAGGTGGGACTGGGGACTATGTCCAACTCAATTACCTTGTATCTACCATTGTGCTTAGTACAGTGCTTGGAGCAGAGTAAGAGTTTAACAAATACCACAATTAATATTCTTATCTTCCTGTTAACTAGCCTCCACAGAGCTATCCCTTCCTCCCAGACACCTCACCTTTTTTACGTAATCGGGAACTTCTTCTACGCTTTGGAACGAAGTTTCATTGGGCTTCATGACATAAAACATCATACGGATTCCCTGGGAGACCGAGATAGCATCCTGGTCTCCCATGCTCGCCATAATGCAGCTGTTGGCTGACTAGCTGGAGGAAACTTGAAGCAATATACCCGTTCCGAAACAGAAGACTAAGCGTTCTGTCCGCAGCCCAGCAAGTCAAATGGCAGAGCGGAAGAAATTGCTGGGGAGGGAGAGAGCAGAGATCACTCTGTGCCCTGTGGACCTTGCACAACATACAAATGGCAAACAAAAATAACCTCCCTTCATCCCTCTGCCCTCCCACTGAGATAGATAACAAAGCTCCCGATCCCTGTAGCTGCCCTTCACTGAAAAGAGAAATAGAAATTTGATATGCCCCTGAAGAAAAAAAAAAAAGTGATAACAAAGGTAAAAGTTCACTAGAAAAAGTGGGTGGAAGCCAAAGTTTCTGCTCACATGAGGAAAACCCATTTTGCTTTCCTCCCCATCTCCTGCTTCTATTTCAGTCGGGAAGGCTCACCTCAGTCCTAGGCACTTTAATAAGGTGGCTTCTGTCGCATAGGAGTGTTTCTTAGATCGATTTTGATTAAGTAATGTTACATGGGCTTAACTTTACTTGTGGTTTTGCAACTTTGTGAGCAAATACCTCCATGATCTCTGGATTGAGGATTGTCTAACTGGTTCTGGTGGCATTATTTTAGGGCCCAAGGTAATTTCGGGCCTCTACTCATCTGCTGTTTAGAACCTATAGCTGAGGTTCTTTGACAAAATGTCTGATGCAGTCTTTGAACAATTCACCTTGAAGGTGTCTTCATTCTACAGAAGCCCTCTGGACTATGTGGTCTGGATAACATGTTGTGTAATTAGTGAGCTTTAGGGGCATATTAAGCAGTAGACCCCTCCCACTTGGCATCTGAGACAACTGCTGCAATCTGAACATAATAATAATAATAATGTTGGCATTTGTTAAGCGCTTACTATGTGCACAGCACTGTTCTAAGCGCTGGGGGGGATACAAAGTGATCAGGTTGTCCCATGTGGGGTTCACAGTCTTCATCCTCATTTTACAGATGAGGTAACTGAGGCTCAGAGAAGTGAAGTGACTTGCCCAAGGTCACACAGCAGACATGTGGCGGAGCTGGGATTCGAACCCATGACCTCTGACTCCAAAGCCCGGGCTCTTTCCACTGAGCCACACTGCTTCTCTGAACATGTCTCAGGTCCTGGGGACAATCATGGTAACAATGACGTAACACAGACTATCCCGTTCTCCCCGTGACTAAGACTGTAAATAATAATGATTTTGGTATTTGTTAAGTGCTTACTATGTGCAAAGCACTGTTCTAAGCACTGGGGAGGATACAAGGTGATCAGGTTGTCCCATGTGGGGCTCACAATCTTAATCCCCATTTTACAGATGAGGTAACTGAGTCACGGAGAAGTGAAGTGACTTGCCCAAAGTCACATAGCTGACAAGCGGCGGACCTGGGATTTGAACCCATGACTCCCAAGCCCGTGCTTTTTCCACTGAGCCATGCTGTGGGCAGCAACTGGGTCCGACCTGATTGATTTGTAGCTACATCAGCTACACTTGATACAAAGTAAACATTTAACAAATATAATAATAATTAGAGAGAAGCAGTGTGGCTCAGTGGAAAGAGCCCGGGCTTTGGAGTCAGAGGTCACGGGTTCAAACCCCGGCCCTGCCAATTGTCAGCTGTGTGACTTTGGGCAAGTCACTTAAATTCTCTGTGCCTCAGTTACCTCATCTGTAAAATGGGGATTAAGACTGTGAGCCCCCCATGGGACAACCTGATCACCTTGTAACCACCCCAGTGCTTAGAACAGTGCTTTGCACATAGTAAGTGCTTAATAAATGCCATCATTATTATTATTATTCCCCCTTTTAGACTGTGAGCCCACTGTTGGGTAGGGACTATCTCTATATGTTGCCAATTTGTACTTCCCAAGCGCTTAGCACAGTGCTCTGCACACAGTAAGCACTCAATAAATACGATTGATGATGATGATGATAATAATAATAACATAAAGAGGGTAAGAGAACAGTGTACTTTGAGTTTCAAAGATAACCCACTAGATTGTATACTCCTTAAGGGGAGGGATTATGTTTACCTATTAATAATAATAATAATAATTGGCATTTGTTAATCGCTTACTATGTGCAAAGCACTGTTCTAAGTGCTGGGGAGGATACAAGGTGATCAGGTTGTCCCACGTGGGGCTTACAGTCTTAATCCCCATTTTACAGATGAGGTAACTGAGGCCCAGAGAAGTTAAGTGACTTGCCCAAGATCACACAGCAGACATGTGGTGGAGTCGGGATTCGAACCAATGACCTCTGACGCCAAAGCCCGTGCTCTTTCCACTGAGCCACGCTGCTTCTCTAAATAAAATAATGGCATTTATTAAGCACTTACTATATGCAAAGCACTGTTCTAAGCGCTGGGAAGGTTATAAGGTGATCAGGTTGTCCCATGGGGGGCTCACAGTCTTCATCCCCATTTCGCAGATGAGGTAACTGAGGCACAGAGAAGTGAAGTGATTTGCCCAAAGTCACACAGCTGACAAGTGGCAGAGACAGGACCAATTCTATTGTCTAGCAGAGAAGCAGCAGCAACTAGTGGATAGAGCCCATGCCTCGTACTCAGAAGGGCCCTAGTTTTAATTCTGGCTCCACCACCTGTCAGCTGTGTGACTCTGGGCAAGTCACTTCACTTCTCTGGGCCTCAGTTACCTCATCTGTCAAATGGGGATTAAGATTTTGATTCCCATGTGGGAAAGGGACTGTATCCAAAAGGATTTGCTTGTACAGATCCCAGAGCTTAGTAATAATAATAATAATAATAATAATAATAATAATTCTGGGATTTGTTAAATGCTTACTATGTGCCAAGCACTGTTCTAAGTGCTGGGGGAGATACAAGGTAATCAGGTTTTCCCACATGGGGCTCACAGTCTTAATCCCCATTTCACAGATGAGGTAACTGAGGCCCCGAGAAGTTAAGTGACTTGCCCAAAGTCACTCAGGTGATAAGTGGCGGAGCCGGGATTAGAACCCATGACCTCTGACTCCCAAGCCTGTGCTCTTTCCACTAAGCCACGCTGCTTCTCTAGTACAGTGCCTGGCACATAGTATGCGCCTAACAAATACAACCATTATGATTATTATTACTCTCCCAATGATAGTGGCCAGTACAGTGCTGGGCACACAGGAAGAGGTCAGTAAATGTCACTGATTGCAAGTTGTCACTACTAACAATGAGATTTCAGCCGAGTGGGCAAGTGTGACTGATAGGACTGATCAATCAATTGATCAATATTTATTGAGTACTTACTATATGACCATCAAAGTGCTGTTCCAGTTGCTTCTCTGAACACCTGGGACATTGTTCAGTTCTCTTTAACTTCCCCACCCTTCGGGCCTCCGAGTTATCCTTTTTTAACTACTGTAACACCAGATCTGTATTGTCCTGTTTTCTCCCACAGCTATGCCGCATATTTAGTGGTTTGGCTTTATCGTATTTTCAAAATGTTTTTTTTTCTGCCCTTCTTAGTTGTGATGTCTCTGCTGGCAGATAGTATATCCCTTCCACTCCATCCACCCAAATCCCAGACTAGGCAAGCTTGGGATAAACAATTAGCCTGTCTTGGCAAGGACCTAGAAGGAGTTTTCTTGCGTCCAGCAAGGAAGAGTTTCCACTCCATGACACTCACACATGTGGATGAAATCTCATCACTAAGCAATGTCATCTTCCATGATGAAGAACAGATATGTGTGTGTGCTTTGAGCTACTCTGAAAAAGCATGCTATAGGAATCCAAATAATATGATTTTGACATCAATTTCCCTTCGGTACGTAATATGAGAAAGAGGAATTATTTTTAGATTAGTGAGTTTGACCCTTTATTGTAAGTAGAATTAATTAAGAATAAAATGGTTTTCTCCTCATTCAAGATGTAGTTTTCATGAATAAAATATACTTCCATCTTTTACCCAGAATAAAATGTAACTGAGAATATGTAAATAAATAGAATTACAGAGACCTCTATCAATAGTGGACTTTAGATACTGTCATATTACAATTTATTGACGGCCCACCCGAGGTACAATGCACTGTATTGAGTCACGATCACTCTAAGCTTTGTTCTCTTCCTCAAAGTGGTTCCAGTTTTCTTCCTCAGGCTGTCAAAAGAATGGATGTGATTGAATGTCATCTTCTGGAGATTGCCTATTAAATAATCAATCAATCAATGGTATTTAATAATACTACTACTAATACTAATAATTACGGTAGTTATTAAGTGCTTATTATGTGTCAAGCTCTGTTCTAAAAACCAGGGTAGATACAAGGTAATCAGGTTGTCCCCTGTGGAGCTCACAGTCTTAGTCCCCATTGTTGGCAGAGGAGGGAACTAAAGCACAGAGAAGTTAAGTGGTTTGCCCAAGGTCACACAGCAGACAAGTGGCAGAGCCGGGAACAAGTGGCGGAGCCACTTAGCACTTATGAGCTCATAGCTCTGTAGTAAACACTTGAGAGAATACAATGCAACATAGTTGACTGCTAGCCAAGGATAGAGAGACTGCCAAGATATCTCCTAATATTTTGTTGGAATACAGTCCATACCCAGAAGATCAGATTCCTCCCTTAGCTAGCAGTGTTTTAGAGAAAGCAAGAGAACACCAATGTTTTGGTTTAGATGAGTTGAAAATACCCTTTCATTATTATTATTATTACTATATTTGTTCAGTGCTTATGATGTGTCAATCACTGATCCAAGTGTTGGGCTAGATACAAATTAATCAGGTTGGCACAGCTCCTGTCTCACAAGGGGCTTACAGTAGAGCAGATATTCAATCCCCGTTTCACAGTTGAAGAGACTGAGGCACAGAAAAACGAAGTGACTTGCCCAAGGTCACACAGCAAGCACTTGGCAGAGTGGGGATTAGAACCCTGGTCTGCTGACTCCCAGTTCCGTGCCCTTTTAACTAGACTATAAAGCTTTTATTCAGAGGCTCTTCCTTTTCTTTAAAGAACTCTTGCTGATCCCAAACTTAAACAGTGAATTTCTGGACATTCCAGTTTGGGTATCCAAGCAGATCCTGTGGTCAAGGAAATCCAAGAAATTTGTTTTTTTGTTTTTTTACTTCTATGGTAATTGTTACGTTCTTGCTATTTGCCAGACACTGTATGAGGCACTGAGATGGATAGAAGTTAATAATAATAATAATAATAATAATAATGGTATTTGTTAAGCACTTTCTATGTGCAAAGCACTTTCCTAAACACTGGGAGGTTACAAGGTGATTAGGTTGTCCAACGGGAGGCTCACAACTTTTAATCCCCATTTTACAGATGAGGTAACTGAGGGACAGAGAAGTTGACTTGCCGAAAGTCACACTGCTGACAGTTGGTGGAGCTAGGATTTGAACCCAGGACCTCTGACTCCAAAGCCCGTGCTCTTTCCACTGAGCCACGCTCCCTGCCTCGCATAGGGCTCACAGTCTTTATCCCCATTTTACAGATGAGGTAACTGAAGCCCGGAGAAGTTAAGTGACTTGCCCAAGATCACACAGCAGATAACTGGTGGGGCTGGGATGAGAACCCAGGTTCTTGTGACCCCCACGCCCCTGCTCTAACCACTTTAAACGTTAAGTTGAAAGTGGGATAGTTGTACAGTCACTGTGAGCTTTCAGTCGCTCCCTGACTAGGAAATTCAATCCAGTACTGGGCTGAAGTTCATTTATTTTAATTATCCTTGAATAGTAAGGCGGTCTAAAATAATAGAGCGTGAACAGACAGAAAAGTTGGATTCCTCCACATTGTTATTTCAACTATTCCACCTACGCTACAAGAACCGGCGCTATTTCTGTTAATAAGGTGTTACACGATGTTTATGATTCGTCTGGTGACTCGAAGTAGCTCAGACTATTAGAGGTGCCAATCTAAAGCTCCCTCTTGGCCAACACCTGGGGACTTAAGGGTGGTTCTCTATTTTTGCACTGAACGTGGCACGGGCACCTTGTTCTTGGTACTAGGTAGTCACAGCCAAGCCGCGATGCTTGGTAGAGCTTCAAAGCCACTGCCAAGTCAAAGATTAATTTCATCTCATTCCTCAGCACGCATCTGCAGGCCACACAATTAAGTGCAGGCAACAGGATTTCTCCAGGTTTCCAGGAACGCTAAATGCGGTAGGTTTATAAGCCCTATCCCAAATTTCTTCAGCCTATCGTCTCACACAAATCACAGGGACTTCCTTCTGCCAGGAATAATTGTTGTAATAATTGTGGTATTTGCTAAGCACTTACTGTGTGCCAGACACTGTATTTAGCGCTGGGATCGAGTCAAGATAATCAGGTCAGACGCGATCCCTGTCCCACACAGGATTCACAGTCAGGGAGGGAGAACGGGTTTTTAAATCCCGTTTTACAGATGAAGAAAATGAGGCACAGAGAAGTGAAGTGACTTGCACAGGGAAAACTGGAAGTGTTGACAGTAAATTGACTGAACCAGTGCTCACAAGCCATAATGTTATTTTTTTTTTTGTAAAAACATCTTTCTAAAGGCAGTGAGAATCATTCAATCAATCATTGGTATATCCCGAGCGCCCTTTTTGTGCAGAACAGTGAAGTAAGCAGTTCAGAAAATCTGCTACTTCCTCTCTATCCAAACGCCCACTAGGCACTTGTCATAGTCTAACTTGATTACTGCACCAGGCTCCTCTTTGGCTTCCTTGCCTCCCATCCATACTTCTCTCTTCTGCCTGTATCATTTTTTTGTAAAAAATCATTCTACATGTCTTTGTAATTCTCAAACTTCCAATCGTTGACCACCAACTCCACAGCAGAAATGCATAACCATTGTCTTAGATGATTCTTAGAGGTGGAAAGTGTTCATTCACCACTAGAATGCAAGCTTCTTGTAGGCAGGGGGTGTGTTTTTTTTTTATTTGGTTTGTTTTGGTTTGGTTTTCTTATAGTATTTGTTGAGCACTTACTATGTGCTTAGAACAGTGCCCAGCACTTAGAACAGTGCTTTGCCCATAGTAAGCACCTAATAAACACCATTATTATTACATGTGCCAGGCACTGTACTAAGCACTGGAGTAGATACAAGCTAATCAGGCTGGACGCAATCCTTGTCCCACCCAGGGCTAACAGTAGTAACCCCAATTTTACAGATGAGGTAACTGAGGCATAGAGAAGTAAATGACTTGCCCAGGGACACATAGTGGACAAGGGGCAGAGTCAGGACTAGAACCCAGGTCCTTCTGATTCCCCAGCCCATGTTCTAAGCCTTAGGTCACACTGTTTTCCTTCTGTATTACTTCTCAAGAACTTAGCATAGTTCCTACTTCTCAGTTAGTGCTTAGGAAATACCACTGATTGAAAAATGGTTTGGTTCTTTGTGAGATTCCTTTCTTTTCTCTGATGAGATTGCAGCAAACTGTACTCTTCTGTGATACTGTGATTCATTCATTCATTCAATCGTATTTATTGAGCGCTTATTGTGTGCAGAGCACTGTACTAAGCACTTCGGAAGTACAAGTTCATTCATTCATTCAATCGTATTTATTGAGCGCTTACGGTGTGCAGAGCATTGTACTAAGCGCTTGGGAAGTACAAGTTAGCAACATATAGAGACGGTCCCTACCCAACAGCGGGCTCACAGTCTAGAAGGGGGAGACAGACAACAAAACAAAACATATTAACAAAATAAAATCAATAGAGTAGTAAATATGTACAAGTAAAATAAATAGAGCAATAAATCTGTACAAACGTATATACAGGTGCCATGGGGAGGGGAAGGAGGTAAGGCGGGGGGATTGGGAGGGGGAGGAGAGAGAGAGGAAGGAGGGGGCTCAGTCTGAGAGGAGGAGGCTCAGTCTGGGTGATATTATATGATATGAGGGAAGATAGCTTTTGTGGTGATGAGAAAAAGCTATTGTTATATTAAAATTAATAGTAAGCACTTTTAAAAAAAATGTGTTATTTGCTAAGCACTTACTATGTTTCAGGCACTGTTCGAAGCTCTGGGATACATACAAGGTGGTCCAGTTGGACACAGTCCATGTCCCACATGAGGCTTACAGTATTAATCTCCATTTTATAGATGAGGGAACTGAGGCACAGAGAAGTTAAGTGTCTTGCCCAAGGTCACACAACATACTAGTGGTGGAGCTGGGATTAGAATCAGGGTCCTTCTGACTCGCAGGCCCGGACTCTATTCAATAAGTCACACTGCTTCTCAAAGCACTCGTTGTATACCAAATGAAACCACAGTGGTTACAAGATCTAAGATTGGTACAAGTTTATTGTGTCAATCAATCAGTAGTATTTACTAAGTGCCTATTGTGTGCATATCATTGCACTAAGCAGATGGGAGAATACAGTAGACTAAGTAAACACAAGGTGTTGATAATCTAGCAGAAAAGATAAACACTAAAATAAATTCCAGATAAAAGGAAGAAGTTAAAGGGACTATGTATTTGTAGTAGTAATTAAGGTTTGCAAGATATCAATCAATTAGTCAGTATTGATCAGTCAAACAGTCCGGAATCAGCGTGGCTCAGTGGAAAGACCACGGGCTTTGGAGTCGGAGGTCATGGGTTCAAATCCCAGCTCTGCCACTTGTCAGCTGTGTGACTTTGGGCAAGTCACTTAACTTCTCTTTGCCTCAGTTACCTCATCTATAAAATTGGGATTAAGCCTGTGAGCCCCCCTGTGGGACAACCTGATCATCTTGTAACCTCCCCAGTGCTTAGAACAGTGCTTTGCACATATTAAGTGCTCAATTAATGTCATTATAACTATTATCATTATTATTATAGTTTATCAAGCGCTTATTTATTATTATTATTATTATTTATCAAGCACTTATTGGGTGCAGAGCACTGTACTAATTGGTTGGAACTATTATCCAGCCTCAGCTTCACTGGCACTGTCCTCTCCTGGTTCTCCTTCCATCTCTCTGGCCTTTCATTCTCAATCTCTTTCAAAGGCCCCTCCTCTGCCTCCCACCCTCTAACTGTGGGGGTCCTTCAAGATTCATTCATTCATTCATTCAATCGTATTTATTGAATGCTTACTGTGTGCAGAGCACTGTAGTAAGCGCTTGAGAAGTACAAGTCGGCAACACATAGAGGCGGTCCCTACCCAACAACGGGTTCACAGTCTAGAAGGGGGAGACAGACTACAAAACAAAACATGTGGACAGGTGTCAAGTCATCAGTATAAAGAGAAATAAAGCTAGATGCACATCATTAACAAAATAAATAATAATAATGATGATGGTATTTGTTAAGCACTTACTATGTGCAAAGCACTGTTTTAAGCACTGGGGGGATACAAGGTGATCAGGTTGTCCCACTTGGAGCTCACAGTCTTCATCCCCATTTTACAGATAATTAACTCCCCCTTTTAGACTGTGAGCCCACTGTTGGGTAGGGACTGTCTCTATATGTTGCCAACTTGTACTTCCCAAGGGTTTAGTACAGTGCTCTACACACAGTAAGTGCTCAATAAATATGATTGATTGATTGATTGATTGATTAACTGAGGCCCAGAGAAGTTAAGTGAGTTGCCCAAAGTCACACAGCTGACAATTGGCGGAGTCGGAATTTGAACCCGTGACCTCTGACTCCAAAGCCCAGGCTCTTTCCACTGAGCCATGCTTCTTCTCTAGTAAATATATACAAGAGAATACTAAATATGTACAAGGTTCAGTTCTGAGTCCCCTTCTACTCTCCATCTACACCCACTCCCTTGGAGAACTCATACGCTCACATGTTTTCACTTACCACCTCTTTGTGAATGATCCCCGAATCTGCATCTCCAGCCCTGATCTCTCTCCCTTTCTGTAGTCTGGCATTCCCTCCTGACATCTCTACTTCGATGTGTTCCTGTCACCTCAAGCTTAACTTGTCCAAAAAAAGAACTCCTTATCTTCCCACCCAAACCCCATCCTCCCTTCTGACTTTCCCATCACTGTAGACGGCACCACCATCCTTCCTGTCTCACAAGCCCGTAACCTTGGCGTTATCCTTGACTTCTCTCTCTCATTCAACTCACATATTCAATCCATCACTAAATCCTGTCAGTTCCTCCTTCACAACATTGCTAAAATCCGCCCTTTCCTCTTTATCCAAACTGCTACCGTGTTTATACAAGTATGTACCCTATCCCACCTGGATTACTGCATCAGCTACCTTGATGACCTCCCTGCCTCTTGTCTCTCCCAACTCCAGTCCATACTTCCTTCTGCTGCCTAGATCATTTTTCAAACAAAACATTCAGGACATTTCCCCTCTCCTCAAGAAACTCCAGCAGTCACCCATCCACCTTTGCATCAGACAAAAAATCCTCACCACTGGCTTTAAAGCATTCAACCCCTTTTTCCCTCATCCCACACCTTGCTACTCTCCTACTCCAAACCAACCCGCACACTTCACTCCTCTATTGCCAATCTCTTCACTGTACCTCAATTTTGTCTCTCTTGCCTCCGACCTCTCACCCACAACCTGCCTTTGACCTGGAATGCCTTCCCTCCTCAAATCTAACAGACAATGACTCTTCCTCACTTCAAAGCCTTATTGAAGGCACATCTCCTCCAAGAGGCCTTCCCAGCCTAAACCCTACTTTTCCTCGTGTCCCACTCCCTTCTGCGTTACCCTGACTCACTCCCTTTACTCATCCCCCCTTACAGCCCCATAGCACTTATGTATCTATCTACAATTTATTTATTTATATTAGAGTCTGTCTCCCCCTCTAGACTGTAAGCTTGTTGTGGGCAGGGAATGTGCCTATTATATTGTACTCTCCCAAGCACTTAGTACAGGGCTCTGCACACAATAAGCACTCAGTAAATACAATTGGATGAATGAATGAATGCTAAGCACCTGGGAGAGAACATAATCAGTCAGTGGTTTTTACTGAGCACTTACTATGTGCAGAGCACTGTACTAAGAGCTTGGGAGAGTACAATACAACAATATAACAGACACATTCCCTGCCCACAGCAAGCTCACCATCTAGAAATTTGCCTAAGATATCACATACAGGAAGACTGATGGCTACTGTAGAAGTTGCTGTCACCACATGTATGCCTTGGACTCTGAACCACAAGCAGACAGATCCCTGGAGAAGATGTGATTTCAGAAGACCTTTGAAAATGAGAAAAAAAGTGGATGTGAAGAAAAATGACTTTCCTGGCAGAAGAGAAGGTGGAAGTGAGAGAATTAGTGGTGGGAGAGATTAGAAAAAGGCACAGTGAATAGATTGACTTTATAGGAACAAAACATATGAACTGGGGAGTAACTGGAGAAGAGAATGAGCAAGAACCACAGAGCAAAGAGAACAAACAGTACGGCCTAATGGAAAGAGCACGGGCCTTGGAGTCGGAGGACCTGGGAGCTTAAATCCCTGCTCTGCTACTTAATAATAATAATAGTAGTAATGATGACATTTGTTAAGTGCTTACTATGTGCAAAGCACTGTTCTAAGCACTGGGGGGGATACAAGGTGATCAGGTTGTCCCACATGGGGCTCGTAGGAGAAGCAGCTTGGCTCAGTGGAAAGAGCCCGGACTTTGGAGTCAGAGATCATGGGTTCAAATCCCGGCTCCACCAACTGTCAGCTGTTTGACTTTGGGCAAGTCACTCAACTTCTCTGGGCCTCAGTTACCTCATCTGTAAAATGGGGATTAAAACTGTGAGCCCCCTGTGGGATAACCTGATCACCTCCCAACCTTCCCAGTGCTTTGAACAGTGCTTTGCACATAGTAAGCACTTAACAAATACCATCACTATTATTATTATTATTAATCCCCATTTTACAGATGAGGTAACTGAGGCTCAGAGAAGTTAAGTGACTTGCCCAAGGTCACACAGCAGACATGTGGCAGAGTGGGGATTAGAACCCATGACCTCTGGCTCCCAAGTCTGGGCTCTTTCCACTGAGCCACGCTGCTTCTCTACCTGCCGTGTGACCTTGGGAAAGTCAGAGTTAAATGGTTGGACTGTTAAATTGATTAGGGATGGGGACTGTGTCCAACGTGAGAGTCATGTAACACCCAGTGCTTAGTACAGTGCTTGAGGCATAGAAAGCACTTAACAAATGCCACCATTATTATTATGGAGTTTCTTCTTGATGCGCAGAGGAATGGGTAATCACTGAAGGTTTTTAAGGAGTGGGAGACAATGAACAGAATTCCATTTTAGAAAAATGATCTGAGAGCAGAATGAACTATGAAAAGAGGCTGGGGTCAGGGAAAATGATGAATAATAATGATAGTAACTGTGGTATTTGTTAAGCACTTACTATGTGCCAGGCACCCTACTAAGCCCTGTGGTAAATACAAGCAAATCAGGTTGGACACAGTCCCTGTCCCACATGGAACTCACAGTCTTCTTCCCCATTTTACAGATGAGGGAACTGAGACACAGAGACGTGAAGTGACTTGCCCAAGGTCATACAACAGACAGGTGGCAGAGCCGGGATTAGAACCCAGGTCCTTCTGACTCCCAGTGAAGAGGCTGATATAGTAGTCTAGTAAGGAAATGATAACAAGGGTAATGGTCCTTTGGTTGGAGAGGAAAGAGCATGTGTGGAAAATGTTATGGGTGGAAAAATCGATAAGATTTAGGAACAGAATAAATAGTTGAAGAAGCAAGCAGAGTCAAGGTTATTATGTTACAATTGGTTATATTAAACCATTCATTTATGTATGTTTATTTAAAGAACACTTAGTCACACTGGAAACACAGGGAGATAGTTCTCTCATCTCGCCAATGTTTTTTAGTACTAGGATTTTGATATGTGCAATAAATGGAGATTTAGACTGTGAGCCCACTGTTGGATAGGGACTGTCTCTATGTGTTGCCAATTTGTACTTCCCAAGCGCTTAGTACAGTGCTCTGCACATAGTAAGTGCTCAATAAATACGATCGATTGATTACATTGATGTGATCATAACCTACACTGTATTGGTAAATAGATTTGGCTATAAACAAATAATCAAAACAATGCATAATAATCTGACCAGGAATTACTCTTATATTAACTAATAAATAAGAGGTCACTTTTACAATGACTTTAAGGACTTCTACCTAAAGTATGAATAGGAATTAATTTTCCACAAGTAAGTCATTCCGCTGTGGAGCTAGTTCTGATTTCAAAATAAAATGTGAGCTATATTTATTCTAAACCTCCAACTCAAATCTCAAAATACGGTCTAGCTTTTTCATCCAATCATCCACAAATATTGCATTAGAGGTTGCAGTTGGTAAAGAAGAAAAAAAACCCCAATAAACTGCTCTGTGAACCCAGATAGACTAGAGCATAGCACACACAGAGCATAGGAATCACTCAGCATCGTTGCCAGGTGAAATCCTGTTTTTGAGTCATTGGGAGGGAAGCAATGAGATATTTGGGAATATTTGGGAGAGAGCTATGTTTTGATGGCTGCTGCTCATATCTTGGGTTTCCTCCAAACAGGAAGGGCCAGTTCTTCAGTCGCAAAATCAGCCTTAATCCCCGGCCTGGAATGACCCTGGTTTACTTACTGATTATCAAGTCTAAATCAGAGCAGAGTCAAAGACCTGTCTCATTGTCCTACACTTTCCCTAGAGGTTGGGGATGATTCCACTGAGATGAAATGAGACTGGTCACTACTCTGGATCAGTGTCATTCAGGGAGAGGAATAATGTTGATTTTATCATTTGTGTATCTTTCTGGGGAGAAGAGAGGCAGGTAATTTGGAGTGGGGAGAAGAGAGGCAGGCAATTTGGAGTGGGGAGAAGCTGGCCGAATTTTGGATTTATAAGCCAAGCGAGTTTAACATCTTCATTCTTTCCTATTTGGAAACACAACTTCAGCTGTGAGGAGTCGCCTGGGCCAAAGATGATGTCAATTAGAATATAATAACGAGCTGCTTGTGTTTGCAGAAAATTTGCCTCACACAATCCCAGAGACCTAAATGTCACTACCTTTCAAAATAAGAGCAAATTGAAGTTGCAAGATTATCTTACAGAATTATCAGAGTCACTCAAAATGATTTTCAAATTTATCTCATCAGTCATTGCTAGGAAAAATTCTCTGACGTAGGTCATTATTGTGCACTAGTTAAAGGAAGTTAGTTCAAGGAGGCCTACAGAGTTTGAATGAGGAGACTCATTTTAGTGGCAATAGAATCCAGGTGTGCTGGAAAACTGCCCTTCAATCTGGAAAGTTGGAAGACATTTTAAAAATGGAATAAGAAAAATGGGAAAGTACTGAGGCCTCTCGTGATTTTAAGCAAACATCCCTGATTCTCTTTTGCCCATTGAGGCTGGCTTCCTTATGAGCCATCCATTTTAAAACACTGGAGATGAGAGCAGTCCAGGTTTGGCTCTGATGTTTTTATTGCTCCACACATGGGTTCCATTGGGTCTCAGAAGCCCAAATCAATCAATCAATCAGTGGTATTTATTGAGCTCTTTCTGGGCAGAATGCTATTACTCAGTGCTTGGGAGAGCACAGCAGAGTAAGTAGAAAATTAATTACCAGCTCTCGCGGAGCTTACTAGTAACAGACACATTGGATAAACCACATCCGAGTAAGCAAGATTTCTTCTTTTATATGGTAATGCAGTAGAAGCAGTGTGACTCAGTGGAAAGAGCATGGGCTTGGGGGTCACAGGTTGTGGGTTCTAATCCTGGCCCCGCCACGTCAGCTGTGTGACTTTGGGCAAGTTACTTCACTTATCTGTGACTCAGTTACCTCATATGTAAAATGGGAATTGAAACTGTGATGCGCTTAACGAATGCCATCGTTATTATCATTAGTAGTAGTAATAGTAGTAATATTGGTAGAGGTAATAGTAATGGCATAGTAGTGGAAGTAATTGTAATGGTAATATTACACAGTCATTCTAGACTATGAGCCCACTGTTGGGTAGGGACCATCTCTATATGTTGCCAACTTGGACTTCCCAAGCACTTAGTACAGTGCTCTGCACACAGTAAGTGCTCAATAAATATGATTGAATGAATGAATGAATAATATTAGTGATGATAATGGCAGTGTGTAGCCAGTGCTCAGCGCTTAGAACAGTGCTTTGCACATAATAAGTGCTTAATAAATGCCATTATTATTATCATTGGGGGTGTAGTATATTGCTGGTATTAATGGAGATAATAGAAGTAGTAATAGTTGTGATAATGGTAGCAGTATTAGTAGTTGTGGTATTTATTGAGCATCCTATTTAGCACAGTAGACCTTACTAAGTGCTTGGAAAAGTATGCTAGAAGTACAAAACGCATCCCCTGTCCACAAAGACCTTACTACCTATTTGTACAGTTGTGTTCATATAAATATCTACACATATATAAGTGTCTTTCCAGTCTCAAGACATTGTAGGTATAATCACCTAAGACACTGTGTCATTTTGACTGTACTTAATTGTCTAGAGTGCTCACACAAGATTTTCCAGCCAAGTGCAATCAGCTTTATGAGCTCTGCTTTGGAAATCAAGGTAGGGATCTTAGAAGATTTTATTAACATGTACTCAGCTCTACTGTTTTTTCTCAAAATGGATCCTTTAAGATGAAAGCTCTCAACCTCTGATTTACTGCAGATGATAATGGGACAGATGGCCTTTACAACTTAGTACCCTTAGGTTTTCTTAGCAGAAGCCAGGTCCCTCTTTGCTAGCCAGACGGCTCTCACTGCTATCCTTACAGGAAAATTGTCTAGAAAACAAGTGTTCTTGATAAGCCAGGAATTGACTCATTACGGTTGTCTTCATTCTGTGCCCTGTGAACTCTGAAAATACACTCTGATGGCTTTGCCACCTGTTGCAGAACCTCTGAAAATAGCTGTGCGCTGACAGTTTCAAGCCGTTTGGATGGCCCCGTCCACAACGCTATTGAACTGCTCTAAGTGCCTAAGTGACAATAAAAAAGGATGAAAATGGGTTGTTTATTTTCCATTTTGAGGAAAAAGGGAGGTTCTTTCCATACTGAAATATTTTCTGCCACTCATCCAGCCTAAACTGAAATTGTGTGTGCCTGAAATGTTGTTGGGTATTGAATCCTTCATATTAACTATGTCCCTCACTCCCCCAGCTGCTTATTACAGTGTTCCACACACAGAAGCACTCAATAAATACGATTGACTGACTGACCCTAAAATTAATTACTGGTATCAGGAAGTGAAGAGTTTATTGTTTAATACTCAAGTACCTGTTCTAGACTGTGAGCCCGTTGTTGGGTAGGGACCATCCCTATATGTTGCTGATTTGTACTTCCCAAGCGCTGAGTACAGTGCTCTGCACACAGTAAGTGCTCAATAAATAAGATTGAATGAATGAATGAATGAGTGAGTGTAATAGCAGGCTGCGAATACCCATGTGCTAGGCGTCATGGAAGCCCTGAAGAGCTAGCTGGGAGGGATAGAAGTTGGGGAGATGAGAGGAAGGAAGGCTTCCTGAAGGAGATCTGCTTTCTTCAGGCAGACTATTATAGATCTAGATCTGAACTGAAGCTCAAAAGGTATTGCATTCCTTCTCTCCTATAACCCCAACAAAGAGGTTTTATTGACATTCCAAAAGCAATGTCGACAAACGAGGATCAGCATTTTCTAGTGGAAAGAAGCCCTGCTTGGGAGTCATGGGACCTGGGTTAATAATAATAATAATAATTTTGGTATTTGTCAAGCACTTACTATGTGCAAAGCACTGTTCTAAGCACTGGGGGGGGACACAAGGTGAACAGGTTGTACCATGGGGGGCTCACAATCTTAATCCCCATTTTGCAGATGAAGTAACCGAAGCACAGAGAAGTGAAGTGACTTGCCCAAAGTCACACAGCAGACAAGTGGCGGAGTCAGGATTCGAACGCATGACCTCTGACTCCAAAGCCCGTGCTCTTTCCACTGAGCCACGCTCTCAGCACTTGTCTGCTATTTCTTGGACAAGTCACTGACCTTCTCTGTGCCTCAGTTACTTCATCTGTAAAACTAGGATTAAGACTGTGAGCGCTATGTGGAACAGGGACTGTGTCCAACCTGATTATTTTGTATCTACTCCAGCACTTTCTACAGTGCCTGGCACATAGTAAGCACCTAGCAAATACCATCAAAATAACCTAACAAAATTCCTGAAAATAAAATTAACAGGCTGGATGGGAAATAATCGGGAATTTTGAGGTTTTTTCATATTAATGAACTTAATATTTTTATATCCTTATAAGAAATAAATCAAGATCAAGACCCAAGGCTGTATACTCCTTGTGGGCAGGGATTGTGTCTACAAATTCTATTGAATTATACTCTCCCAAATGCCCTTAAGGATGGAGCTTATGATCTAGAGGAGGATACAGACAGTAAAAAAAATTATAGGTAGGGGGAAATCAGTCAATCAATCAATCGATCAAAGGTAGTTATTCAACATTTACTGTGTGCCAAGCACTGTACTAAGTGCTTGCAAGAGTACAACAAAACAATATAACAGATGCAGACCCAACCCACCATGGGCTTACAGTTCACAGGAAAGAAGAGAGTATATTGATTAGCATATTAGTATTAGTATTGAGAAGCAGCGTGGCTCAGTGGAAAGAGCCCGGGCTTGGGAGTCAGAGGTCATGGGTTCATATCCCAGCTCTGCCACTTGTCAGCTGGGTGACTTTGGGCAAGTCACTTCACTTCTCTGTGCCTCAGTTACCTCATCTGGAAAATGGGAATTAAGACTGTGAGCCCCATGTGGGACAACCTGATCACCTTGTATCCCCCCCAGCGCTTAGAACAGTGCTCTGCACATAGTAAGCACTTAATAAATGCCAATTATTATTATTATTATTATTATTATTATTATTATTATTATTATTAGCAGAGAAGCAGTGTGGCTTAGCGGCAAGAGCCCGGGCTTGGGAGTCAAAGGTCATGGGTTCTAATCCCAACTCCGCCGCAGGTCTGCTCTGTGACCTTGGGCAAGTCACTTTACTTCTCTGAGCCTCAGTTACCACATCTGGAAAATGGGGATGAAGACTGTAAGCCCCATGAGGGACAACCTGATGACCTTGTATCTCTCCCACTGCTTAGAACGGTGCTTGGCACATAGTAAGCACTTAACAAATACCAACATTATTATTACTAGTAGTAGTAGTACTCAAGTAGCTTTTACTATGTAAGCACAACTGGTTATAATGAGAGAATGGAAGAATGGAAGGATGGATGTGTAAATAAATAAGTACTTAAATAGTAGAATCCGTAAATTGTTGTCTTATTGTTATATGACTTCAGCACTGCTGATTTCAGAAATACTATTTGTGCCTAGAAGACAAGTGTGGTTTTAATGGGCCCTCTCACTCATCTTTTACTGTGGACCACTATTCAGCATTGAAAACCAGACCTTCCCACTTCTAGACTGTAAACCCAGTGTGGGCAGGGATTGTCTCTCTTTATTACTGAATGGTGCTTTCCAAGCACTTAGTTGTCCCACGTGGGACAACCTGATTACCTTGTATCCCCCCCCCCCCCCACTTAGAACAGTGCTTGGCACAAAGTAAGCACTTAACAAATGCCATTAGTAGTAGTAGTAGTAGTAGTAGTAGTAGTAGTAGTAGTGTGCCTCAGTGGAAAGAACATGGACTTTGGAGTCAGAGGTCATGGATTCAAATCCCAGCTCTGCCACTTGTCAGCTGTGTGACTTTGGGTAAGTCACTTAACTTCTCTGGGCCTCAGTTCCCTCATCTGTAAAATAGGGATTAAGACTGTGAGCCCCCCCGTGGGACAACCTGATCATCTTGTAACCTCCCCAGCACTTAGAACAGTGCTTTGCACATAGTAAGTGCTTAATAAATGCCAGTTATATTAGTAGTAGTACAGTGCTCTGCACACAGTAAGCACTCAGTAAATATGACTGAATGAATGAATGAATGACAACCAGGTGTATAACATATTCTTTTTTTTTGGTGGTATTTGTTAAGCACTTTCTATGTGTCAAACACTGTTCTAAGCACTGGGGTAGGTACAGGTTAATTAGGTTGGACACAGTCCTTGCCTCACATGGGGCTCACAGGCTAAGTAGGAGAGAGAACTGAGGCACAGAGAAGTTAAGTGTCTTGTCCAAAGTCACCCAGCAAGTAATTAGCATGGCCGAGATTAGTACCCTCATCCTCTGACTCCTTCTACTAGGCCAAGATGCTTCCCTCTGTTGGGCGAATTCGTGTGAAAGAGCAGGAAGTGGATGAGTAGATTTGGCCAGTGCGTGAGAAGAACCCTTAGCAACATAAGACCCAAGGGGCCGTCAGAAGGAGAAGGTGAATGAATCACTTTGTTATTTGTGATCCCTAGTAAGAAGAAAGCCACATACCCATCTGTAAAATGGGAGGGAATGAAGTTGAAACATGAAGTAATGTTGATTACTAAACAAACAGTGTTCAGCACACAGTAAGCGCTCAATAAATACGACTGAATGAATGAATGAATGAACCAGAGTGGGGGTAAGGCAATAAGTGATGTTTGTTGAAATAGTAATAATGGTAATAACTGGGGTATTTGTTAGACCTTTACTATGTGCCAGGTACTGTATTAAGCGCTGAGGTGGATGCAAGCAAATCAGTTTGGGCACAGTCCCTGTCCCACATAATAATAATAACGATGGCATTTGTTAAGCACTTACTATGTGCAAAGCACTGTTCTAAGCTCGGGGGGGGATACAAGGTGATCAGGTTGTCCCACGTGGGGCTCATAGTCTTAATCCCCATTTTACAGATGAGGTCACTGGGGCTCCGATAAGTTAAGTGACTTGCCTAAGGTCACACACACAGCAGACAAGTGGCAGAGCCGGCATTAGAACCCATGACCTCCGACCCCCAAGCCCGGGCTCTTTCCACTGAGCCACGCTGGGGCTCACAGTCTTCCTCCCCATTTTACAGATGAGGTAACTGAAGCACAGACAAGTGAAATTCATTCAATCGTATTTATTGAGTGTTTACTGTGTGCAGAGCACTGTACTAAGCACTTGAGACCTTGGGCAAGTCATTTCACTTCTCTGAGCCTCAGTTACCTCATCTGTAAAAATGGGGATGAAGACTGTGAGCCCCACGTGGGAGAACTTGATCACACTGTATCCCCCCCCCAGCGCTTAGAACAGTGCTTTGCACATAGTAAGCGCTTAACAAATGCCATTATTATTATTATCATTATTATTATTAATTAGTACATAACTCGCCCAAGGTCAGAGAGCAGACAATTGAAAGAGTGGGGACTAGAACCCAGGTCCTTGCAACTCCCAGGCCCAGTAGTAGCAGTAAGAGTGAAGGTGTGGGGGATTGGCTCAGCGGACCCCGACCTTATGGGATGGCTTGTAATCAGTCAAATCATTCTTTAAGCTGGCGGGGCCAAAATCTATACTTGACGTCGATTTTATACGAACCTATTTGAATCCATGTTGACACTGGAACTTAAATTCACTCTCTTCTCGAGCTTCTAGTTCCAAGCCATATGGTGCTGTATGCATTCATGCTGCTCTTTGGGTTTTGGCACCTTGACTCATTTAACCCTGGCAAAGTTTATATTGTTACATAGCTGTATATGAATCTGAAGGTTACTTTTCTTGCGTGTGGTTATTTCAAGTGGAAATAGCCTTGGTTGTTCCAAAGGAGAATTCATTTTGTTCCACGTGGCGGCTGAAAGAAGTAGTTGGACTGTACTTTTTTTTTTCCTTGAAAAGGACCGTATCATATTATGTAAACAAGAACTTCCTTCTGACTCTCCACCAGCGTTCTGGTCTACCTCAGTGAGTTGTCAGATTTGGGGGTAATTAAACGTGTCACAGATCTGTAAAGCCCCATCACAGCTAATTGTGGAGTCTGGATTTCGGTAACAAGCAGTAGTAAGCATCACTCTTCAGAAATTGTCATTTTTTTCTGTTCAGACGCGACACCGGCGAGACGGTTTAAAAAGCAAACCAGGTGGGCACAATCCTAACTATTTAATCAAAAGCAAACTGGTAGGTGGTAAAAGGTTTGAATTTCCTGTTCAGTCTTGAAACCGGGAAGAGGGAAGCCAAGAGAGAGGAACCAACCATTGCCATCTTTTTTTAATGGAGATTCCATCTCCAACGAAACGTGTCGTGTCAGACATCAGAGACTGTAGAATAAGTGCAAAAAGGAAAATTGTGAAGCTCTGAGACCCTCTCTTTATGTAGTATTCATTGGGGACTTACTTTTTTTTTTAATGGTATTTGAAAAGTGCTTACTATGTGCCAGGCACTCTGATAAGCACAGGAGTGGATACAAGCTAATCAGGTTGGAGACAGTCCATGTCCCACATGGGGCACACAGTCTTAAGCAGATATTGATGCTATTGACACGTTTACTTGTTTTGATATCTATCTGATGCCCTTCTAGCCTGTGGGCAGGGATTGTCTCTATTTGTGGCTGAATTATACTTTCCAAGCGCTTAGTACAGTGCACTGCTCAATAAATACGACTGAATGAATGAATGAATGAGAAGCAGCCTGGCTCAGTGGAAAGAGCCTGGGCTTGGGAGTTAGAGATCATGGGTTTGAATCCCAGTTCCACCACAGGCCTGCTGTGTGACCTTGGACAAGTCACTTAATTTCTCTGAGCTTCAGTTACCTCTTCTGTAAAATGGGGATTAAGGCTGTGAGCCCCCCGTGGGACAAGCTGATCACCTTGTAACCTCCCCAGCACTTAGAACAGTGCTTTGCACACAGTAAGCGCTTAATAAATGCCATTATTATTATTATTATTATTATTATTATTATTAATCCCCATTTTACAGATGAGGTAGCTGAAGAACAAAGATGTTAAGTGACATGCCCAAGATCACACAGTAGACATGTGTGGAGCTGGGATTAGAACCGAGGTCCTTCTGACTCCTGAATCCATGCTCTATCCACTAGGTCATGCTGCTTCTTGACTTACCTTGTGCAGAGTCCTCTACTAAGCACCTTGAAGGTATAGTCTAAAGGGGAAGACAGTCATTGAAAGAAACACGGATAAATACCGATAAAGTTCTTAATCAGCTCACTCTCTCCTACCTCATCTTGTTGTTTTCCTACTACAGTCCAGCACACACACTTGGCTCCTCTAGTTCCACTTGTTCGCTGTACTTTGACCTCATCTATCTTGCTGCTGATCCTTTTCCTACATCCTCAGATTTGGAAAATTTTCCCCCTCCATTTACAGAAGAGCAACAGTGTGGCTTAATGGAAAGAGCACAGGATTGGGAGTCAGAGAACGTGGGTTCTAACCCCGCCTCTGCCACTTGTCTGCTGTGGGGCCTTGGGTAAGTCACTTAGCTTATATGTGCCTCAGTTACCTCATCTGCAAAATAGGGATTAAAAGTGTGAGCCCCACGTGGGACAATCTGATTACCCTGTATCTACCCCAGCACTTAGAACAGTGTTTAGCATCTAGTAAGCTCTTAATAAATAGCATAATAATAATAATAATTATTATTATTATTATTAATAAAGCATCACTTTTCCCACATTCAGAGCCTTATTAAAATCACGTCATTGAAGAAGCCTTTCCCCAATTAATCCCTTGTTTCCCCTACTTCTTCACTTTTCTGCATCTCCTATGCATTTTAATCACCTGATATTCACCTCACCCTCAGCCCCACATCACTTATGTAACATATCCATAATACATTGATTTCTATGAACATCTGTCTCCCCTTGTAGACTGTAAACTTCATGTGATCAGGGACCATGCCTACCAACTCTATTGTACTGTACTCTCCCAAGCATTTAGTACTGTGGTCTACATACACTAAACTCAATAAACACCATTAGTTGACCGATAGGAGAAATGGCAGGGTATAAGGATACCTACATAAGTTCTGTGGGGCTGAGAGTGTGGTGAATAGTATGTGATCAAAGGGCACAGCTCCAAATACATGTGACAAAATATGCATGCATCCTCCTGTCTCTCCCCACTTCAGTCTATACTTCACGCTGCTGCCCGGATTGTCTTTGTCCAGAAACGCTCTGGGCATGTTACTCCCCTCCTCAAAAATCTCCAGTGGCTACCAGTCAAACTACGCATCAAGCAAAAACTCCTTACTCTCGGCTTCAAGGCTGTCCATCACCTCACGCCCTCCTACCTCACCTCCCTTCTCTCCTTCTCCAGCCCAGCCCGCACCCTCCGCTCCTCTGCCACCGCTCACCTCCTCACTGTGCCTCGTTCTCACCTGTCCTGCCATCTACCCCTGGCCCACGTCCTCCCCCTGGCCTGGAATGTTCTCCCTCCACACATCCACCAAGCTAGCTCTCTTTCTCCCTACAAAGCCCTACTGAGAGCTCACCTCCTCCAGGAGGCCTTCCCAGACTGAACCCCCTTTTTCCTCTCCCCCCACCCCCCCGCCCTACCTCCTTCCCCTCCCCACAACACCTGTATATATGTTTGTACAGATTTATTACTCTATTTATTTTACTTGTACATATTTACTATTCTATTTATTTTGTCCATGATGTCCATCTAGCTTACTTCTATTTATTCTGATGACTTGACACCTGATGTCATATTTGTTTGTTGTCTGTCTCCCCCTTCTAGACTGTGAGCCCGTTGTTGGGTAGGGACCATCTCTATACGTTGCCAACTTGTACTTCCCAAGCACTTAGTACAGTGCTGTGCACACCGTAAGCGCTCAGTAAATACAATTGAATGAATGAGAAAAATAGAGAGAGCGAGTCAAGGAAATTAGGCCTTAGTCCGGAAAGGCCTCTCGGAAGTGATGTGATTTTATGATCACTTTGAAGGTGAGCAAAGTGGTAGTGTATCTTATATGAAGGAGTAGAAAGTACCAGCCCAGAGGAAAGACATCGGCAAGGGTTTGGAGATGAGAAAGACGAGATCGAGGTTCAGTGTGTAGGTGGGCATTATTAAAGGAGATCCCTTGGTAATTACCACATATACCCAAACTAGCCTTCATGGATATGGTCTTCCATGTCATATAGTTCAATTTCTAGAGAGGCAAGAAGGCAAAAGAGAAATCACCGGCCGCGGTTACAAATCTTTAATATAACAACACAGTGAAACACCTTTTTGTGTGTCCAATATGGATGGGCCTGTGGATCCTGCATTCTCCTTTTCCGTCACAAACACTCTCACAGGTGAACTTCACCATCAGTGGAGTCTTCTTCTAACACAAAGGACAGAGAGAGAGAGAAAAAGAGCGAGAGAGAGATCAAACAATAGTATTTTCTTTTTAAATGGTATTTGTTAAGGGCTTACTATGTGCCAGGCACTGTACTAAGCACTGAGTAGTTACAAGCTGAACAGGTTGGACGCAGTCCATGTCCTATGTATGGTTCACAGTCTTAATCCCCATTTCACAGATGAGGGAACTGAGACACAGAAAAGTTGTGACTTGCCTAAGGTCATAGGGCAGACATGTGGTAGAGTCTGGATTATAAACCAAGTCCTCGGACTTCCAGGCTTGTGGTCTTCCCACTAATTCATTCATTCAATCAATCAATCTTATTTATTGAGCACTTACTGTGCACAAAGTACTGAACTATGCGCTTGGGAAGTGCAAGTTGGCAACATATAGAGACAGTCCCTACCCAATAACAGGCTGACAGTCTAGAAGGGGGAGACAGACAACAAAACAAAGCAGTAATAATAATAGTAATGATGATACTTGTTAAGCGCTTACTATGTGCCAAGCACTGTTCAAAGTGTTGGGGTAGACACAACTTAATCAGGGTGGACACAATCCCGGTCCCACATAGGGCTCACAATCTTAATCCTCATTTTATAGATAAGGTAGCTGGGGCCCAGAGAAGTGAAGTGACTTGCCCAAGGTCACACAGCACTCATTCATTCAGCCATATTTATTGAGCACTTACTGTGTGTACAGCACCGTACTAAGCGCTATACAGCAGACAAGTGTTGGAGAAGGGATTAGAACCCATGACCTTGAGACTCCTAAACCCGTGCTCTATCTACTAAGCTACACAGCTTCACTAGGCCATGTTCCTTCTCCTTTACTGAGAGCCATCTGTGGGGCATCTTCTCTCCTAAATATTTGGAAGATAATAATGAATAATCAATCAATCATACCTACTGAGCACCTACTATGTGCAGATTACTGAGTGCTCAGGAGAACACAATGCAACAGAATTAGCAGACACTTTCCCGGCAATAATGATTGTGGAGCATTTATCATGTTTCACGCACTGTACTAAGCCCTGGGGTCGATACAAAATTACCAAATCCATGCTCTTTCCACTATTCCAAGCTGCTTCTCCAAGAGGTAGAAGATCGAGTGACTGTCCACAAAAAGTTTGCAATGCACTCTGTGTTGTAAATGGGTGTTGTAATATGATTTAAAAGAATTATTACTTTCTGACAAGCACATTTTATTATAATTTCAATATTGTCATCATTTCCTGATTATATGCCCTGTATAATAGGCTTGCATGTTGTATGTCCCCTTCCCACAATTTTGCTTTTATATGTATGCCACCCATCTGCACCTCACAATTAAATTCTCCTCTTCTTCAGGTCACACCATCCAAATGCCACTTCACCACTACTGTGACCCAGGTACTTATAGCCTCTATGCCACACACAATCTATTACTTAAACTCTACCTTCTCCTTTTTCTTCTTCATTCTAGCTATAAATTATTTAAATGTCTTTCTGCCCCTCTACATTGAAGCAGGGATCACAGCTACTAATTCTACCATACTCTCTGAAGTGTTCAATATAGTACTGTAGTGCTCAATAAATATTGTGGATTGATTGGCTGAATGTTTGCAGCCTGATCCCTTTTATTTGGGATTGGACTGCAGAACATATTTTCTCCCTGGCTTTCTCTCACTGACAAAAACAGGTTTCCGGACCTGCCCTATTCCTTCCCCAAATGTTTTCTTCCCACTCTTTGTTCCAAACAACATTAGTTCCACTGAAATTTGGTGAGTAGAAAACAAATTCTCCTTCCCAACATAAATCCAAAATAACATTAGTTCCACACAGCATTTGTTCTGTATGTAATATCTTCTGGAAGTGTGGACATCTCACTGCTCCTCCGTTTTAATGCTTTGCCATTCACGTCGGCCTATCGGAGATTTTTACGGACTACATTCCCCATCATCATCAATCGTATTTATTGAGCACTTACTGTGTGCAGAGCACTGTACTAAGCGCTTGGGAAGTACAAGTTGGCAACATAAAGAGACAGTCCCTACCCAACAGTGGGCTCACAGTCGATGTTGGCCGGTGGTTGCGTTCTTTCTGAGAGGGCAGGTATGCCCATGTTTCTAATTTATCCCCTTTTTGGTACCCTGATTATGTGTCTTCTGAAGACTTCTTACATCCTGCATTTTCTTAGACGGTTTAAGAACCTGATCAAGGGCACGACACACATTTTGAACTCCCTGAACGCTGTTTGCTCGTTCAACTCTAACTCGATTGTATATTCAATAAGGCTGAAGACCAAAGGGCAACGATGACATGTTAACTAGTGCCATGTACAATTTTAACTGGCGCTTTGCCATACCGCTGAGTCACAGATGTTTTATGGTATGTTATGATTGTTGATTTTAGGTTGTAAGAGCCGAAATGGATGTTAACTTTGCTTTGAACTGCAAAAAGTGCCAAGTTAAAAACATGAGGAGACTGCTCCACCAGGATACTAAAATTTTCATGACACTGCACTTTGGGATAGAGAGAGGTACCTGGGTTGAGAAAGCAGGGAAGATCATTATATTTTCTACCACCAAATTTGATTAGAGAGTTCCTCAACTCCACACGGAAGTGTAGCATTTCCTATGAACTACTGAAAAAGTGTCTAAATTTTTCCAGTGTGGTTGATCCTGCTTATTAATAATTATAATACTGATTATATTCTAATATTAGAGGATGCTGAATCTATGACCAAATTAAAAGGGTCTGTAATAGCTGAGAAGCAGCATAGCCTAGGTGATAGAGCCCAGCCCTGGGAGTCAGAAGGACCTGAGAACTAATCCCAAATCTGCTTTGTCTACTGCGGGACCTTGGGCAAGTCACACAACTTCTCTGGGTCTCAGTTACCTCGTCTGTAAAATGGAGATTACAAGGATGTGGGTTCTAATCCTGCCTCTGCCATTTGTCTGCTGTGTGACCTTGTGCAAGTCATTTAACTTCTCTGTGCCTCAGTTACCTCATCTGTAAAATGGAGATTAAAAGTGTGAGCCCCACGTGGGACAACCTGATTACCCTGTATCTACCCTAGTGCTTTGAACAGTGCTTGGCACATAGTAAGTGCTTAACAAAAACCAAATATCATAATTATTATTATACACACTTAGTACAGTGCTCTGCACACAGTAAACACCCAATAAATATGACTGAATGAAATACGAGCCCTGTGTGGGACAGGAATTGTGTCTAACCTGAATTGCTTGTTTCTACCCCAGAGTTTATTACAGTGCCTGGCACATTGAAAGTGCTTAACAAATACCACAACCATTATTATTATTATTACTGTATTCCATTCAATCAATCAATAATATTCATTGAGTGTTTTACAGTGTACAGAATACTATTAAGTGCTTAGTACAGTGCTCTGCACACAGTAAGCACTCAATAAATACGATTGAATGAATGAATGTACTAAGCACTTGGGAGAGTATAATACAGCTGAGTTGGTAGATAGATTTCCTGCCCACAGTGAGCTATCCAATGGCACATTCCCTGCCCACAGTCTAGAAGCTACATTCTACTGTTCATTCACATATATTCTGTTGGGATTGATTTATAATTTTTTATTTTCCATCTTGGAATTCAAGAACACTCTCTTTATTCTTAGTTATTCTAGTTTAAGCAAGGAGCTTTGGATCATGTATAAGTTTTTTCAGTTCCTGAGTAATCATCTCATGCCTCATCAATGTCACTTCCTCCTGGAGCAGGAAATCAATATTCTCTATCTTGAGCTGAGACTTAAATAATAATGATGTGTATTAAACACTTACTATGTGACTAGCACTGTTGTAAGCACTGGGGTATATATAAGTTGATCAGGTTGAGCATGGTCCCTGTTCTGAATAATAATAACAATAATAATAATAATAATAATAATAATAATAGTATTTGTTAAGCACTTACTATGTGTGAAGCACTGTTCTAAGCTCTGGGGGGGATACAAAGTGATGAGGTTGTCCCACATGGGGCTCACAGTCTTAATCCCCATTTTACAGATGAGGTAACTGAGGCACAGAAAAGTTAAGTGACTTGCCCAAAGTCACAGAGCTGACAAGAGACGGAATGGGGATTCGAACCCATGACCTCTGACTTCCAAGCCAGTGCTCTTTCCATTGAGCCATGCTGCTTCTCCCTTAGTCTGATTAGGAAGGAGAACAGGTATTTAATCCCCATTTACATAACCCCATCCTCCTCGAAAAACTAGGTACACACAAAAAATAGCCCTCGAAGTTTGATTCCTTTCAATTTTACTTCTAACTCCTCTAAACATTACTAAGCAAATATAATTAAACTTCCTGAAGTTAAAACATTTGAAACCTTTTTGATGCCTGCTTTGAGAAACCGATGTACAGGATTTATTTTACATCCTTGATTATAACATACAGCTATAAGAAAACAGCCCCCACACCCTCCAAAAAAAAAAAACCCCTTCTCTTTTGGAGGCATCTTGGACAGAATGTGATATACTGCCATGCTCCGTAAATTGCATTTTTGTCCTCTGGATGCTCTGCTCTCTGAACACAATGTAGTTATTTCAGTCAATTCCAAGCCTACACAAAGCTTGACACCTGACTTCACTTTAATGGCACCTGACCTGGCCATAATTAGCGGTCCGCTTTTCAAGAAAGGACTTCCATATACCACAGATGGCATTTTTCATACCAGACAGGCAACGCTCTATGTTGGAAACCAGCCAAACTGTCTGCAAAAACTGTGAGAAACTCAAGACAGACATCTGAGTGGAAGGAAACTTTTACTTTTTTTCCCCAAACATATATGAACATCTGTTAAAACCTGTTCTAGGCTTTATCCTAGCACCAAATCTGCTAGTTTGATAAAATACCAACTAATAAAATTCCAGGTGCCTCCAGAAAATTTTCTTCTACGTTGTGAAATAGGTACTAACCCCCCTCCGCCACAAACAAAAAAGGAAAAATCAAAATTTGAGTTAATTTGGTTTCATTGGCAAAATATTTTTCCCCCCTTGAGGGAATACGTTAGACTATTGAGTTGCATTTTCTCTTTGCAAATCATTATTTCTAAAAACAGATTTGTAATTCTCTAGTGACTGAACCTTTGCTCATAGAACGTAGCCCGTGAATACTACTACTTCTGTTGATTTTCTGGAACATATGTCACTAATATCATAGCTGCCAGTCATGGCATAGTGGTAATAGATTCAGAAAGATCTTTTCTAGTTTGTAAAATTATTTTCAATCGTAGCATTTGTGGCCAGGTAATTAAAAGACTAGGCAAACATTCTGCTTTACATGCCCATGTTCAAAGTTAGGTAAGATTCAATCCTTTCAGATGCTGCTCGTACTAAAAAAAATGCCTTTTTCTCTGTTAAAATATCTGTTTCTAGTACAATCAAAGCTAATTTTCAGAGGGTCTTCTTTAGGGCGTTCACCTTCTGCAGTTTATCATTCAGTGTTTTCTCAACTGCATGTGTGTGATCAAGTTTCAAAGCAAACCCCCTTGGTGAGTTGTAATCAGTGAGAAAAAGCCAAGGCAATTTTCAATCTCAAATAGATTTTTCCAGAGGCTGCTAATATTGCTTATTTTGGGTGCTTACCCTCAAGATACTAATTGACTACAGATAGTTTATGATCTATGGTACTGTACTATCACAGTTGAATGGAATCAACTTAATGCTACCTTTTAGACTGTAAATTTGTTTTGGGCAGGGAATGTGTCCGCTAATTCTGCTGTACTGCACTCTCCCAAGTGCTTAGTAAATGCTCTGTGCATAGTAAGTGCTGAGTTAATACCATTGATTGATTGCTTGCTTGATTGATTTAGACTGGGTTTAGAGTTGGTGCAAGCTTAGAAAACATTTCAATCACCACGTGCTACTATAATTTTGCAAAATGTTGAACTTTGATTTGGAGGGAAAAAGTGACTTGCCTAAGACCAATTTAAAATGACCATCGGCTCCAAAGAAAACTTAACTTTTATTCCACTTTTTCTATCCCAGTTTATAAAGCTCAGAATGTTTTTGATCTTTTTTTTTACCACTATAACAATAGTAGGAACCAGAGACCCCCCACCTCCATCCAAAATTAAAAGCCCTCAAAATCCACAACTTGTACCTAATCAAACCCACCTTGAAGTTGTAGTGACTATACCTCATCTCTTCTCTAAATAAAATGTCCAGCATGGGAATCCGTGAAACTTGCCATTATGTGTGTGCATGACCCATTTCTGACATGCCGAACTTGTAACTTTTTAAACGCCTATTATTGTGCTTTACTGTGTTTTCTTCTAATTCATGAACTATTTTATGAGCCCTTCAGAATACCTCTTTTTGCAATAAAGCCAGAGGTAAACAGTCTCTATATTGAAAAGAACAAATTACTTGTATTTTCCAGGATTTTCTAACAAAAATCTAGGCAATAGTCATTTAGGAAAAGTTATAAAACCTGCCAAATGGGATCAAGTCAGGGCCCGGTGACAACTACAATTAAGACTGCTTACTTGACATTGACATTCTCCTCATCTTCCAACTTCCACAAACTTTCCTTCTAATGACCCCTCTGTACTCATCACCTCTAAATCGAAACCCTTTTTGAACTTTCTAGTGTCACTCACTTTTCCCAGTAATATCTCAAACCTCTCTTTTTAGCACTCCATTATAAACCTCTGCTCGATCACACACGTAAAACCATTCTTTTACCTAAGAATAATTTCTGACTCTACAACTTTCCGTGGTAATGAATTCCATATGCTTGCCACCCATGGTGTGAAGAAGTGCTTCCTTTTGAACCTACCACCTTTAGCTTCATGGCTGCCTTCTCATCCTGTTGTCATGGGTTTTGATGAACTACAGTTCCATCTTCCGTGGGCCCACTCCAGTCATTGTTCTGTAAACTTCAATCGTGTTCCCTCCAGGCTTTGACCATCCCAGACGGATGCATATGCCTATGGATGCATATGCCTATAGACTTTCCCAAATGTCACCCAGAAACGGTCATTTGAATTTCACCCAGGCATTCACGGGCATTTTATTCAAGGGAAATGAAAAGTCAACTCTTTGTAACAAGTTGTTGCCACTTGCTGCACTGCAAATTTCACTGAGAAGCAACATAGCTAGAGTACAGGCCTCGGAGTCAGGAGGACAAGAGTTCTAGTCCCCACCCTGCCACTTGCCTGTTGTGTGACTTTGGACAAGTTGCTTAATCAATCAATCAATCATATTTATTGAGCGCTTACTGTGTGCAGAGCACTGTACTAAGCGCTTGGGAAGTACAAGTTGGCAACACATAGAGACGGTCCCTACCCAACAGTGGGCTCACAGTCTAGAAGGGGGAGACAGAGAACAAAACAAAACATTTTAACAAAATAAAATAAATAGAATAGATATGTACAAGTAAAATAAATAAATAAATAGAATAATAAATCCATACAAACATATATACATGCATACAGGTGCTGTGGGGAAGGGAAGGAGGTAAGGTGGGGGGGATGGAGAAGGGGAGGAGGGGGTGAGGAAGGAGGGGTATCAGTCTGGGAAGGCCTCCTGGAGGAGATGAGATCTCAGTAGGGCCTTGAAGGGAGGAAGAGAGCTAGCTTGGCGGATGTGGGGAGGGAGGGCATTAACTTCTACATGCCTCAGTTACCTCATCTGTATAATGGGGATTAAGATTGTGAGCGCTCTGTGGGACATGGATTGTGTCCAACCTGATTAAATTCTATCAACCCCAACACTATGTGTCTGGCACATAGTAAGAGCTTAACAAATACCATAAAACAAAAGTTGAATAAATCATCACTGCATAGCTTTTGGCTTCCAGTCATCTGGCTAGTTGGAAATCCTAGCAATGGACTTCCTAGAATCTGAATGGTGCAGTCTGACTTCCCCGCTCCTCTGGCAGTGGGCGAATGTGAGATCGTGAAAACCAAATGATAAATTTGGCTTGGACTCTTTGGCAGCAAAATCAGAATCCCACACCCACCACCGTTCAGATCAAGTTGGCCGAAGAATGTAGTGGTTTGGGCCCGGAGCAAGTCTGACATGAATATCTTGTGGGAACCCCGCATCTTTTTGAGAAAGCTGAAGAAAGAAAGATGACACTGTAGGATCTGAAATATGCAGTTCACGGAATTGGTTGGCCCCGACTATTTCCTTTTGTTTCACTGAAGCAAACTCTGAGAAAGTAACACTCTCTTTAAACCATTATCACAGGCTTAAAACCCAGCTTCCCAGGCAAAGAGCTAGTTTGGTCACCTTACTGGAGCAATCAGTTCTGAAAATGTCTATCACTAACAGTGCTTAATGTTTCCAGGGAAGAATATCAACCAAGTAAATAGACAAAATAGTGAATCCAAAGAAAATTTTGCTATATCAAAAAGCAAGTGCCAGACAGGATATTAAACTCTGGCTCAAACCTTGGCTCTAGGGATAAAGAGCAATTCATTTGATGTCTACAAAGCATTAGTCACATAAGAATACATTTTCAAAATTAACATGGACCATTCCAAAAAATGTATAGCATTGGATATCAAGGTTACCTAAACATATACCAAATTACAGTGCATACTTAACTAGTTATGGAATATTTAGAAAGTTCCTAAATCCTATAGTTGATCCTAAATAAGTACCCTATTTGCAAAAGCTTAAATAGATGTTTACCCAAGAGACATAAGGAGACAAAAGCCAGGAAATTCAAAGGGAAAGCTGAAGCTGAAATGTCATGATTAACTCCAACAGTTGTAACAAGAATTCAAGGACAAGAGGAGGAGAGAGTTGTTGGGTTTGTGTTTACGACTTCCTATTGTTCAAAGAAGTCAAGAAAGTCCTCAGTTGGCAATCTGCTATGAAAGCTAAACCAGTCAAAAATTTGATAGACTGCCCTTGTTCCTGGAAACGACTTTTGTTTTCCACTGTGTTCCCTAGTCCATTGAAAGAATGCAAGCATGAGGACTCTGGAGGAATTGGGGATGATTTTGTTCTTCCGCTCGACCCTCTAGAAGGTAAAGTCACTGTGGGCAGGGAACATCTCTGCTTAATCTGTTGTATTGTAGTCTCTCAAGTGGTTAATACAGTGCTCTGCACATAGTAAGTGCTCAATAAATACCATTGATTGACTGATTGGGTCCCTGCCTCAGAATCATTCCATCATTGAATGGCTTATGTGTGCAGAACACTGAACTAAACCCTTGGGAGGGTGCCACTGTAGACAGTACCACCATCCTTCCTGTCTCAAAAGCCCATAACCTTGGTGTTATCCTTGACTCTTCTCTCTCATTCCACCCACATATTGGATCTATCACTAAATCCAGCCAGTTCAACCTTCCCAACATCACTAATATCTGCCCTTTCCTCTCCATCCAAACTGCTACCTCGTTAATCCAAGCACTTATCCTATCCTACCTTGATTACTGTAAAAGCCTTCTTGCTGTCTTCCCTGCTTTCTGTCTCTCCCCACTCCATTCGAAACTTTACTCTGCTGCCCTGATCGCTTTTCTGCAAAAATGTTCAGTCCATGTCTCCCCACTCCTCAAGAACCTCCAATGGTTGCCCATCCACATCAGCATCAGAGAGAAAGTCCTTACCATTGGCTTTAAGACATTCAATCACCTTGACGCCTCTAACCTCACCTTGCTGCTCTCCTCTTACAAACCAGCCCATGCACTTCACACCTCTGATGCCAACCTATTCAATGAACCTCAATCTCATCTATCTCACCACTGACCTCTCGCCCATGTCCTACCTCTGGCCGGGAATGCCCTCCCTCTTCATATCCAACAGACAATTACTCTCTCCAACTTCAAAGTCTTACTGAAGGCACATCTCCTCCGAGGGGCCTTCCTTGATCAAGCCCTCCTTTCCTCTTTTCCAACTTCCACCTACATCCCCCTTTCCCTTTGATTTCCTCCCTTTATTCACCCCTCCATCAGCCCTACAACACTTGTGTACATATATGTAATTTATTTCTTTATATCAATGTTTGTCTCCCTCTCTAGCCTGAATGCTCACTGTGGGCAGGGAACATATCTACCAACTCTGTTATATTGTCCACTCCCAATAATAATAATAATGGTATTTGTTAAGTGCTTACTATGTGCAACACACTGTTCTAAGCACTGGGGAGGTTACAAGGTGATCAGGTTGTCCCATGGTGGGCTCACAGTCTTAATCCCCATTTTACAGAGGAGGTAACTGAGGCACAGAGAAGTTAAATGACTTACCCAAAGTCACACAGCTGACAGTTGGCAGAGCATTTAGTACAGTGGTCTGCGCACAGTAAGCTCTCAATAAATATGACTAATTACATTAGTTACAATAAAGTCTTTGAGAACTTGGAGTGTGAACATTTTGTTGAATCCTTACTAGAGATGTTTAAGAACAACCTAAAAAAGAAGAAATGAAGAAAATAGATTTGAATATGGAGGAGCAGTGTGACCTAGTGGAAAGAGCACAGGCCCTGGAGTCAGAAATTCTGGGCTCTAATCTTGGCTCTGCCGGCTGCCTGCTGGCAAGTCACGTGCCTTCTCTCTGCCTCAGTTTTCTCAACTGTAAAAATAGGATTTTCAGTGTCTGTTGTCAGGCCTAAGCTGTATGTGGGACAGGGACTGTGTTTGCCCTGACTAACTTGTATCTACCCTAGCACTTAGAAGAGTCCTTGACACAGAGAAATCCCTTAACAAATTCAGCAATAATAATAATGATAATAATACTTGCAACCAGGCAAAGGAGCAATGGGGACCTGCTGGCCATAGCTTTGGTTTCCTTTTTGGCCCTAGATTGATGCTGTCAAACAATCAGTGGTATTTATTGAGGGCTTACTGTGTGCAGAGCACTGCAAGACACAGAGCACAGCTAGGTGACAGGTGACTACTTGCTTCATAATCCTGGTTCCAGATTTAATGGGTGTCTTTCTTGCTTCACCACGATACTATCTGTAAAGAAAGCTTCCCTAAACTGGATCAATCAGGTGTATTTATTTAGTGCTTATTTTGTGCAGAGCCCTGTACTAAGTGCTTGGGAGAGTACAGTACAACAGAGCCTGTACACCTGTTCCCTGTCCACAAGGAGTTTACAGCCTAGAGATTCCCTCTGCTAAATAATAATGATAATGGCGTTTGTTAAGCACTTACTATGTGCAAAGCACTGTTCCAAGAGCTGGGGGGATACAAGGTGATCAGGTTGTCCCACTTGGGGCTCACAGTCTTAATCCCCATTTTACAGATGAGGTAACTGAGGCTCAAAGAAGTTAAGTGGCTTGCCCATGGTCACACAGCAGACAAGTAGCAGAGCCGGGATTAGAACCCATGACCTCTGACTCCCAAGCCTGGGCTCTTTCCACTGAGCCGTGCTGCTTCTCCAAAGGGAAGAGAAGAATGTAAAGCAGTCTTCATTTAGTTACCAGACAACCACAAATCCATAGGCAACCCAATGTTGTAATGCCTACACAAGAGGTATTAGTATGTGTGAATACGAATGAGGAAATAGCTCTTGAACTTGGATCCTAAATCTGAACCAAAAATTTGGAGTTGTTGGATGAGGGCAAAATTTTCCAAGGGCTTATTTTTTTTTTAACTCAGTCTTGTTTGCTGGCCAGAACTGAAAGCATAAATGCTGAAATACTGTGTGTGAGAGAGCTGCTCTTAGACATTTCTGGCACAGCTGGACTCAGGAAATATGAAAATCTGACAAGAAATCTTTTCTTACAAGATTTCCAGAATCAATCTTGCAGACTCCAAATGTTCAGAAAATTTGGAGCAGTACCCGAACTCTTAGAAAGCCAAACTAAACCTCAAATGCTTGAGACTTGTTCAACGGTAGCTCTGAAATACGCCTTCTTGTGTACTGATTATTAGTCACATGAGAGAAAATAACAAAAGAGAAAAATAGGGAAACCATCACTTCTCTCCCCCAAATGCCCAAGAAAAGTAAACAAGAAAACCGTGCTTGATCAGAATCAGAGCTGAGTATTTTGGGAAAGCTTGAAATTACCCATAAGGATCCCATTTGAAAGATAAATTGCTTTTTCTATTCACACTAGGCGCCTATAAATAAAAACATTTCAAATAAGGCAGGAGTTTTTGAATCTTAACTTGGAATAAGCTATCTGTAACAGGTTCGGTGGTTTCCCAATGTGAAATGGGTAATTGTGAAACGACACAAGCAGCTTGGCCTCGTGGAAAGAGCATGGGCCCGAGAGTCAGAGGTCCTGGGTTCTAATCACAGCTCCGTCACTTGTCTGCTGTGTGAAATGACAAGTCACTTCACTTCTCTGTGCCTCAGTTTCCCCCTCTGTGAAATGGGGATTAAAACTGTCGAGCCCCAGAGAACAGTGCCTGTGACACAGTAAGCAATTAACAGTACCAAGTTTATTTGTTATTTTTATCATTATTATTATTACTATATGACCTGGCTATTTTACAGACCTGAGAATGCTAACTTCAAGCATCTCTGGTATAAGCGAACTTAAATGTCAGGTCCTGATATCTTCCCAGTGAAACTTTTATCATTATCATCATCATCATCAATCGTATTTATTGAGTGCTTACTATGTGCAGAACACTGTACTAAGCGCTTGGGAAGTACAAATTGGCAACATATAGAGACAGTCCCTACCCAACAGTGGGCATCTGCTTATTAACTTAGAATGTCACTCTTAATTTTGGGTGCGACACCGATCGTGACTTTGAACTCCTCCATCTCCTCCGTCAAGACTCTAGTGATAAAGAGGACTTAGGTAACCATCCCCACTACCATTTTAAAACAAAAAATTAAACATCTGGTGCCTGCCTTTTCACCTAAATCTGTCTGATTTTGTTGGATGATGACTTCTTTACTGGAACCAGCCAATGAATCACTCAGACCTGAACACTTCAACTTCGTTAGGCGAGGTGCCATAACAGATGCCGATACTGCCCCTCTAAAATTTTTGTAATCGAAAGAGCAAACTCAGATAGAATCTGAGGGAAGTGGCTTGGCCTACTGGAAATTAAACTATCAATCAATGGTATTTTTTGATCACTTACTATGGACAGAGCACTACACTAAGCACTTGGGAGAGTATAGGATTAGGAGTCAGGAAACTTGGGATGCAATCCCGACTCCTCCACTTATAATAATAATAATAATGGCATTTATTAAGCACTTACTATGTGCAAAGCACTGTTCTAAGCAGTGGGGAGGTTGCAAGGTGATCAGGTTGTCCCTCACAGTCTTAATCCCCATTTCACAGATGGGGTAATTGAGGCACAGAGAAGTTAAGTGACTTGTTGACAATTGGCAGAGCCAGGATTTGAACCCATGACCTCTGACTCCAAAGCCCGTGCTCTTTCCTACTGAGCCATGCTGCTTCTCTAATGTGTCCTTGGAGAAGTTACTTAACTTCTCTGTGCTCCTGTTTCATCTTCTGTAAAATGGGGTTGAGGTATTAGTTCTTCCTCCCCCTTAGTCTGTGTCTGATCTGAATCTCTTGACTCTACCTAAATACAGTGTCTGGCACAGAGTTAGTGCCAAACAAATATGAACATAATCATCGTTATTATTATTATTATTATCATCATTATTATTATTATTCTCTCCCCTTTAGACTGTAAGCTCATTGTGGGCAGGGAATGCCACTGTTTATTATTCTATTCAATTCATTCACTTAATTGTATTTATTGAGTGCTTACTGTGTGCAGAGCACTGTACTAAGCACTTAGGAAGTACAAGTTGGCAACATATAGAGTCGGTCCCTACCCAACAATGGGCTCACAGTCTAGAAGGGGGAGACAGACAACAAAACAAAAAATGTAGACAGGTGTCAAAAGCACCAGAACAAATAGAATTAAACCTATATGCACATCATTAACAAAATAAGTAGAATTGTAAATATGTACAAGTAAATTGGAGTAATAAATCTGTCCAAATATGTACAAGTGCTGTGGGGAGGGGAAGGAGGTAGGGCTGGAGGGATGGGGAGGAGGAGAGGAAAAAGGGGGCTCAGTCTGGGAAGGCCTCTTGGAGGAGGTGAGCTCTCAGTAGGGCTTTGAAGGGAGGAAGAGAGCTAGCTTGGCGGATGTGTGGTGGGAGGGCATTCCAGGCCAGGGAAAGGACGTGGGCCGGGGTCGACAGGGGACAAGTGAGAACGAGGCCCAGTGAGGAGGTTAGCAGTGGCCGAGGAGCAGAGTGTGCGGGCTTGGATGGAGAAGTAGAGAAGAGAGGTGAGGTAGGAGGGAGCGAGGTGATGGACAGCCTTGAAGCCGAGTATTATTGTACTTTCTCAAGCACTTAGTACAGTGCTCTGCACACAGTAAGCACTCAATGATAATGACGGGATTTGTTAAGCACTTACTATGTGCCAAGCACTGTTCTAAACACTGGAGTAGACACAGGGTAATCAAGTTGTCCCACTTGGGGCTCACACTTTAAATTACCATTTTACAGATGAGGTAACTGAGGCCCAGAGAAGTGAAGTGACTTGCCCAAGGTCACACAGCAGACACGTGGCAGAGTCGGAATTAGAACCCACATCCTCTGACTCCCAAGTCCGGGCTCTTTCCACTAAGCCACGCTAAGGAAAGAAGGAAGGAAGGAAGGAAGGAAGGAAGGAAGGAAGGAAGGAAGGAAGGAACCAATCCCATTGTTAGGTGAACATGAACAAATACTCTCAACCCCAAACAAAAATAAGAAGTAGGAAGGAATCCACTAGGGCCATGTTTGGAATAAGTCAAAATTGCAGAGCTGATTTTGCATTTTCAAAAAGCAGCCAAGAAAATACTTCCCTGATAAGAAGTGAGTCAGGGAAGGGGCAGTTAATCAGACTGTGAGTCCCACGTGGTCCAGGGATTGTATCCAAAGTGATTTGGGAAGAAGTGTGGCCTAGTGAAAAGACCAAGGGTCCAAAAATCAGAAGATCTGTGTTCTAACCCCGGTTCTGCCATTTAAATGCTGTGTGACCTTGGGCGAATCACTTCACTTCTCTACGCCTCACATACCTCATCTATAAAGCAGGGATTAAGACTGTGAGCCCCATAAGGGACATGGACTGTGTCTAACCTGATTATCTGGTATCTATCCCAGTACTTAATTCAGTGCTTGGCGAATACTCCCCATCCTCCCCGCCTTACCTCCTTCCCTTCCCCACAGCACCTGTATATATGTATATATGTTTGTACATATTTATTACTCTATTTTATTTGTACATATTCATTCTATTTATTTTATTTTGTTAATATGTTTTGTTTTGTTCTCTGTCTCCCCCTTCTAGACTGTGAGCCCACTGTTGGGTAGGGACCATCTCTATATGTTGCCAACTTGTACTTCCCAAGCACTTAGTACAGTGCTCTGCACACAGTAAGTGCTCAATAAATATGATTGAAAGAATGAATAGTAAACACTTAACAAATACCACAGTTGTCTACTCTGGTGCTTTGGACCATGCCTGGCACATAGTAAGCATTTAAAAAAAGCTACAGAAATTATCATTACTATTACTTATCCTCTATTCCCAGGGAATGGCATTACAGAAAACAGGAGAGCATCAAAAGGGTAGACCAAAGGAGAAGAATTCAGGTATTTTGGCATGACAGCTTCGGGAAACAACACACCAGTCTGTTCTTCAGATTTTTCATGAGGCAAGTTGTGGACTAAATTCTAATCTCACCATCTACCTCCTGCCCACATCCTGCCTTTAGCCTGGAAACAACCACCCCTCCCCATTCACATCCGACAGATGATCATTCTCCTCACTTTCGTAGCCTTATTATAAGTACATCTCTTCCAAGAAGTCTTCCCGGCCAAGCCCTCATTTCCTTTTTTCCCACTCCCTTCTGTGTCACCTGTACACTTGGGATCATATACTTTATTCACCCCTCCATCAGCCCCACAGCACTTATGTACAAATCCATAATTCATTTATTTATATTAATGTCTGTCTCCCTCCCTCTAGATGGAAAGTTCACTGTGGGCAGGGAACGTGTTTACCAATTCTGTTATATTGCACTCTCCCCAACACTTAGTATAGTGCAGTGCACATGGTAAGTGCTCAGGAAATGAGACTGATTGCCCCTGGAAACACATAAATTTTAAAATCAACCAGTGATATTTATTGAGTACTTACTGAGAGCAGAGCACTCTACTAAGGAATCAATCAATCAGTCGCATTTATTGAGCACTTACTGTGTGCAGAGCACTGTACTAAGCACTTGGGAAGTACAAGTTGGCAACATATAGAGACGGTCCCTACCCAACAGTGGGCTCACAGTCTAGAAGGGGGAGACAGACAACAAAACAAAACATATTAACAAAATAAAATAAATAGAATAGATATGTACAAGTAGAATAAATAAATAGAGTAATAATGCGAACAAACATATATACATATATACAGGCGCTGTGGGGAAGGGAAGGAGGTAAGGTGGAGGGGGAGAAGGGAGAGAGGGAGGAGGGAGCACTAAGCACTAGGACAAGAACAATCAATCAGTGGTATTCACTGAGTGCTTCTTGTGGGCAGAGCACTGTACTAAGCAGTTGAGTGAGTACAATATAACAGAATTGGTAGACGTGTTCCCTGCCCACAAGGAGTTTATGCTCTAGAGGGTGCTGAGAGAATGAATTCTATAGAAGAGGAGAGAGTCCCTGCTACAGAGAAGCAGCATGGCCCAGTGGATAAAGAATAAATAAATAATAATAAATTAATAATAACGGCATTTATTAAGCGCTTATTATGTGCAAAGCACTGTTCTAAGCGCTGGGGAGGTTACAAGGTGATCAGGTTGTCCCACGTAGGGCTCACAATCCCCATTTTACAGACGAGGTAACTGAGGCTCAGAGAAGTTAAGTGACTTGCCCAAGGTCACACAGCCATCATGTGGTGGAGTCAGGATTCAAACACATGACCTCTGACTCCAAAGCCCGGGCTCTTTTCACTGAGCCACGTGAGCGGCTCATATAGATCCCAGTGGGCCTGGGAATCAGAAGGACCTGGGTTCTAATCCCAGCTCTGCCACTTGACTGCTGTGTGACCTTGGGCAACTCACTTCACTACTCTCTGCCTCAGTTCCCTTGTCTATAAAATAGGATTAAGACTGTGAGCCCTATGTTGGACAGGGACTCTGTCCAAGCTGATTATCTTGTATCTACCGCAGCACTTAGAACAGTGCCTGGAACATAGTAAGTGCTTAACAAATACCATTAAAAAAAAGGACAACAATGAAAAGCAATGAGAACAATGAGAAGCAGTGTGGCTTAGTGGAAAGAGCTCGGGCTTGGGAGTCAGAGGTCATGGGTTCTAATCCCAGCTCTGCCACTTGTCTGCTGTGTGACCTTGGACAAGTCTCTTAACTTCTCTGTGCCTCAATTACCTCATTAGTAAAATGAGGATTAAGACTGTGAGGCCCACGTGGGACAATCTGATTACCTTATATCTACTCCAGCTCTTATAATAATAATAATAATAATAATAATAATAATGGCATTTATTAAGCGCTTACTATGTGCAAAGCACTGTTCTAAGCACTGGGGAGGTTACAAGGTGATCAGGTTGTCCCACGGGGGGCTCCCAGTCTTAATCCCCATTTCACAGATGAGGTAACTGAGGCCCAGAGAAGTTAAAAGTGACTTGCCCAAAGTCACACAGCTGACAATTGGCAGAGCCGGGACTTGAACCCCTGACCTCTGACTCCAAAGCCCGTGCTCTTTCCACTGAGGCATGCTGCTTCAACAGTGCTTGGCACATAGTAAGCGCTTAACAAATACCATCATTATACCACGATTATTATTATTACAATTGCAGCTATTCAATCAATCATAATAATAATTGTGGTATTTTTAAAGTGCTTACTACATGCTAGGAACTGCCATGTCCCCCTTCTGGACTGACGACTAGATTGTGAGCCCATTGTTGGCTAAAGATTGTCTCTATCTGTTGCCGAATTGTACTTTCCAAGCATTTAGTACAGTGCTCTGCACACAGTAAGCGCTCAATAAATAAGATTGAATGCAATATGATTGAATGAGTACAGTCCCTGTCCTACATGGGGCTCATAGTCTAAGGAGGAGGAGTAACAGCATTGATTAAGCAACTTATTGAATGCCGAGCACTGAACTACACATTGGGAGAGAATATGATTGTGGGTTTATTGTAAATCAAGCAATCAATCAATTGTATTTACTGAGAGCTTCTTAGGTGAAGAACACTGCATTAAACACTTGGGAGAGCACAATATAACAGATGGTATTTTTTTTAAGTGCTTACTACCTGTCAAGCGCTGCCTGGTTGAATACAGTCCCTGTCCCACTTGGGATTCAGAATCTAGGTAGGAGGATTAGTAACAGCATTTATTAAGTACTTTCTGAGTGCAGAGCACTGAACTACACACCTGAGTAGTTTGTGCTTTTTTTAATTGTATTTATTAAACACTTACTATGTATCAGACATTTTATTAAGTGAAGTAGATGCAAGTTAATCAGGTTGGACCCAATCCATGTCATGCAAGGGACTCTCAGTCTTAATCCCTGTTTTACAGATAAGGTAACTGAGGTACAGGGAAGTTCAGTGACTTCCTCAAGGTCAAACATCAGACAAGGGACGGAGCCAGGATTAGAAGCGGTGTAGCTCAGTGGATAGAGCCCGGGCTTCAGAGTCAGAGGTCATGGGTTCTAATTCCGCCTCCACCACTTGTCTGCTTTGTGACTTTGGGCAAGTCACTTCACTTCTCTGGGCCTCAGTTACCTCATCTGTAAAATGGGGATGAAGACTGTGAGCCCCACGTGGGACAACCTGATGACCTTGTTAATAATAATAATAATAATGGCATTTATTAAGTGCTTACTATGTGCAAAGCACTGTTCTAAGCACTTGGGAGGTTACAAAGAGATCAGGTTGTCCTGTGGGGGGCTCACAGTCTTAATCCCCATTTTACAGATGCGGTAACTGAGGCCTAGAGAAGTGAAGTGATTTGCCCAAAGTCACACAGCTGACAGTTGGTGGAGCTGGGATTTGAACCCATGACCTCTGACTCCAAAGCCCAGACTCTTTCCACTGAGCCACGCTGCTTCTCTACCCGCTGTTTGTATCTACCGCTGCGTTTAGAACAGTGCTCGGCACATAGTAGGTGCTTATCAAATACCATAATTATTATTATTATTTTAGAACCCAGGTCCTCTGACTCTCATTCCCATGCTCTAGGCCATGCTCCTTCTTATACTGAGCACCCACTAAGTGCAGACCACTGACCTAAGTGCTTGGCAGAGCAAAGTAAAAATGAGTGTATGTGTTCCTTGCTCTCAGGTAGTTTTATAGCCTAGCAACTGCTCAGTTGAGTCCGAGCTTCCTCTCAGCAGGATGGTGCTCAATCCAGCCCAGAGAGACAGTATTCCACTTTCGTTAGCAAGCGTCCCTCTCTCTATTCAAGATGTGCTTCCTTAAGTCTAAGTGAAACTCCCAATGCTGCAGGTTAAGCCCTTTCCCTCTTTTGTTTAATACTAAGGACTCAGCCAAAAGAATAATTAGTTGGCTGCTAAAATCTCCTTTCTTTTTCTTTAGTTGAGACATTTTCCAACAGCTCTGCCTCTCCCTTTGGGATCTATTTTTCTAACCTTAATCATTTATACGCCTCTCCTCTGGGATCGGCAAAGGAGACAGCTGAACTGAAGCCTGGTTTGTTTTCCCAGAGTGCTGGGTTTGTGTCCTTTTGGAATCCCATGGTATGGAAAACTCTGGGGTGGTAGCCATTGCATGCTAGACCCTCACACAACCGTTCCTTCTGATAACACATCCTACTGTAACCAGACACATGTGGTTAGAAGAACGTTCCGTAATTCATCCATGACTTTCTATCCAAGGCATATAGCAAAAACAAGTCATGGAAGAACTGATTTCCCCTATACTGCCTTATAGACTTTCAATAATCATGCTTGTTTCCCTAACTACAGCCCTACATTTGAAAACCATCTCTAGCTCAGGTTCACTATGACCCTCAGATCCTCTTCTGCCACACTTCCTCATCTTGTAGGGTTGGAAATTCCTCCGTTAGGGTGTGGCCTGAACTTGTTCATATCCATTTTACTCTGTAGCTTCCATTTCTCTAACTCAACAAGGGTGTTTGGGGGCTGTAAACTCTTTTTTCCAGTGATCATCCCTGTCCTCTAGATGTACCAAGGATATTCAGTGAGTTTATTCTTGTCCGTCAATTGTATTTATTGAGAGCTTACTGTGTGCAGAGCACTGTACTAAGCACTTGAGAGAGCACAATGTTACAATAAACAGACACATTCTCTGTCCACAATGAGCTCCGTCATTCAAGTAATGGTTGAAAATCTTACATAATGCCAGAGCCCAAATTAGCCCCTATTTGATCTGAGGAGCTATCAGCTAATTGGACAAAACCTAATTGTAATGCTATTACCTTATTCTCTCACTTTCCTGACACATGAATTCTAAGGGGATGACTCAAAACCTGCTCCAAAGCCAAGTTATAGTGCAGCTATTTATTTCTCTCTAATATACCTTGATTATGATTAGTTTATACAACATGTTGTTCCTAAAGCAAAATTGAATTTTTACCCCATATTTTGGGGATTACCAATTCATTTCTGTAATTGGTATTTTGGGGGGTATAGAAATTGAGATGATAAGACCTTTAATTAATTATCTTGTTATTTGATCGTTATTTAATGACTACTTATTCTACCCCCAGAGTTGGTGTATGGAATGTTTCAATCTCATTCACATCAGGTTATCACCTGACATGTTTATTAAATTCTTATTTTGTTAGTGGTATTCTGCCAAACAGAACACAAAGCCATACAGTATACAATATATTGAGTACCTACTGTGTGCAGAGAAGTGTACTGGATTCGGGGCAAGTACAACAGAGGGAAGAGACAGAGTTCCTGCTTTCAAGTCTCTGACCTCCAAATTTTCATAATTAAAATCTTCTCAGTATGGCTCAGTGGAAAGAGCACGGGCTTGGGAGTCAGAGGTCATGGGTTCTAATGCTGGCTCCGCCACACATCAGCTGTGTGTCTCTGGGCAAGTCACTTAACTTCTCTGTGCCTCAGTTACCTCATCTGGAAAATGGGGATTAAGACTGTGAGCCCCACGTGGGACAAACTGATCATCTTGTATCTCCCCCAGTGCTTAGAACAGTTTTTGGCACATAGTAAGCACTTAACAAATACCAACATTATTATTATTATTATTATTTATTATTATTATTCAGAACCCCATTGCACAGCTCACCTTATCCACATTCAGATTATCTCATTTTCTCACACTGAAAGGTTGCTTCCTAGTAACTTTATGCCCTCAGTGGCTTTTTCAAATAATTTGCGGTAGTCATTGCTACTTCCATTTGTTATTGATGGTTTCACACTAGACAAGGTATACATATCAGGGTAGCCTTTGTCTCTCAACTCGGAGAGATAGTGGAATGTGTTTTTGTTATTCTTGGTCAAAAATCACTTCAGAAGTTTCCCCTCTTGATCAAGATGCAAGGTGTAAGCGGGGAACATGTCTTTCCTCTCCATTACACTGTCCTCTCCCAAGAACCTAATATAGTCCTCTGCACAAAGCAAGTGCTCAATCAGTATATTTGATTGATTGATTGATGGTCAACTTGACTATAAATTCCTTGAAGGCAGGAATAATGCCTAATCATTCTATTGCCCTCTTTCCAAACTTTTAGTCCAAAGCTCAGCACACACAGAGTGCTCAGTAAGTACTTCTGATCGAATGATCGATCAAACTGAAGACTGATCTAAGATGGAAAGCCGCTGAATTTGAGAGACCTCTTCACTGACAAAAGCCAGATGAACCGTTTGGTGACTCTAAATTTCATAAAGACATTTTAGCATTTCCTCTGAAATCACTGAAGTGAGACTAGAGATATTTACAAAGGATCATTTATTTAACATTTTTACAAGGTACAATCATGTTTTGTGTAAATGTTTTGCTGTTCTGTATGTACACACAACAACTGGAATAATAATATCTTTGCTGAACTTAAACCCGAGACCATTCAGAATCTCCTTCATAGTTCCAGTTTCTGTAACACCAGGAGCTCTTCTTGGATTTGCAACTTGCTTCTAGGAAAACACTTCCTCTTGCTGATGCCCGGGTTTGCCAGCATCCTCAACGATGGCATTGCAGCAATATCTTCTTTTTTTAATCAACCCAGAGATGGGCATCACAAAAAGTCTTTCTCTGAGCTCACTGACTGTCCTATGATCCTAAAACAAAATTTTTTTGGCAGCGATAAAATAAGAAAAATGAAGAGCTAGGTAAGGTTTATAACACCCTATTAGCAGCAGTTGATAGTAAATGCAACATAAGATTTGTTTTGTCTGTGGTACGAGGACGTCCTGTCAGACTACTGGATTGTTCTCTATTCGAACAGAAATTAGCCTGTGCTGAATGTCTCTGGGACAACAAAACAAACAATAAAAACACAAGAAGCCGATTGTCATCACGTAAGTCGATTGCCGTCAGCTAATATGAATGCATTGCTAAAAATTAGTGAAAACGGGAAAATGCCATAAGGTAAATATATACAGAGTTAAAATACATTTCTTACCCACTAACCAGTGATTTCTGGCCCTGCGGTTGTTCAGGATGAAAAGTCTCAGGTTTTGCTCCTGATAGCAATTAAAATTTTCAGTGCAAGCGAAAGCAAACAATTACCTGCCCACTGTCATAAACATGACCCAAAAACCTGGAATGTTCAAAGCGAGTCCATCTTCTGCATCAGGACTCCATAGGCACTTTTAAGAAGTGGCACTTATTTTGTAAACCCTCTGAAAATTAAGGAAAACGGCCCCGAGGAACCAGAAGGGGAACCGTGACCCTCACAAGCAGAGGCCAGAGTCATCTCTCTTGGATAGCAGAGTTCATCGGGAAGGTTTCTTTCCTGAGAACGGAGCCGGGGGTGAGGGAGGTGGGGAGGGGGCCCGTCTTTGTGTGTATCATAAGTGTGCGTGCTCTGAGCTGTGATCGCTGTCGTGGCTGTCGTCGTTCGCTAGCGAGTCCCCTGTGTGCTGGAGGTTGGTGGCTCCGATCCCGGAGAGCTCGGAGGGGAGCAGGGTGCCTTTTTTCACGTTGACCAGTTCTTTTTCCCGGGCGGCTGCCCCCTGTTGCCCTCCCTTCACTCTCTTCCATTTCATCCGCCGATTCTGAAACCAAACTTTCACCTGAAAGAAACCAAAGGGCAGGGAGAGAGAGGCGGGAAAGATGTGAATAGCAACTACGGTCTCGTCCGACAGGTGCAAACATGTGACTAAAGAATGGAAAAGAGGTTTAGATAATACTACCACTAATAATACTATGTGTTAAGTGCTACATGCCAGGCACTGTACTAAGCTTTGGGGTGGATCCAAGCAAAGAAGGGTGGACACAGTCCCTGTCCCATGTGGGGCTCACAGTGTTTATCCCCATTTTACGGACGAGGTAACCGAGGCAAGGAGAAGTGAACTAATTTGTCTAAGGTCACATGGTTGTATTGAATAAATAGCACTGAGAAGATAGCACTGACTGACTGATTAAATGAGCAAATAGAGCTCCAACTGCCCCCTTCAAAACCTTATTGGAGGCACATCTCCTATAAGAGGTCTTCCTTAACTAAGCCATCCTTTCCTCTTCTCCCATTATCTTCTGCGTCGCCTGACTTGCTCCCTTTATTCATTCCCCCCTCTAACATCCACAGCACTTAGGTACGTATGTGATTACTGCATCAGCCTCCTTTCGATTACTGCATCAGCCTCCTTTCTGATCTCCCATCCTCCCGTCTCTCCCCGCTTCAGCCTATACTTATTAGTTTGTATCTACCCCAGCACTTAGAACAATGCTTGACATATAGTAAGCACTTAACAAATGCCATCATTATTATTATTATTATCATCCATATATCCTTGGCAGAGGTCATGGGTTCTAAACCTGGCTCTGCCACTTCTCTGCTGTGTGACCTTGGGCAAGTCACTTTATTTCTCTGGACCTCGGTTACCTCATTTGTAAAATGGGGATTGAGACTGTGAGCCCCATGTAGGGCAGGGACTGTGTCCAACCCGATTTGCTTGTATCCACCCCAGCGCTTAGTGCAGTGCCTGGCACATACCAGCTCTTAACAAATACCACAATTATTATTCCTGCAGCTTCTTATACAACTGAACTAAGATCAGCCTCAATCTCAGCTCTTCATTGAACATCTTCCATTCTAACAAAGGCCTCTTCTGTTTTTTGTTCTAGTGTTATTTTCATTATGGTATCGTTATTTCTGTCTGTCAATCAATAGCATTTATTGAGTGCTTACTTTGTGCAGAGCACTGTACTAAGTGCCTTTACTATGTGTCAAGCACTGTTCTAAGCACTGGGGTACGTGTAACAGAGATAGTATCTACCAATTCTGTTATATTGTTATATTAGACTCTCCCAAGCACTTAGTACAGTGCTTTGCACATAGTAAGTGCTCAAGAAATATGATTATCAATAATAATAATACTTGGGTCCTATTTTACAGATGAGGAAACTGAGACACAGAAATTAACTGACTCGCCCAAGGCCATTCTTGTCATATGTGGTCGAGTCCTATTCGACCCATAGTGATGCCATAATAATAATAATAGCATTTATTAAGCGCTTACTATGTGCAAAGCACTGTTCTAAGCGCTGGGGAAGTTACAAGGTGATCAGGTTGTCCCACGGGGGGCTCGCAGTCTTAATCCCCATTTTACAGATGATGTAACTGAGGCCCAGAGATGGGAAGTGACTTGCCCAAAGTCACACAGCTGACAATTGGAGGAGCTGGGATTTGAACCCATGACCTCTGACTCCAAAGCCCGGGCTCTTTCCACTGAACCACGCTGGTTTCATGGATGCATCTCTCCCAGAACGCCCCACCTCCATCTGCGATCGTTCTGGTAGTGGATCCATAGAGTTTTCTTGGTCAAAATCTGGAAGTGGTTTACCAGTGCCCCCTTCCACGTAGTAAACTTTAGTCTCCACCTCTGACTCTCTTCCTTGCTGCTGCTGCCCAGCACAGGTGAGTTTTGACTTGTAGCAAATGACTTTCCACTCGCTAGTCACTGCCCAAGCTAGCAATGGAAATGCCTCTGCTTGACTCTCCCTCCCTTGGTTGAGACTGATAGAGAACTGGAAACTCTAGTTTCCCTATCTGAGAATGGAGTGAGCCCAAGGTCTTACAGCAGATAAATGGGGGAGCCAGAATTAAAACTCAAGTCCTTTAATTCCCAGGGTCTTTTCACTAGGCCACCCTGATTCTCTTTTTAGCCCAAACTCCCACTCTTCAGAGACCAGATTGCTCACAAATCCAGACAACTAGTGTGGGCGGCTCAGAAAGGAGGGTTCTTTAACCCCACAAATAAATAAAGGGAATGACATAAGAACCAGGTACAGTCACAGACGCACGTGGTTTGTTTGCCATGAGCTTTGAGACGGATATTTTTACCTGGCACTTAGAAGTGAGTCAAATGCTAAATCAGTCACTGAATCAGCCACCTTTAGCTCTGCCATTAAAATGTACATATACTGAAAAAGCAGCTGCAAATCTATGGAGAGATGCTATCAACTACACAAGCTACTGGATTAAAAATCTTTTCTAGGGTCCAATTCACTGAGAGTATAGATCCTTCACATCCCAAATTATTTTCTGGATCTATTTGAAAGTGAAAAGTTTCAGGCCAGGAGGAATCCCATGATACCCATGAGGTGATATTAGAAAAAACAACATGCCAAAATTCATTTAAATTCATGAGACTTTATTGCCCCTCTAGTCGTGGTGTGTGGCCACTTGGAACGCCTCCATTTGTCTCTGAAACTTCCAGGTTTCGTCAGAGGTACTGCGTTCTGTGGTCATTGTGATGCACTTGACTAAAATTCATTTTGAAGAGTCATCCTTAATTCCTATATATCCTCAGCTAGGATCCCATGTTTAAATAAATTAAGTGAAAAGACCACCAGGAAGTTAGGATTTATAGTGTCTAAGCCTCTATTCGCACTAAAAAAATATAATGTTTGCTTTTAGAAAAACTGCATTTTGTTTGGTGTTTTTCAATATTGCTCCCCTCATTTTTCAATATTTATTCAATCATATTTATTGAATGCTTACTGTGTGCAGAGCTCCTGAGAGAGAGCATTATGATAGAGTACAATATATGAGTCTAGAGTAATAGTAATAATAATAATAATGGCATTTGTTAAGCGCTTACTATGTGCCAGGCACATAGGTGCTGTTGTGGATCCAAGCAAATTGGGTTGGACACAGTCCCTGTCCCACGTGGCACTCACAGTCTTAATCCCCATTTTACAGATGAGGGAACTGAGGTACAGAGAAGCAAAGTGACTTGCCCAAGGTAACACAACAGACAAGTGGCAGAGCCGGGATTAGAACTCATGACCTCCTGACTCACAGGCCCGTGCTCTAATAATCATAATAATGATGATATTTGTTAAGTGCTTACTATGTGCAAAGCACTGCTCTAAGTGCTGGGGGGGGATACAAGGTGATGAGGTTGTCCCATGTGGGGCCCACAGTCTTAATCCCAATTTTACAGATGAGGTAACTGAGGCTCAGAGAAATTAAGTGACATGCCCAAGGTCACACAGCAGACATGTGGTGGAGCCAGGATTCAAACCCATGACCTCTGACTTCAAAGCCCGTGTTCTTTCCACTGAGAATCAAATCAAATCAATCAATTAATGATATTTATCGAGAGTTAACTGTGTGCAGAATTCTCTATTAAAAGTGCTTGGGGGAGTATAACAGAGAAAGAAGAGGAATAATAATAATAATAATAATAATAATAATGGCATTTGTTAAGTGCTTACTATGTACAAAGCACTGTTCTAAGTGCTGGGGGGGATACAAGGTGATCAGGTTATCCCACGTGGGGCTCACAGTCTTAATCCCCATTTTACAGATGAGGGAACTGAGGCTCAGAGAAGTTCAGTGACTTGCCCAAGGTCACACAGCAGATGTGGCAGAGCTGGGATTAGAACCCATGGCCTCTGGCTCCTAAGCCCATGCTCTTTCTACTGAGCCACACTGCTTTTTCATTTCACGTCCAGTAGATGAAGGATCCAGATACAAAAACCCATTATTTTTTGTGAAATTAAATTTATTTTGGTTCTCACTTTATTCTTATTCCGGCCTACCTGGGGCACATAGAATGTTCTAAATTAGCAAACTTCATCTCTGGCTGTTGACACTTGGAAATGTCTAATAAGTTCCTAGTGTCAAACATTTGGTGACTCTGCTGAATGCAGAAAAGGGTGATATTTGAAGGAGTAAAGGATGAATTTGGGTACCAGGGCTGGCTTATGTGGTAGATTACATTCTCTTTAAAATGAAATTCTGCATGACTCAGTATCGCAAGAACCAATCAATCATTCATGTTTATTGAGTATTCGCTGTGTGCCAAATAGGCTATTGGAAAAAAACAATACGATAGAGTTAGTAGACACATTTTCTATCCACAAGGAGCTCACAGGCTACTCTGAGGCCAAAAGGGAGATTAAGTGAGGGGTTTTTTTGCCCAGTCTGAGAGTGTCTTTTGTGTTGGTTATGTCTGAAACAGTTAAACAATGCAACAATGGCATTTATTGAATGTACTACTATGTACAGAGTACTATATTAATTGCCTAGGAGAGTACAGTAGAGTAGGTAAACGTGATCTGCCTTCAAGGAACTTAAAATCCAACAAGGGAGCGGACATTAAAATAACTGACAGATAGTAGGAAGAAGAAAAAGGGAATATGTAGATGAGTTGGTTGTTGAATAATAAGGCATGTAAATTATATACAGAACTGCTGTGGATGGTTGTGAACACAGAATTGTGCAGCTGGAGTTAAAGTGAGGCGCATGGCCTAGTGAAAAGAGCAGGGGCCTAGGAGTCCGAAGTCCTGAGTTCTAATCCTGGTTCTATCACTTTGCTGTGTGATCTTGAAAAAGTCCCTTAGTTTTTCTGTGCTTCAGTTTCCTTATTTGTAAAATGGGAATTAAGACTTTTAAACCCATGTGGTATAGGAACTTTGTCCAACCCGATTGTCTTATCTCTACCCCAGCACTTAGCACCGTGTCTGGCACTTGCAATATTACAGTTAGCACTTAACAAATGCTATTTTAAAAAATGCCGAGGTTGTAGCTAAGGAGGGTAGTTACTAGACCATAGATTGCGGACTATAAACTCGTTGTGGGCAGGGAATGTGTCTCATTCATTCATTCATTCATTTAATTGTATTTCTTGAGCGCTTACTGTGTGCAGAGCACCGTACTAAGCGCTTGGGAAGTACAGGTTGGCAACATATAGAGACGGTCCCTACCCAACAGTGGGCTCACAGTCTAGAAGGGGGAGACAGAGAACAAAACAAAACATATTAACAAAATAAAATTAATAGAATAAATATGTACAAATAAAATAAATAAATAAATAAATAGAGTAATAAATACGTACAAACATATATACATATATACAGGTGCTGTGGGGAGGGAAGGAGGTAAGGCGGAGGGGATGGGGAGAGCGGGAGGGAGGAGGGAGGGGTCTCATATTATTATATTGTACTCTCCCAAATGTTTAGTACAGTGCTCTGCACACAGTAAGTGCTCAGTAAATATGATTGACTGTCTGACTGACTGAGGCTATAATTTAGGATGAACAGCAAATAGTTAAATAGCTGCTTGGGATTGTGACATTGTTTTGCAGCTGAATTTCCTAAAACACTTTGTTTTCAGGCAGGCATTAATTCATTCCTTATTTCTCTTGCCTGCAAATTTTAGTAATAGGAAGCCAAGCCCATGTTCATATGTGCTACTTTCTCGTCCTAGCTATCAAGAAACCTGGGTCAATAAGAGATGGGCTTTTGAAGTCCCTCTCCCTTGGGCTGTCAGTTTATAAACCCCGTTTTCACAGAGAGTTTGAATGTCTTTGGGATACCTCAGGAAGTCACTCAGTAGTTGCTTTCCATGTCAAGAGGATTATTTTCCTTCTGTGCTTAGCTGTGAATGAAGCACAAGAGATAAATGTATCTTTTCTGCTTAATCATGGAGCCTGCTGGAACATCCATTTTCGTGTTTATTCAATAGTACTGTTGTGACGACTCTTTTTACAATGAGGTTTATGTCTCTTTCTTCCACTAGAGTGCAAGCTCTTTGTGGGTAGAGGCTATGGTACTGTTCTGTTCCTCCTAAGCACTTAGTACAGTGTTCAGAACGTAGTACTTAGGACAGTGCATCCAGCAGATTCTAAATAAATATTTCTACTACTACTACTATTACTTCTACTACTAATAATAATGGCATTTATTAAGCGCTTACTATGTGCAAAGCACTGTTCTAAGCACTGAGGAGGTTGCAAGGTGATCAGGTTGTCTCACAGGGGGCTCACAGTCTTAATCCCCATTTTACAGATGAGGTAACTGAGGCCCAGAGAAGTGACTTGCCTAAAGTCACACAGCTGAAAAATGGTGGAGCCGGGATTTGAACCCCTGACCTCTGACTCCAAAGCCCAGGCTCTTTCCAGTGAGCCACACTGCTAGCACTACAACTACTATCACTGCTTAGAGCCTTATGGGCTGGAGGCGGGAGTAGAGTGGCTCAGTGGAAGGAGCCCGGGCTTTGGAGTCAGAGGTCATGGGTTCAAATCCTGGCTCTGCCAATTGTCAGCTGTGTGACTTTGGGCAAGTCTCTGTGCCTCAGTTACCTCATCTGGAAAATGGGGATTAAGACTGTGAGCCCCCCGTGGGACAACCTGATCACCTTGTAACCTCCCCAGTGCTTAGAACAGTGCTTTGCGCTTAATAAATGCCATCATTATTATTATTATTATTACTGCTACTACTATTACTATTACTACTAATACTAATGCTGCTACTTATTACTACAGATTGTCAAGCATGTTGTGGGCAGGGAACATATCTACCAACTTTCTTATATTGTACTCTCCCAAGGGCTTAGTACAATGTTCTGCACACAGTAAGCACTCAATCAATATGATTGGTAGATTGATTGATTGATTGATTCTATTATTACTATTGCTACTACTAAATACTAGTACTGAGTGGGCAATATGTCTGTTTATTGTTATATTGTCCTCTCCCAGGTACTTAATACACTGCTCTGAGCATAGTAAGCACTCCATATGATTGAATGAATCAATTACTGCTGTTACGACTATTACTACTACAAAGCAACGTGGCTTAATCGGAAGAGCAAAGGCTTGGGAGTCAGAGGATGTGGGTTCTAATCCCGGCTCTGCCACTTGTCTGCTGGGTGACCTCGGTCAAGCCACTTAACTCCTCTGTGCCTCAGTTACCTCATCTGGAAAATGGGGATTAAGACTGTGAGCCCCTCGTGGGACAACCTGATCACCTTGTATCCTTCCCAGTGCTTGGAACAGTGCTTTGCACATAGTAAGTGCTTAACAAATGCCATCATTATTATTTATTATTATTATTACTGCTACTATGAAAATTTCCAAAGAAGCCGGCAGAAAATTATCCAGGGTATCATTTAAATACTCTGTGTTTTTGTGTGGGTAAAATATGGGCAGATACCCCACAGGAAAAATCAAGAAAGCTGGATGACCTTAACTAGGTTGCGAATAAAGCCTTTTATTTCCAGAGTATTACCCCTTCATTCCTTCCCCTCATCAACATTTCTCTCTAAAATAATGCAGAAGCGGCCTAAATGTTTAACATTCGAATTATGGATGCCAATAATAAATTTATAGCAATAACTTGGAAGCTGGGATCTTTCCTCCACACAAGTCAAGCATAGGACAAAAGCACCGTTTATTTGAAAAGAAATATTTTTCCTCAGTACACACCCAGAAATGGACAAAGGCGTCGAAATGATTGATCTCCGGCTGTTCCAGTGCCTCCTAGGTCACAAATACATTCTGAGCCCCCCCCCCCCCACCCCATTTCTGTTAATGAAATCGGATCCGATGAGGTGGAGTTTTCCGTTTATGTTGGCAGGGGCGACGACTCATTCAATCTGTTTATTCCGGTGATCTTAGCTAGCTTGGAAATCTTTGACATTGCTCCTTCGATTAACTCGAGGAGAAAGGTCTTGGAAGGTGGAAAGATCTCCCGCTCTTTCTACATTTGGCAGGAGCAACCTTATAAAAATGTCTATTTCGCCGCGCCTACTATCCCCCAATGCAGCTGCTTCCTCCCCTCATCCCACGGCGAGATATTAAATGTTTGGACGGAGGCTTCTCCAAGCTCATCTGGATGGCCGAAAAAGCAAAGAGTCGGTATCGAGGGACAAGTGGGCCTTCAGTCTGACCGGTTTGGTGGAATATCCGAAACGGACTGGCCAGCTGAAAATGACTTGCTCTTGGCCAAACACAGATTGGAGAAGGTGGAATAATCTTATAGGGTATGGAAACTGAAATCGCACACACCTATATTGTTAAGGTTCCAAAGGACGGAACGATATTAAGAATCTTGAAGAGTTTCAACGTGGTAATTGGTTTTCTTCGACGTGAAATGATTTTCTTTAATGCTCAATGTCGTGACCGCAAATCGTTCCCCAAGTCACAGGGGGTTTTCAGAGGGGGCTCAATGGGGAATTAATGTTCCTTCCTGACCTGAAAGGACGCTGAAATGAGTAACCCTTGAAAAATCTGAATTGGGCATCTCTTGAGAATTTTTATGAATAGAAAATTCTTACTTGGAAAATGCCTGGATGAACCAAAGAGTTTAATCCATCCTTATAGGAGCAAAATTGTAGTCAGACTAGATGGTGGGATTGGGATTTCAAATCTGCCCAGAGATAGAAGAGTCTGTCTACTGAAGTTGTGCTGCCCCCAAAACAAGCATCATTCCCTGCGTAACCCTGATCCCAAAACTCAATCAATCATATTTATAGAGCGCTTACTATGTACAGAGCACTGTACTAAGTGGTCGGGAGAGTACAATATAATAGAGTTGGTCGACGCATTCCCTGCCACTTCCCAACCAGTCCATCTGCCGATTGTGTTAATTGAGTGCTTACTCCGTGTGGGGCACTGCACCAAGGAGGGTGGCCTCCTGGAGAGATCGCAGGCCTAGGAGTCAGAGGACTTGGGTTCTAATCCTGGCTCTACTACTTGCCTGCTGTATGACCTTGGGCAAATAACTTACATTTTTTGTGCCTCAGTTTCCTCAACTGTAAAATAACTGTTGTCCCTCCCACTTAGACTGTGAGCTCTATGTGGGACAGCAACTTTATCTAATATGATTATTTTATATCTACCCCAGAGCTGAGTACAGTGCATGGCTCAGTGGAAAGAGCACGGGCTTGTGAGTCAGAGGTCACGGGTTCTAATCCCGACTCCACCATTTCATTCATTCAATCATATTTATTGGGTGCTTACTGTGTGCAGAGCACTGTACTAAGCACTTGGGAAGTACAAGTTTGTGAGCTGTGTGACTTTGGGCAAGTCTCTTAACTTCTCTGTGCCTCAGTTACCTCATCTAGAAAATGGGGATTGAGACTGTGAGCCCCATGTGGGACAACCTGATTACCTTGTATCCCTCCAGCACTTAGAACAGTGCTTGGCACATAGTAAGTGCTTAACAAATGCCATTATCATTACTATAAAATCCTGTAATTATTATTATTATTGCTAAACACTTGGGAGAATACAATAGAAGAGGTAGACAACGTCCCAGCCTTCAAGGAGCTTACAGTTTACTGAGCACTTAATAATTATGGTATTTGTTAAGTGCTTACTCTGTGCCAGGCACTGTTCTAAGTGCAAGAGTAGAAACAAGGTTATTGGGTTGGACAGTCCCTGTCCCATGTAGGGCTCACAGTGCCGAGCACTATTCGGTTATCAATAATTTATTTTAATGTCCACTGCCCCAGTAGACTGCCCGTTGTTGGGTAGGGACCGTCTCTAAATGTTGCTGACTTGTACGTCCCAAGTGCATAGTACAGTGCTCTGCACACAGTAAGCGCTCCATAAATACGATTGAATGAATGAATGAATGAGCAGGAAATGTGTCTACCAACTCTGTGGGTTCATTCATTCAATCGTATTTATTAAGCACTTACTGTGTGCAGAACACTGGACTAAGCGCTTGGGAAGTACAAGTTGGCAACATATAGAGACGGTCCCTACCCAACAGCGGGCTAACAGTCTAGAAGGGGGAGATAGAGAACAAAACAAAGCATATTAAGAAAATAAAATAAATAGAATAAATATGTACAAACATATACATATATACAGGTGCTGTGGGGAGGGGAAGGAGGTAAGGCGGGGGAGGGGGATGGGGAGGAGGGGGAGAGGAAGGAGGGGGTTGGACACTCTCAAGTGATTAGAACAGTGCTCTGCTCATGGCAAGAAACCAGTATATACCATTTATTGATTAATTATTTCAAGTGACATTTGATCCTATTTTAATGATATTGCATTCTCCCAAGCCCCTCTTAGGGTCACACCTGGAGAGTTTCCAGTCCTCTACCAATCTCGGCTATGGGAGGGAGAGTCAAGCAGAGGCCTGTCCATTCCATTCCTAGCTTGGCCAGTGGCTAGTGAGTGGCAGGCAATCTGCTACTAGTCAAAACTCATCCGCGCTGGGCAGCAGCAGATCGGGAGAGAGTCGTGGGCAGAGACTCACTTTCTGTGAGGAAGGAGGCAATGGGAAACCACTTCTGAATTTTTACCAAGAAAACTCTTTGGATCCACCACCAGAACAATTGCAGATGGAAGTGGGGTAATCTGGGAGAGATGCGTCTGTGGCTTCGCTATGGGTCGGACACAACTAGACAGCATAACACAACAGCAACTATCCCAAGCATTTGCTCTGCACACAGTAAGTGGTCAATAAATATGATTGAATGGATGAATGAATAAAGTTTGGTGGGTCACTATGCTTCAAGAGGAAGCGGGTTTTCCTGCTGTTTGGAAAATCTTTGCTGTTTGGGAAGATGTTCAGGAGACATTCTTTCCCAACGTCTTCACAAACAGACATTTATGTCTCCCAGAATGGCTCCCACACTGATTGGCCTTGTTTTCAATGTGGAACATGGGTTTCCAAAGTTCCTTCTTCCGAGTCCCTGGATTTCCATTACCTCTAGGTCCATTTCATCCTTCCTGACTAAAAGACATTAAATTACAAGCCAGCAGTGAACAGCAGGGGAATTATTTTTTCTGCTGTGCTCTTGGCCTTGTCATTGGAGGCCTTGTTTTCACTCTTAAATGTATTTTTTTCCTAACATTGTAAAAACGATTTAAGGGATGAAATGGCCCCTAAATGGGAAGATGAGGTAGCAGCGTAAGACGACTGACCAATATGGCAAACAGAGTGGAAGGAAGGAGGATCGATGGCTGTAACTGTCAGATTTGTTAAGCGCTTACTATTTGTCAGGCCCTGTTCTAAGCTCTGGGAAGATATAGGATGATCAAGTGGGACAGAGTCCCAGTCCTTCACAGGGATCACAGTAGGAGAGAGAACTGGAATTGAATTCCCATTTTCCAGGTGAGGTCACTGAGGCACAGAGAAGTTAATTGACTTGCCCAAAGTTACAGAGCAGGCCTGTGGCAGAGCGGGGTTAAGAACCCAGTTCTTGTGAATCCCACACTCTTTCTACTCTACCACACTGCTCCTGTAAGACAGCCAGACCATACATTCATGGATTCAATCATATTTATTGAGCACTTACTGTGTGCAGAACACTGTACTAAGCGCTTATACATATGTGTTCAACCAAGCAAAAGCCACCTCTCCACTAAGAAGGGAAACCTCCGTAGTCCCGAAGTCCCAGAAGCATGTCCTTGTACTAGTCACATCAAGGGCTACTTTTCCCTCGGCAAGGATCTCAACAATTCACCCTGGCCACTCACGGATGTATAGCCGAAAGAGGCAGTCAGTCAATCCCTAGAATTCTTTGAGCGTTTACTGTGTGCCGAGCACTGTACTAAGCGCTTGGAAGAGTCCAACATAGTCAAGGAGACACAATGCCTGTCCTCAAGGAGTTTATCATCTAGTGTCATCTAGAGCGGGAGACCATCATGAGCACGGCTAGTGGAAAGAGTAGGGGCAGAGGAGTCGGAAGACCTGAACTGTAATCTTGGCTCTGTCACTTGCCAGCTGCATGACCTTGGACAAGTCACTTCACTTCTCTGTCTCTCAGTTTCCCTATCTGCAAAGATGGGTTTAAATACTCATTCTCATTTGGGACAGGGACAGAATCTCTTACACCACTGTTTCATATAGCATTTGACACATATTAAACCTTTCATTCATTCATTCGTTCATTCAATCGTATTTATTGAGCGCTTACTGTGTGCATAGCACTGTACTAAGCGCTTGGGAAGTACAAGTCGGCAACATATAGAGACAGTCCCTACCCAACAACGGGCTCACAGTCTAGAAGGGGGAGACAGACAACAAAACAAAACATGTACACCTTTAACCAGAGTCTATAAACAACAACAGAAAAATGATGGCATTTGTTGAGCACTGTGTTAAGTGCTGGGTTGTTACAAGCTAATTAGGTCAGACCCAGTCCCTGTCCCTGTCCCACATGGGGCTCACAGTTTTCATCCCGATTTTACAGATGAGGTAACTGATGGCCAGAGAAGTGAAGTGACTTGTCCAAAGTCACACAGCAGACAAGTGGAAGAGCTAGGATTCTCTCTCCTGTAGTCAGAGACTTACCCCCGCTGCTTACCCACTATTATTATTATCTACAAGCAGAGGAAGCAACTGAGTATTTAGATATATTGAAGCAGCGTGGCTCAGTGGAAAGAGCACGGGCTTTGGAGTCAGAGGTCCCTGTATATATGTATATATGTTTGTACATATTTGTTACTCTATTTATTTATTTATTTTACTTGTACATATCTATTCTATTTATTTTATTTTGTTAGTATGTTTGGTTTTGTTCTCTGTCTCCCCCTTTTAGACTGTGAGCCCACTGTTGGGTAGGGACTGTCTCTATATGTTGCCAACTTGTACTTCCCAAGTGCTTAGTACAGTGCTCTGCATACAGGAAGCACTCAATAAATACAATTGATGATGATGATGAAGGTCATGGGCTTAAATCCCAGCTCCGCCAATCACCTGCTGTGTGACTTTGGGCAAGTCACTTAACTTCTCTGTGCCTCAGTTACCTCATCTGTAAAATGGGGATTAAGACTGTGAGCCCCCTGTGGGACAACCTAATCACCTTGTAACCTCCCCAGTGCTTAGAACAGTGCTTTGCACATAGTAAGCGCTTAATAAATGCCATCACTATTCATCATTATTATCATTATATATGCATGTATAGAGAAGCAGCATGTCTCAGTGGAAAGAGCACGGGCTCAGGAGTCAGAGGTCATGGGTTCTAATCCCGGCTCCGCCACTTATCGGTTGTGTGACTTTGGGCAAATCACTTCACTTTTCTGAGTCTCAGTTACCTCATCTGTAAAATGTGATATTAAGATTGTAAACCCCACATCGGACGACCTGATCACCCTGTATCCACCCAGCGCTTAGAACAGTGCTTTGCACACAGTAAGCACTTAACCACCATTATTATTATTATTATTATTATTATTATTATTATCATATCTTCTAGTCAAGATAAGGATGTGTACCTAAGTGCTAAGGGGGTGAGAACTCAGATACATAGGTGGTATACTAGGAGGGAAAATAAGGTGGGAAGATGAGAGATTGAGCAGAAAAGTTTCCTACAGGAGATACAATTTTAATAGGGCTTTCATGAGGAGGAGAGAGCCAATTTGGCAGATGTGAAGGGGGAGGGAGTTCCAGGTAGGAGGGAAGACTGTGAAAAAGAGGTTGATTATAAGAAAGGTGAGAGCAAGAACATTCATAATTTTCCCAGTGAGTTTTGTGTCCATGTGCTCGCTCTCCTGTCTTCATTTACTTATCAAACCTATGGTCAAAGATGTTAAATACAGTACTGTGCATTGCTAATCAAGCTCTTAGCATGCCAACTGGCATAGATTTTATTTGCAGCCATGGACGAGGGAAGTGGGGTGACCCATCTAATTCCAGAAATTAAACACGATTCTCCCGGGATGTCTGAAAGGATATTATCAAACCAGGTAGCTTCTCTCCATCCCTCATCCTGTCCATGAAGCAGGTGAAACTCTGGTTCATGACTAACAACTGGCAAAAGCTACCAGACACCAAGAGACCTCCCAAGTGCTTAGTACAGTGCTCTGCACACAGTAAGCACTCAATAAATATGATTGAATAAATGAATGAATGAACCTCCAATCTCTCCCTGAGCTTTGGTTTGGCATTCCTGAGGATCACAGGGATTCAGGGCACCCCCTACCTTGCAAACCAAATGATAACAATCATGGTATTTCTTAAGCACTAGTAAATACTCTGTGTTAAGCATTGAGCTGAACACTGGGCTAGATCTATAATCAATGATAATATTGAACAATAATAATTATGATAATTGCGGGTTTTGTACCAAGCACTGTACTAAGCTCTGGGGTAGATGCAAGATCATCAGGTCCCCTATGGGGCTGACAGTCTGAGTAGGAAGGAGCGTAGGTACTAAATCCCCATTTTGCAGATGAGGGAACTGAGGTCCAGAAAAGTGAAGTGACTTGCCCAAGGTCACACAGCAGGGAAGTGGCAGAGTTGGATTAGAACACAAGTCCTCTAACTCCCAGGCCTGTGTTCCTTCCACTAGGCTTCTACACTTCTCTGCAAAGTAATCAGATAATAATAATAATAATAATTATAAGAAGAAGAAGAAGAAGAAGAAGAAGAAGAAGAAGAAGAATGGAATTTGTTAAGTGCTTACTACATGCAAAGCACTGTTCTATGCGCTGGGGAGGATACAAGGTGATCAGGTTGTCCCATGTGGGGCTCACAATCTTAATCCCCATTTTACAGATAAAGTGACTGAGGCACAGAGAAGTGCCAACGTGGCTCAGCAGAAAGAGCACCGGCTTTGGAGTCAGAGGTCATGGGTTCAAATCCCAGCTCTGCCAATTGTCAGCTGTGTGACTTTGGGCAAGTCACTTAACTTCTCTGGGCCTCAGTTACCTCATCAGTAAAATGGGGATGAAGACTGTGAGCCCCCTGTGGGACAACCTCATTGCCTTGTAACCTCCCCAGCGCTTAGAACAGTGCTTTGCACATAGTAAGCACTTAATAAATGCCATCGTTATTACCAGCACTTAGAACAGTGCTTTGCACATAATAAGTGCTTAACAAATGCCATTATTATTATTTATTTAAGTGACTTGCCCAAAGTCACACAGCTGACAAGTGGCGGAGCTGAGATTTGAACCCACGGCCTCTGACTCCAAAGCCCATGCTCTTTCCACTGAGCCACGATCAGAACGTCTACAGTTCCTGTATTGCAAAAGTTTAGAATCCAAGAGGTAAAAAAGGATTAGGTATAATCTCATCATCCCTACTTTAGAGATGAGGAAACTAAGGCACAGAGAGATTAGGTAACTTGCCCATGGTCACACAGCAGGGAATTGACCAAGATGGGATTAGAACGCTGGTGTCCAGTCCCCGAGACCCATGCTCTTTCTCCCAGAACAGGCTGCCTTCTACTTCAACCATGTATAATGATGATGGCATTTATTAAGCGCTTACTACGTGCAAAGCACTGTTCTAAGCGCTGGGGAGGTTACAAGGTGATTAGGTTGTCCCACAGGGGACTCACAGTCTTCATCCCCATTTTGCAGGTGAGGTAACTGAGGCACAGAGAAGTGAACTGACTTGCCCAAAGTCATACAGCTGATAAGTGGTGGAGCTGGGATTTGAACCCATGACCTCTGACTCCAAAGCCCAGGCTCTTTCCACTGATCCACGCTGCTTCTCTGTATGCCACATCAACACACTCCAGGAGTACATAAAGGCACGGCAAGCAATGTGCCTGCCATCTTTGACTCTACTCCCAGATTGTCAGAGTGGTGGTGGGGATAGTGATGGTCACCCTTCCAATGTAAAAACACCTAAACCCAAATTGTGTCTGATCTGATTTGCATTGTATTTACCCCGCTGCTCAGTACAGTGCTTGACACATGGTAAATGCTTCAAAAATAATAATAATAATAGCATTTATTAAGTGCTTACTATGTGCAAAGCACTGTTCTACAGGGTGATCAGGTTGCCCCACAGGGGGCTCACAGTCTTAATCCCCATTTTCCAGATGAGGTAACTGAGGCACAGAGAAGTTAAGTGACTTGCCCAAAGTCACACAGCTGGCAATTGATGAAGCGGGGATTGGAACCCAAGACCTCCAAAGCCTGAGCTCTTTCAACTGAGCCACAGAGGGCTCAGGACCTCAACCTACAGGAACAAAATATGCCATTTTTTTCTCATCCAGGTTCACCACATTCACTGAAATTTAGTTAAAGAATTGATGCGAATAAAACAGAAACTTGACCTTACATATACTTAAGGTAGCTAAAATATGAATCTGGGAAGAGAAAGTAAAAGACTGATGCCAGCCTCCTATAAGGCATAGAATGGTTGCCCCGCTTCTACTGAATTCCCCAAATCATTTACCAATCCATCAATGAATGGTATTTACTGAGTGCTTACTGTTTGCCAAACACTATACTAAGCACCTGGGAGACTCCAGAGCTTAGAACAGTGATCCAGCGCTTAGAACAGTGCTTTGCACATAGTAGGCGCTTAATAAATGTCATTATTATTATTATAATGCAACAGAGTTGGTGGAAATATTTCCCACCCACAACAAGCTTACAGTCTAGAGGGGTGTCAGGCATTAATTAACTCATTGTCGGCAGCGAATGTGTCTGTTTATTGTTATATTCTGCTTTTCCAAGAGCTTAGTGCTGTGCTTTGCACCCAGTAAGTGCTCAATAAATACAATAGAATGAATGAATAACAATAAACAAATTACTGGTGTGTACGTAAGTGCTGTGGAGCAGAAGGCAGGGTGAAAAACGAATGCCCAAATAATAATAATAATGATGGCATTTGTTAAGCACTTACTATGTGCAAAGCACTGTTCTAAGCGCAGGAGAGGATACAAGGTGATCAGGTTGTCCCACGTGGGCTTCACAATCTTAATCCCCATTTTACAGATGAGGGAACTGAGGCACAGAGAAGGTAAGTGACCTGCCCAAGGTCACACAGCTGACAATTGGCAGAGCTGGGATTTGAACCCATGACCTCTGACTCCCAAGCCCGGGTTCTTTCCACTGAGCCACGCTGCTTCTCATGTAGCAATACAAAATGTACAATACAAAAGGGTAGCAATACAAGAGAAAAGATGCCATGGATGGAAGAAGGAGAAAAAATTTGGTATAGCGCCTCCTCTTCCTCCTCCTCATTATCCTCTTGGAGTGCAAATCCCTGTTCTGAGTGCTTTGGAGAGCCTTTGGCAATCCTGGGAAATGAATGCAGCTGGTGGCAAGGAAGTGACAATCTCTCTTTAAGAATGCTAAGCAGGACCGCATGACTCAAACACGCATTGGGTTTCCTTCCCCTAAAAACAAAAAATTATGAAAGTCTCCGAAGGGGATACTTCCCATTTCCAGTTCAGTGATTATTGAACCAGATTCGTCCAGTGTTCAAAAAACCCACGTCCTGGAAGAGAAAGCTGGATACTTGAGAAGAAGGGAACTCTGGTACCTTCTCGTTCATCCCAGCTCCAAAAAGGAACATGAGAAATGGTGCCTTCATGGCTGACTTGGAAGTGCTGGAGACAACTAGTTCAGCTTGTGTCACTGACCGAGGCCCCGGGTCAACTATTTCGCTAGAAAAGCATGACTATGCTTTGGCCTAACTCATGAAAGAGAGACCTGCCTTCTCCAATCTCTAATAATCCTAACAGTATTTATCGACTGTATTATTAGGTATTTATTTAGGATAATATTTAATCATAATAAAGGTAATGGTTAAGCATTTACTATGTGCCAATCACTGTTCTAAGCGCTGGGGTAGATACAAAGTAATCAGTTTGTCCCACGTGTGGCTTACAGTCTTAATCCCCATTTTACAGATGATGGAACTGAGCCACAGAGAAGTTAAGTGACTTGCCCAAAGTCACACAGCTGACAAGTGGCGAGGCCAGGATTAGAACCCATGACTCCCAAGGTCGTGCTCTTTCCACTAAGCCATGCTGCTTTTTTTTTTTATAATGGCATTTATTAAGCGCTTACTATGTGCAAAGCACTGTTCTAAGCCTCTGTTTATTCTCTATTTAATACTATCCTTCATATCCAATAGACAATCACTCTCCCCGCCTCCAAAGACTTAGACAAATTACATCTCCTCCAAGTGGCCTTCCCTGACCAAGCCTTCTTTTCCTCTCTCCCATTCCCTTCCGCGTCACCCTTGACCTTGAATTGGCACCCTTTATTCACCCCATCACCATCCCAACAGCACTTACATACATATCCACAATTCATTTATTTATATTAGTATCTGTCTCCCCCTCTAGATTGTAAGCTCCCTGTGGGCAAGGGACCGTGTCGACCAACTTGATTCTACTGTACTTTCCTAAGAACTCAGTATAGTGCTCTAATCGCAGTAAGGGCTCAATAAATGCCACTGATTAATTGATACTACAGAGCAAGCACTGAATTCATCATTAGGGGAGTTACAAGATAACCAGACCAGATGCAATCCTTTTCTTCCATTCCATTCTGCATCACCCTGACTCACTCCCTTTATTCATTCCCCCTTTTCAGCTCCACTTCATTTATGTTCACATCTGTGACTTATTTATATTAATGTCTGCCTCTCCCCCTCTAAACTGTAAGCTTGTCGTGGATGGGGGGAAATATGCCTGTTATATTGATAATTAGTGGACATGTTCCCTGCCCATAAAGAGCTTCATGCTGCAGCTATTGATTGCAGAGCATTATATTAGGCATTTGGGAACATATTTGAAAGTAAGAGCCCTCTGGACTCTAATCTCACTATGGACAGGGAACGGGTCTACCAACTCTGTTTTATTGTGCTTAGTACATTGCTTTTCATACAGTAAGCACTCGGTGAATACTATTGATTGAATGTACTCTCCCAAGTGCTTAATGCAGTGCTCTGCACACAATAAGCTCTCAGGAAATACTACTGTTTGATTCATTAAAGTCCTTATCTCTGCCCTCAAGGATTTATTAATAATAATAATAATGATAATTATGGTATTTGTCCTTACTATGTGCCAGGCATTGTACTAAGCACTAGGGTAGATACAACTAAATTGGGTTGGACACAGTCCCTGTCCCACATGGGGCTCACAGCCTTAATCCCCATTTGACAGATGAGGTAACTGAGGCACAGGGAAGTGAAGTGATGTGGGACTCACAGTCTTAATCCCCATTTGACAGATGAAGTAACTGAGGCACAGGGAAGTGAAGTGACTTGCCTAAGTTCACACAGGAGACAAGTGGCAGAGCTGGGATTACCAATCATGACCTTCTCACTCCCAGACCTGTCCTCTATCCGCTAAGTGGAGTTCACAGTCTGCTGCCCTTATGCACATTTTATCATTTTAAAGAATTGTTTTTTGACACCTGTCCCTATTAATCTACTATTTTCCGATTTCCTTTAAGTACTGGGTGTGTAGTACAGTGCCTGGCACAAAGTCAGTGCTTGATAAATACCATCACTGTTAATTATTATCCAGCAATTAGTACAGTGCCTGGCACATAGTAAGTGCTTAAAGAATACCATCGTTATAATTCTTATTATTGTTTTTACTATTATTACTACTAGGAGTGTGGAAAAATAAGAGTGATCCATTTCCTACCCCAAGAAGGCTACACTTTAACTGTGGAGGAAGACGCAAACATATTTCCTACAAACATACAAACATATCACAACACATGTATATATCTGTAATTTTATTTGCATTCATGTCTGTCTCCCCTCCTCTAGACTGTGAGCTCATTGGAGGCAGGGATTGTCACCATTTATTCTTGTAGTGCACTTTCCCAAGCACCTAGTACAGTGCTCTGCACACAGTATGCGCTTAACAAATACACTTCAGTGAATGAATGAATTATGATACAGTTATCAGTGTGAATCATTCAGGAATAAATTGTTCTAAAATGATATGCACCGAAAGCAGTTGTGGATTTTGAGTATCGTTCTATGAGGCTGTAGACCGTAGACTAAGCTCATTGTAGGCAGGTAATGTGTCTGTTGTATTGTTACACTGTACTCTCCCAAGCCCTTAGTACAGTGCTCTGCATAGAGTAAATGCTCAATAAATATAATTGATTGATTGATTGATTGATTGACTGGGAGTGTAAACACATGCTTGGGTAGTGAACAAATATTGTGACAATCGTATTTCACAATAAAATACAGTGACCTAGTCACTGACCAAATAATATATGACTTTCTCACTGTGCCTCATTCTTGCCTGTCCTGCCGTCGACTCCCGGCCCACTTTCTTCCCCTGGCCTGGAATGCCCTCCCTCCACACATCTGCCAAACTAGTTCTCTTCCTCCCTTCAAAGCCCTACTGAGAGCTCACCTCCTCCCGGAGGCCTTCCCAGACTGAGCCCCTTTTTTCCTCTCCTCTTCCCCATCCCCCTCTGCCTTATCCCCTTCCCCTCCCCAGAGCACTTGTATATATTTGTACAGATTTATTACTCTATTTTATTTGTACAGATTTATGAGTCTATTTATTTTGTTAATGATGTGCATATAGCTATAATTCTATTTGTTCAGACGATTCTGACACTTGTCTACATGTTTTGATTTGTTTTCTGTCTCCCTCTTTTAGACTGTGAGCCCACTGTTGGGTAGGGACCGTCTCCTTATGTTGCCGACTTGTACTTCCCAAGCGCTAAGTACAGTGCTCTGCACACAGTAAGTGCTCAATAAATATGATTGAATGAATGACAGCACTTTAATACTGTGCTTCTGTAACAGGTTTGTGGTGGATATTGAATACAGTATAGTTAGCGGATACACACACAAGGCGCCTGATGATCCAAAAAATACCTATTTTAAAACATCTTGGGCAGGAGGAATCTGGGTAATTGGTGGGATAAAAGCATGAAGGGAGGAGAAGGACAGGAAGGGAATTTTGAAATGCCATTTTAGGGCTTCAGAAAGAGCCCCAGAGAGAAGTCTGGATCATCTGCACATGTGTGTGTGTGGAAACTGTTCTTTTAATGAAGATCAGATTTTCTAAAAATAGTTTTACCAGAGTGGATGACTGTTTACTAATGTCTCATGCATAGTATTTCACAGACCAAGGCTTGTCTCTCAGCAGGGAGATAGAATCCAAGACCTGGACACAGGGTTATGAAACATTCACATCTTGAATGGGTCTTTGGACACAGGGTTATGAAACATTCACGTCTAGAATGGGTCTTTAATAATGAGAAAATCCTTATTGAAAGCAACAACAATAATAATAATAATAATAATAATAATAATGATATTGTTAAGCGTTTACTATGTGTCTAACACTTCTAAGCGCTGGGGTAGGTACAACCTAATCAGGTTGGAAACAGTCTCTATCCCACACGGGGCTCACAGTCTTAATCCCCATTTTCCTGATTGAGGCACAGAGAAGTGAAGTGACTTGTCCAAGGTCACATAACAGACAAGCGGTGGAGACGGAAGCAGCATGGCTCAGTGGAAAGAGCACGGGCTTTGGAGTCAGAGGACATGGATTCAAATTCCGGCTCCGCCAATTGTCAGCTTTGTGACTTTGGGCAGGTCACTTAACTTCTCTGTGCCTCAGTTACCTCATCTTTAAAATGGGGATTAAGACTGTGAGCCCCCATGGGACAACCTGATCACCTTGTAACCTCCCCAGCGCTTAGAACAGTGCTTTGCACATAGTAAGTGCTTAATAAATGCCATCGTTATTATTATTATTAATTAGAACCCAGGTCCTTCTGACTCCCAAGCCTGTTCTCTATCCTCTAGGCCATGCTGCTTCTCTCACTACCTCCTCTCACCCTAAACCTCACAAACACAAATACATACACTCCAACCCTAATCCCCACCACACATACCAAAAATTCTAACCCCCTACTCACCCAAACTAGAACACTAACTCCCTTAACACACCCTAAACATAAACTTAATCTCCCAAATGCACATATTAAAAGTAACCCTAACTTTAATCCTAACTGAAATCCTCCCCTACCCCTACCCCTCTATAAATACATCAGAAAAAAAAAAAACAACTGTTCACATCCCAAGGAAAAGATAAATAAATCTAGGCCTCAGACCCCGTAAAATCCTACCCACTTTAACCCTGTTTCACATACTATCCAAGGATAAATTGGTGGTAAAAGATATAGACAAAACTATAAGTGGATAGATAGGCAAGTGTTCACTAATTTCTCAATTTCTTCCATTCTTCAGGATAAAGTTGATGTTAGCACAATACTGTATGTACATATCAGAGAAGCAGCGTGACTCAGTGGAAAGAGCCCGGGCTTGGGAGTCAGAGGTCATGAGTTCTAATCCTGCCTCCGCCACTTAGCCACTGTGTGACTTTGGGCAAGTCATTTAACTTCTCTGTGCCTCAGTTAACTCAACTGGAAAATGGGGACTAAGACTGTGAGCCCCATGTGTGACAACCTGATTACCTTGTATCTCCCCCAGCGCTTAGAACAGTGCTGGGCACATAGTAAGATCTTAACAAATACCAAAATTATTATAATTATTATATCAAATATGAAATATATATAAATATAAAGGGATAGGTAGAAGATAATTTCATCTATAAAAGTTACTAAATCTTTTGGGGGTTTCAATGTTCACTGCTTATGATAGTGCATTTCTCCATTATCAATTTTTTTAAAAAACCATCAAAACTTTGAAATTGAGTGCAACTGAGGTACAAAAATTTCCAAAATAATTCTGAAGTTTTCCTGCTTCCAGGAGAAGACTCACTTAGACCATGAAGAATGTACAAACCTAAAATGAGCCCTTTTGTCTGCTAACCCACACAGCAGTTCTCAGGAACAGAGGAAGGAAAGGGGGACCTGGTGTGAGAGAGGGAGTTTGGAGATTGGAAGTTGTTCCCGGGGTTGGGAGGGTGGAAAATGTCTGGGAATAGCTAGCCAGCTCTGGCTTCTCCTGTTTCACAAGGTCCCCTGGGAGTTTATTGAATGTTTCTGGAACTTAGAGTCCCAGCAACACAGGGCGTAAAAGGACAGGTAAGCTCACCAGCCCACTGTTCTCACATTTATGGCAAGGAATATGCCTACAACTCTGTCTTATTGTACTTTCCCAAGTGCTTTGTGCAGAACCTGTACACAGTAAAGTGCCCAATGAATATGATTGCTTGATTAATTGTGGGACATTTCTTTAGGGTTGATCCTGATGTCAGCAAAAGGGCCAAGGAGAGAGGCCATCTAGCCTTCCTTACCTTACTTTACCTTAATTATCTTTCCTTACCTTACCTTCCCCCTCTCAGGGTCGCACTTGGAGAGTTTCCAGTCTCAGCTATGGGAGGGAGAGCCAAGCAGAGGCCTACCCATTCTGCTCCTAACTTGGGCAGTGGCTAGCGAGTGGAAGGCAATCGGCCACAAGTCAAAACTCACCCATGCTGGGCAGCGGTGGCACGGGAGGGAGTCGAATGTGGCGGCAATGGTAAACCACTTCTGGATTTTGACCAAGAAAACTCTATGGATCCACTAACAGAACGATTGCAGAAGCAGAGCGGGACGTTCTGGGAGAAATGTGGCCCGTGGTGTCACTGTGGGTCATCATCATCATATCAATTGTATTGATTGAGCGCTTACTGTGTGCAGAGCACTGTACTAAGCGCTTGGGAAGTACAAGTTGGCAACATATAGAGACAGTCCCTACCCAACAGTGGGCTCACAGTCTAAAAGGGGGAGGCAGAGAACAAAACCCAACATACTAACAAAATAAAATAAATAGAATAGACATGTACAAGTAAAATAAATAAATAAATAAATAGAGTAATAAATACGTACAAACGTATATACATAAATACAGGTGCTGTGGGGAAGGGAAGGAGGTAAGATGGGGGGGATGGAGAGGGGGACGAGGGGGAGAGGAAGGAAGGGGCTCAGTCTGGGAAGGCCAGGACTCGACAGCATAAGATAAGACCTTACCTTCAAAGAGAAAATAAGCAATTTCTACCAAATGCCTATCCCAGACCTGCTTCATCCTCATGTAAGCTTAGACTGTTCTTCCAAACTAGAGACTATTAATATTATAGAGAAGCAGTGTGGCTCAGTGGAAAGAGCCCGGGCTTGGGAGTCAGAGGTCATGGGTTCAAATCCCAGCTCTGCCAATTGTCAGCTGTGTGACTTTGGGCAACTCACTTCACTTCTCTGGGCCTCATTTAATAATAATAATAATAATAATAATGGCATTTATTAAGCTCTTACTATGTGCAAAGCACAGCTCTAAGCACTGGGGAGGTTACAAGGTGATCAGGTTGTCCCACGTGGGGCTCACGGTCTTCATCCCCATTTTACAGATGAGGTAACTGAGGTTACTGAGGTAACATTTCCCTCATCTCTAAAATGGGGATGAAGACCGTGAGCCCCAGGTGGGACAACATGATTACCTTGTATCCTCCTCAGTGCTTAGAACATTGCTTTGCACATAGTAAGCACTTAACAAATGCCATTATTATTAGTATTATTATTATTACTGATAATGATACAAAGAGTGCCTCCACTAATCAATGGTATTTATTGAGCATTCACTGTGTGCAGAGCACTGTATTAAGCACTTGGGAAAGTACAATGCAATATGTTGGTAGACACAATCCCTGCTCTCAAGGAGCTTATTATGAAGTATTTCTGAAAAAGATTAGAAAGGATTAGAGAAGCCATGTGGTCTGGTGGGTAGAGAACAGGTCTGGGAGACAGAAAAACCTGGTTTCTGATGCTGGCTCCACCATTTGTCTTTTGTGTGATCTCTGTCAAGTCAATTAACTTTGCTGTGTCTCATTTACCTCATATGTAAAATGGGGATTAAGACAGTGAGCCCCATGTGGGACATGGACTCTGTCCAACCTGATTAACTTACATCTACCCCAGCGCTTAGTATGATGCCCGGCACATAGTACAGCATTTTACAGCTACCGTTAAAAAAAAATAAATCTACTGGTTTGATATAGCTTAGGAGGAGACATAGATTTAAAATCATTGACCACACATTTTTTTCCTTTCTAGCAACATCAGCTGGCTTCTCTTTGCTTAACCTAAGAAAAGTTGATGAGATTCTGATAGATTCCCATCTCCAGAAGTACCTGTCGTTCAGTAAGATCCAGATTCACCGCAATCTCGTATCTTCTCAGCCTCGTCAGGTAGTTGTGGTGGGCAAATTCAGCTTCAAGCTCTTTGATTTGTTCCTTGGTGAAAGCCGTTCTTTCCTTCCTGGGTTTACTACTGACTTCGGATTTATAATTTCCTTCCTGGGAGTCTGAAAGCAAGAGAGAGTACAATTAGGTGATAATTTTGAATTATTTAGATAGCAAAAAAAAAAAAAAAACCAGGATAGCAGCGCTGATAGTGTTTTTTTGAGATATCAGAATATATTCACAAACCAAAGCCATATTTGTGCACCCAAATCCATCATGAAATCTACTACATGCAAAATGAGCCCAATAGCAACACAAGAGAAAAGCTTAAAGTGTGTTTGTGCGCTTCCCCTTATTTTTCCCTTTAAATGTAAATTCCTCTAGGGCAGCACCTATTAATTTCTATATTTTTTGGCCCAGTAAAATTATTATGAATACAAACTTATTGATTCAGACATTAGAGTGCTAGGGAAGCAGCGTGGCTCAGTGGAAAGTGCACAGGGCTTGGGAGACAGAGGTCATGGGTTCTAATCCCGGCTCCACCACTTGTCAGCTGTGTGACTTTGGGCAAGTCACTTAACTTCTCTGCGCCTCAGTTCCCTCATCTGTAAAATCTGTGAGCCCCACGTGGGACAACATGATTACCCTGTGCTTAGAAGAGTGCTTGGCACATAGAAAGTGCTTTAAAAATGCCACTATTATTATTATTATCATTATTTTGAACATCGATTAGTTGTCTTATACCCAAGATTCAGAGGTCTCTCCTTTAAAATGTGCACACTGAGTAAGAAAAATGATAGACTCAATTCAGTAAGAGTCCTTCCTTGACACTCCTGGCATTGTGTTAACTGTAATCATGCTTTAAGATATTAAGATAGGAGAAGGGTTCAGTATCTGAAAGGATTTTTCCACTAGAGAAAGAGGGTGTAGAAATGGACAAAGCCAAACACTCCACTCCTCAAAGTTAATAAAGCTGCCATGGACAGTGTGAGGTACTAACAAGCAGACACAGAAAGAGCAGTTAAAAACAGAGATTAGAATGGACCAGGGTTTTCCCAAGTTTTTCCTACGTACTTAGCTCTGTAATAATAATAATAATGATGGTATTTGTTCAGCACTTACTATGTGCAAAGCACTGTTCAAAGCACTGGGGGGATACAAGGTGATCAGATTGTCCCACGGGGGGCTCACAATCTTCATCCCCATTTTACAGATGCAGTAACTGAGGCACAGAGTAGTTAAGTGACTTGCCCAAAGTCACACAGCCGATGAGTGGCAGAGGCGGGATTAGAACCCACGACCTCTGACTCCCAAGCCTGTGCTCTTTCCACTGAGCACTAGATACTTAATATTCACCTCACCCGCAGCCCCACAGCACTTATGTGCTCTGTGACTTGTCTGCTCTGTGGCCTTGGTCAAGCCACTTGAATTCTCAGTGCATCAGTTACCTCATCTGTAAAATGGGGATTAAGACTTTGGGCCCCAACTGGTAAAGGGATTGCATCCAAGACGATTTGTTTGTATCCACCCCGGCACTTAGTACAGTGCTTGGCACATAATAAGCACTCAACAAATACCACAATTAGTATTATTATTACATAGCCATGATTTATTTATTTTAATTAATGTCTGCCTCCCACTGTAGTCTGTAAACTCATTGTAGGCAGGGAGCAAGTCTACCATAAGTGTTGTATTCTCTCAAGCACTGAATTTAGTGCTCTGCAGGCTGAAGCATTCAGTACAGTATGGCTCAGTGGAAAGAGCACGGACGTTGGAGTCAGAGGTCATGGGTTCGAATCCCTGCTCTGCCACTTGTCAGCTGTGTGACTTTGGGCAAGTCACTTAACTTCTCTGTGCTACAGTTACCTCATCTGTAAAATGGGGGTGAAGACTGTGAGCCCCATGTGGGACAACCTGATCACCTTGTAACCTTCCCAATGCTTTGGACTGTGAGCCCGTTGTTGGGTAGGGACCGTCTCTATATGTTGCCAACTTGTACTTCCCAAGTGCTTAGAACAGTGCTCTGCACACAGTAAGTGCTCAATAAATATGATTGAATGAATGAATTGAACAGTGCTTTGCACACAATAAGCGCTTAATAAATGCCATTATTATTATTATTATATATTATTGACTGAATGACTGACTGACTGAAAGGCCCTGGACCCACCACTGCGGGGCTTAATTTCCTAACAGTGTCCACGAGGTCCTAAATCAGTCAATCAATCGGGTTTATTGAGCACTTACTGTGTGCAGAGAACTGTACTGAGCTCTTGGGAGAATGCAATATAACAATATAACAGTTACATTCCCTGCCCACAACTAGTTTATAGTCTAGAGGGGAGCTTACAGTCCAGAGTCTACAGTCTAGTCAATCAAGCCATCAACAGTATCCGTTCGTGCTCTGCAGAGCACTGTGTTTATCCCTTGAGAGTGAACAGCAGTGCTGGATATGACCCCTGCCTTCCAGGAGCTTACAGTTGAGCAGCCTGTAAAACCCTCTAGCTTTTCCTTCCCGGAAAGAGGGGAGATTCACCATGTCCTGGTGGATAGAGCACGGGCCTGGAAATCAGAAGGAGCTGGGTTCTGATTCTGGCTCTGCCGCTTGTCTGCTGTGTGACCTTGGTTAAGTCACTTCACTTCTCTGGGCCTCAGTTACCTCATCTGTAAAATGGGAAAAAAGACTGTGTGCCTCATGTGAGACAGGAATTTTGTCCAACATGATTAGCTTGTATCTACCCCAGCGGGCCTCAGTTACCTCATCCGTAAAATTGGAAAAAAGACTGTGTGCCTCTTGTGGGACAGGAATTTTGTCCAACATGATTAGCTTGTATCTACCCCAGCGCTTAGAACAGTGCCTGGAACATAGTAAGTGCTTAACTCTACTCCCCTACGTATTTTAGGAATCCCTTGGCTCTCAAAAAGGCAGCCCTGAGGAGGAAAGGAATATTTCAGGTTCCAGCCAGTGTGAAATGACCAGTGCAGTGCATCTGGTCAGACCTAGGTTGCAGTAATAATAATAATAATAATAATAGTAGTAATTATATAATAATAATAATGGTATTTGTTAAGCATTCACTATGTACCAAGCACTGTTCTAAGTGCTGGGGTACATACAAGGTAACCAGGTTGGGAACAGACCCTGTCCCATGGGCTCACAGTTTTAATCCCCATTTTACAGATGCGGTAACTGAGCCAGAGCCAAGTTAGAGTGACTTTCCCAAGATCACACAGCAGAAAAGTGGCAGAGAGGGGATTAGAACCCACATCCTTTGATTCCCAAGCCTGTGCTCTGGCCACTAAGTCATGATAACTGTGATATTTGTTAAGTGCTCACTAGATATCAAGCTATTTTCTCAGTGGTGGGATAATAGGAGTGACTCAGTGCTCCTGCTGCAGATGAATCCTGGGTGGACCAATCATTAAAACGGTTCTTCCTCTGAGACTTCCGCTATCCAGCTCTCGGGAAAGCAACCCCGAACAGGAAGGGGATCATTTGGGTTCTAGCCAATTCATTCCTCCACCCAAGTTTGGATGCAGGAAGCTCGGAAGAATCTTTTTTTCCTTCCCTGTCCTTCAGCTTCCCAGATGAATTCATCCCTTTAACAATCCCCCATGTGCTTCCTCACTCCCTTCCCACCACCCCCGCCCCACCAATCCTGCCCCATGCAGCACACAGATTAGAGATAGAACTGGCTTTTAATAGGAAAATAGAAGTAAACTAACTGAATAAATAGCTTCAATCCAAAACGCCTTTCCCTTTCCTCTTACCCGCTTCCTGTTCTCCAGCCCAGATTCCTTTCTACCTCCCTGCAAATATGCCGGTCCAATTCCTCTAATCCACAGCTTCTTTCAGGTTCATGCCCTCAAGAACCTTCCCTTAGTATTTTCAGTTGCCTGGCAAAAATCCTGCCACATCTATCAATCACTGAATGGTATTTATTGAGCATTTACTGTACAAAGAGCACTGTACTAAGCGCTTGGAAGAGGAAAATATAAGAAATTTGATAGACAGTGATCCCTGCCTGAGATCTTGCTGGCAATTCGTATTAATGCTGTAGAGAAACTGTCTTTATCTTAAAGGGTCCGACTATTTCACTGGAATCCAAATCTTTTGAAATGTCTGATAGCATGTACAACATGGCTCTTGGGACGTGGCCTTACTAATATCTAGTTAGCATTCAGCCTTCGCCATCACATGAGCACTTGCATCTGGGATCTGTGACCTTTGGCCATTTGATATTCATACCACCCGCACCTTTCCAGTTCTTTAAATTATATACTATACATTATTTATTCATATTAATGTCTATCTCCCCCGCTAGACTGTAAGCTCATTATGGGCAGGGGATATGTCTGCTAATTCTGTTGTGTTACACTCTGCCAAGCGTTTAGTATGGTGATCTGTATGTACTGAGTTCTCGATAAATAGGATTCGTTGATTGATTCAGCCAGGATAATAATCATAATGATGGCATTTATTAAGTACTTACCATGTGCAAAGCACTCTTCTAAGTGCTACTGGGGGATACAGGGTGATCAGGTTGTCCCACGTGGGGCTTACAGTCTTAATCCCCATTTTACAGATGAAGTAACTGAGGCTTAGACTGTGAGCCCACTGTTGGGTAGGGACTGTCTCTATATGTTGCCAACTTGTACTTCCCAAGCGCTTAGTACAGTGCTCTGCACACAGTAAGTGCTCAATAAATACAATTGATTGATTGATTGATTAAGTGACTTGCCCAAGGTCACACAGCAGACATGTGGCAGAGCTGGGATTAGAACCCATGACCTCAGATTCCCAAGCCCGTGCTCTTTCCACTGAGCCACGCTGCTTCTCTGAGGCGAGACTGCTGCTTCTCTGAGGATGAGGCGAGACTTAGTGAAGAAACCATACAATTTATTGCTCCACCCTGGTCCCAACTGCAGCAAAAGCTATGGACAAGATCACTATTACATTAAAAATTCCATCACTATTACCAAAACCTAGGTGTGGCCAAACGCACTGCATTGGAAATCAATGCACGGTGTTTCTTGAGAGCCTACTCAGTTCAAAGCACCACACTAAGCTTTACATTCTAAAGGGGGAAGACAGACATACAAAAGTTTTTACAAATAGTGTGAGCAGGAGAAAGAACAAAGATAAAATAGAGAGCATTTATTCAGTTCACCGGGGAGGATTCAGAGACGTGGGCCTTTTGGTGTAGACTCCATTCTTGTGTTTATGCAACAGTTTCAAGGATGACCCTCGCTTGTGTCTGAAGAGCACCAATATTTTCATGTGTACCCCACTTTAGGTAGCTGCCCAATACCGACCCTAGCAGCAAAGCCTGGATATTTTTATCATCACGATCTTATTTGAATGATTCATCGTTTACATATTTCCTTATGTAAGCATGAATGAACAGAACCAAGGACGAAGAACACTTATTCGTTGATGTTTATTTTTGCTTCTTTGAGCCACATCTCCTTTAACTCCTTTGTGATATTCCAAAATGTTAGATAAATACTGATAAAGGCACATGTTAAAGCTGAAAAGTCAGAGGCCTGGACCCTAAATACCACATACACCCCAAGTAACTAGGTTTACACAACAATAAGATTGAACTTCTTGAGACTGGATTTCCACCTATGCCTCTCTGTGGTTCAAGTTCAGATTCCACCATCACTTGACTGAATTTCCTAGGCCCAAGCTTAAGTGGCCCCCAAAGTAGGACCCAGTAAATTAGGTGATTTTTGTTTGTCCTCTGAGTTTAGAAGAATAATATGTGGGTGGTCAGACTGTACTTATTCTGACAGGGAGTGAGTCTCTTCTTCACTGCAAAATGTATATCTTTAAAAGGACTGTTTATGGTGCAACTAGACACTGTGACAATTCCTCATATTCCCTGCTGCTTGATTTCGCTCTTTTTCTTTGTTTTCTTTTCAGGTTTTAATTCACAAAGCTCTTCCTTTTCTCTCCCATTAAAAACAAGTTCCTCAAAGTAGTGTCTTTTTGGTTTCTTGTGACTTGTAACGTCTATAAACTTAGGTTGTTTTAATTTCCAAAGCCATAAATCTTGGGATTTTTTTGGGGGGAATGTTTCTTTTTAGCGGTCTTTAAAGGATGAAGACTGGGTGATCCCAACTCGCTTTGACCCTGAGGTCTGTGTTCATATCACCTGACTGGCTTTCTTTGGTGGAAAATGGGTGGGAGACTTGGAAGAAGCTTTTGGCTGCTTTCACATCAGTTTCCATCTGTTTCCCAGCTGTTTCAACTGAGGAAAAATCCCTCCGTTTTCTTCCACAACCCCAACCTATGCCAAATGGTAGGTGTTGAGGGGGGAAGTTGGAATCTGCTCCTCTTTCTTCTCTACTACCACAAACAAAATATCACCATCTGGTATTGTATATTACAATATAAAAGCGGCAGTTACTGTTTTCATTCCCAGATGCCTTTGTGCACGTGTGTGTGTGTGTGTGTGTGCGCGCGCACGCGCCTGGGTGCATGCTCACACAAACACACACAAACACACACACACGCACTGTTTTGAGGAAATCTTGACTTCTGCGTTCAGATACGACGTTAAGGGAAGAAGTCTGCAATACTTCCGCAGAGGATACAAATTGCCCTCTCAGGATCATTCCTGTCTAGCTTTGAGAACCTCTCCACATGTGACTTTTAGTTTCACCTAGCTCGGGGGCTGGGGGGAGAGGAACAAGAGAGAATAATGTTTTATTAGAGACAAATACCGAGGAAGCTTTAGTCTGTTCGCTAGAAGCTCAGTGGAGCCTGAGTATTACTAAACTATGACTGATTCTGTTGTAGGTGACCCTAGGGTGAATAAATTAACTCATTTAAATGAAGAGTTGAATTTACCTATGTCTGCACAACATCTGAGGACAAAGGGACATCTATATCTATAAAAACCTGACCAAAATATGTCCGCGTTTTATATTCTGAGGAAAGGATGAATGTAAAACCTCAACAATTTCATTTTCCTATGAGACTTCCTTATGTCTGCTTTTTCCTGGCTACTCAGAAAGACAGATAATCTGTCATTCACTTTCAGGACTCTGTATTAAGTATACGTCAGCCACTATCAACCTTTTGGGAATGCAGGGCTTTCGTGAGGGAAGTAGGAAGCAGGAACGGAGTTAAAGAGGTGGAAATTGCCTCTCAGCAGAAGGATTTGAAATACATCCTGTTGCATCCTGTGGTAATTAAACTTACTCCTTTTTTATGTACATCACATTTGATAAGAAACCAGAATCTACTTCACAAATCCTTCTTATGTTTGAAATACTATTTTACAATGTGTATTTCTGATTGGCTGCAGTAGTATGAGTAAAATATTTGTTCAAGCTTTCCAACTAACATCCAAAGATTTTAAAGGCTTCAGAATGAGTGGAAGTTTCTATTTCATAAACCCTGAGCCAGGGAATATGAACCTCAGACACCGTGTTAGGGGAATTTGAAAGTCTGAGCTCTGTAGAGTAAGATGTTTTGTTAACTTGCAAAAATGTTTTTGTCTCTTCCAACAATCACCCACCCTGGAATTCTCACTCTGAGGGGTTTGGCTAGAAGAAAACTGTTAATAAAATCACTTACGAGCTTTCCTCACAAATTACTGCAGGAGATACAATCATTTCCGAGTCCATTTTGGGGTAGCAATGAGAAGATATTGTTAAGCTGTTCCTTAATTGTACCTAGTTTGTACCTCGTGACCTCTGCGATCCTGATTTTTCCAGTTGCATTTGTGATTGATATGATAGTTAACTAAAACACACAGATCTTCTGTTTTCTCCAGCAAAATATAGAGATATTGATTATGCCAGTTATAAACAGTAGGAAGTGATTGTTCCTAAAGGCAAGCCAGTTATCTTCCCTAAGAAACCCTCACCCGTATCATCAGAAGTTCCATACATGGAAGAATGCTTGACAATGAGAACAAATCAAGGATTATTCAGTTCAGTTCAATTCAATCCTATATACAGTGCTTGAAAATGAGAATGAATCAAGGATTATTCAATTCAGTTCAATTCAATCCTATTTATTGAACACTTACTGTGTGCAAAGCACTGTACTAAGCACTTGGGAGAGTACAATATAACAATAAACAGACACATTCCCTGATCACAATGAGCTTACAGTCTAGAGGGGAAGATGGGCATGAATATAAATAAATAAATAGATAAATAAATTAACTCAAGATGTGTTTATTAAGTGGCTACAGTGGGTAGAGCACTGAATTCAGCACCAGGTAAATTTTAATGCATGGAGTCTTTCATCAGAAATGATGGATGAACTTTGGTTCTGAGATTTCAAGACTGAGAACAAGCACTGAGGAATAAATTATTTATTAATTAAATCGTATTTATTGAATGCTTACTGTGTGCAGAGTTCTGTACTATGCACTTGGAAAGTACAATTAAGCAATAACGAGAAATAATTCCTGCTCACTGTGACCTTACAGTCTGGGGGCGGGGGGCGGCGGGGGGGAGGGACAGTTATTAAAACAAGTAAACAGCTCAAACAGTAAACAATATAAATAAATAGAATTATAGATATATACATATATACATAAGTACTGTGGGGTGGGGGAAAGAGAAAAGGGAGTGAGTCGAGGTGATGTGGAAGGGAGAGGGAGCTGAGGAAAAGGAGGCTTAGTCTGGGAAGACCTCTTGGAGGAGGTACACCTTCAGTAGGGCTTTGAAGGGGGGAAGTGTGATTGTTTGGCAGATTTGAGGAGGGAGAGTGTTCCAGGCCAAGGTAGGATGTGAGTCAGGGGTCGATGGTGGAACAGGTGAGATCGAGGCCCAGTGAGATGGTTAGTGGCACCAGAGGAGCGGAGTGTGTGGGCTGGGCTGTAGAAGGAGAGAAGAGAGGTGAGGTAGGAGGGGGAGAGGTGATGGAGAACTTTGAAGCCAATAGTAAGGAGTTTTTGTTTGATACGGAGGTTGTCAGGCAACCACTGGAGATTTTTGAGGAGGGGGGGTGACGTGCCCAGAATGTTTCTATGGAAAGATAATCTGGGTAGCAGAGTGAAGTATAGACTGAAGTGGGGAGAGACAGGAGGATGAGAGATCAGAAAGAAGGCTGATGCAGTAATCCAGTCAAGGTAGGATGAGAGATTGAACCAACAAGATAGAGGTTTGGATGGAGAGGAAAAGGAGGATCTTGGTGATATTGTGAAGGTAAGAATGGCAGGATTTGGTGACAGATTGGAAATGTGGGGTAAATGAGAGAGCGGAGTCGAGGATGACACCAAGGTTGCGGGCTTGTGAAACGGGAAGGATGGTTGTGCCATTGACAGTGATGGGAAAGTCAGAGGACAGGGTTTGGGAGGGAAGATAAGGAGCTCAGTCTTGGACATGTTGAGTTTTGGGTGGCGGGTGTACATCCAAATAGAGATGTCCTGAAGGCAGGAGGAGAGGAGAGCCTGGACGGAGGTAGAGAGAGAACAGGGGAGGAGATATAGATTTGGGTGTTATCTGCATAGAGATGATAGTTGAAGCCATGGGTGTGAATGAGTTCTCCAAAGGAGTGAATGTAGATGGAAAATAGAAGGGGACTGAGAACTGAACCTTGAGGGATCCCTACAGTATGGGGATGGGAGGGGGAGGAGGAGCTCATGAGGGAGACTGAGAATAAAGGGCCAGAGAGATAAGAGGAGAACCAGGAGAGGACAGAGTCCGTGATGCCAGTGTTGGGGATCAGTGGCTTGCCCAGCACCACTAGCGTTGGACTGAGGCACAAAGTGTGGCAGATGATTAGGCAGACCAGAGTGCAGCACAATGTGCAGTGCATGTGCACTCTTGACTCACATTTTCCAGCTACGAGCAGCTATAGGACTCAAACTCAGGTCTTTCCACTAGATCGATGCAGGTCAGTCAATAATATTTATTGAGCACTTACTATGTGCAGAGCACTGTACTAAGCACTTGGGAAAGCACATTATAACAATAAACTGATACATTCCCTCCCCACAACGAGTTTACCATCTAGAGGAGGAGCTGGAATAGAAGTTATATACAGGACACTCCCTCGAGAAGTTTGCAACCAGAAGGGATAAAGCTTAGAGAGGACTGGGGTGGGATAAGTAGAGGGAATGAGAAGAAATGATTAGAAAATGATATCTGTGTCTGGGTAAATGTTTACTTTGTGCCAAGCATTGTGCTAAATTCTGAGAAAGCTACAAGATAATCAGGCCAGACACAATCCCTGTCCCACGTGAGGTTCACAGTATAAATAAGAAGAATAGTTATTTAATCCTTATTTTTTAAGTGCAGAAAACTGAGGCAAGAGAAGTTAAGCCACTTGCCCAAGGTCACACAGCAGACAAGTGGAGGAGAAGAGGTTAGAATCCAGGTCCTCTAGGGAGCCTTAAATAGCCTGTGTAATTTCCCACTGGCCTTAGTGCCCTGAATATTTGTAACAATCCCATATTAAAATAACTAGGAAAAATGATACATATCAATGCTACTTTATAGATAAGCCCATTGGATTTGAGAGGTTAAATCAGTGTGCCCATCCTGATTATCTTGTAGCTACCCAATGCTTAGTACAGTGTTTGGCAGACAGCAAGTAATAATAACAATAATAATAATAACAATATTATTTGTTAAGCACTTACTATGTGCCAAGCACTGTTCTAAGCACTGGGTTAATACAAGGTAATCAGGTTGGACACAGTCCCTGTCCCACATGGGGTTCCCAGTCTTAATCCCCATTTTCCTGATGAGGTAACTGAGGCACAGAGAGGTAAAGTGACTTGCTCAAGGTCATACAGCAGACAAGTGGCAGAGCCGGGATTATAACCCAGGTCCTTCTGACTTCTAGGCACATGCTCTTAACGACTAGGCCACACTGCTTCATTATTATTATTATTATTATCAAAGTATTATTAATAACCAAGACTAGAACTAACATTATTATTATCTCATCCCTGGGTTATTGATTGCATCTGATTTAGATTTTTTTTTCCTGATATACTAAGAGAGGCCTGGGACATGATAAACATCATATCACTCACTCAGACCTACTAAACCTCTTCTAGATCTAGATCATTTTGTTAGGAGTGAGGTCAGACATTTTGGAGTTTCAGGGCAGGTCAGATCCAATTTCACTGCCAAGACATATGGGCCTTACATTATGGAAAATGAGGTTGGCAGGGGGGCCTGGAATGCATCTGGGCCTAGCTCTGCCTTTCCAAGGAACAGTGTGACTGGGCCCAAAGTCCTCAGATAAAACGTTGCCCGGGGGAGATTTAACACACCCAAATACCTAAGCCTGGTTCCCCAACGCTTTGGGAAAAAGCTCTACCTGAACTTTGTTCCAAGTCATTCCTCCACAGGTTGGACACAGTCCCTGTCCCACGTAGGGCTCAAAGTCTCAATCCCCATTTTGGAGATGAGGTACCTGAGGCACAGAGAAGTGAAGTGACTTGCCCAAGGTCACACAACAGACAAGTGATGAAGCTGGTGAAGGAAAGCCATTCACCCAACGACTGGACTCTGTGGGACAATATTGGCCCTATGGTATGTATAGTTATAATAATGATAATAATGGTACATTTAATAATTATAATAATAATGATGATGTCATTTGTTAAGTGCTTACTATGTGCAAAGCACTGTTCTAGGAGCTGGGAAGGATGCAAGGTAATCAGATTGTCCCACGTGAGGCTCACAGTCTTCGTCCCCATTTTACAGATGAGGTAACTGAGGCACAGAGAAGTGAAGTGACTTGCCCAAAGTCACGCAGCTGGCAATTGGCAAAGCCATGATTTGAACCCATGATCTATGTCTCCCAAGCCCGTGCTCTTTCCACTGAGCCACGCTGCTTCTCAAGCACTTACGAGGCGCCAAACACTGTGCTAAGCCCCAGAGTAAGCGCAGGTAATCAGATCAGATTCCGTCGCTGACCCACATCAGGCTCTCAGTCTTAAGGAGGTGGGAGAACTGGTCTTTTATCTCCGTTTTACAAGTGAGGGAACTGTGGCCCAGAAAGGTGAAGTGACTTCCTCACAGTGACACAGCAGGCGTGCGGTAAGGACAGGACAAGAACCTAGATCTCCTGACTCTCAATTGCAAACTCCTTCTACCGGCACATGACAGAATTCGGGTCACTCTTTCCACTCAGCCATGACAGAATTCTGGTCCCACTGTGTTGTGACACTGCTTTGGCAGGTGTGTGAACAGCTGAAATGGAGTCTTGATATTGATTTGAGAAGCTGAGGTCATAACCAACTCAATTCATTTGCATTGATAGAGCCTCACTTGTTTGAATAGTTTTTTTTTTCCTTTTGTGTTCAATCTTCATTCCACCATCATACTTTGGTTTCCTGCCAAAGGGTTCTTGCCAGATACATGAATATTACAGTGCCATTTCTGAATTATGTAAGATTCCAGGTCTCAGTGAGAAGCCTTGTCACAAGAGTTGAGGAGCTGATGAAGTGGAGTGAGGTAATCATCATAACTCTGTAATCATAATGCCAAGAAAGCAGAGTACTTCGTTTCATTCTAAAAAAAGTCTATTAGTCTATTTCTCACTCTTATGTAACCCCTTTTTGTAGAATTGTCCAATTGCCTATTAGACTAGGAGTAGACTACAAGATTATTCCCTAAGCCTAAATAACTCTTTTTGGGGAATGAAATTGACTTTTGCGACTCTTCTAATGTTGTAGCTTCCATTAGTGGAAAACAATAAAATCAAGGGAATTGAGTCAGAAAAACACTGGACACAGAACTGAATCAAAATCTTTGTCTAAAATACAGAACTATACAAAATCCAGCTACAGCATTTTACAGTTCAAATATTGACATGAAAAGTAGCAAAGTTTTATTTTCCCTTCAGAAATTGATGATACTCCAATTGAATCTCTCTTTGTTGATTCTGGCTAGGCTAAGAATGAAGTTGACAGCTTCATTTTGATTTTCCAGTTAAACTTTTGAAGTAATTCTTTACAAGGCCCAGAGGATTCCTGGTCGCAGTTTTGGTTTCCTCAGACAGTTTTGTTGGGAAATCTGACAAAACTTACCAAAGTCTGGCAAACCCAAATAACCCGGCTGCAATTTGATTATTTTTATAAGAGCCCCGACAGCTTGCTGGGCAGATTCAGATAAACATGAATCATAGAGTGATGCTTGCTAGATGAAAGATCATTCAAAATAGTTAGCTTGGATCAAAGCCTTTTTTTAAAAAGAAGTTTTATGTATACTCTAATCTCCATTTAGGGAAAGGTTTGAGTAAAGGATTTAGATTGAACACACCATTTGAAAGGGTTTTTTTTAAACATGGATATTGTATGCATTTTCCTTTTCATGATTAATCTGGAATTTGCAATCCAGCTGATTTAGACCCATCTATCTTCTTGGATTTCCAAATTTACCAGTCGGTTAAAAAGAAAAGAAAAGTAAAAACAGTTATTTCCTGGGAAAATATTCTCTATGCATTAAAAACGTAAAGTAATTCAGCTGGTTTTCATTCCTCAGATCAGAATCTCTTTGTCAAACTCAATTGAATACGAAGTCGGGAGTTCATTCAGTCACATTGAGATAAGTAATACAACTTCAAACATGGTCAGAGGATTAGAGCCTCAAAGTCATATACTTTCAATCAATCTGCATAGCATTTTGGAGTATGTACATGCAAGCACTTGCCCGCTGTATGATTTTGAGCAACTCACTTAAATTATCTGCATCTTAGTTTTCCTCATCTGCGAACCCCATGAGAGATAGGGACTGTGTCCAACCTAAATAACTAGTATCTACCCCAGTATTAATACAGTGCTTGGCACTTAGTAAAAACTTAACAAAAACCACAACTGTTGTCAAGATAAAAGTAAAATCACATTCCCCACCAGCAAGAGATTAATTTATAAATTAATCAATCAATGCTATTTATTGAGTGCTGCTGTATGTAGAACATCGATTCAGTACTTGGGAGAGTACAATACAACAGGATTGGTAGACATGTCCCCTGCCCACCAGGAGCTTATGGTCTAGATGGGAAGATGGACATGAAAATAAATAAATCACATACATAGGATTTTGATGTTGATGTTCATCCCAAAGGAGTGCTGAGGAGCTGAGAGTCAGTTGAACATCAAGTGCTTAAATGGTAAAGTTCCAAGTGAATAAGTGGCACAGAAAGGAGAGAGAACTGGAGAAATAAGGGCTTAGCTGGGGATGCTTTCTTGGAGGAAATGTTCTTTTAGTAAGATTTTGAAGGTGGGGAGAATGGTGGTTTGTCATATATGATGGGGAGGGAGTTCCAGGACAGAAGCAGGATGTGGGAAAGGGGTCAGCTGCAAGACAGATGAGATTGAAGTGTAGTGAGTATGTTGGCAGTAGAGGTGTGAAGTATGTACGCTACCTGATAGGAAATAAGAAAGAGGGAGTGAGCTGATTGAGTCCTTTAAAGCCAATGGTAAGTAGTTTCTGTTTGAGGTGGAGGCAATGATTTTTTTTTTTTTTTTGCAGAGTGGGAAGATGTGAATTGCACTAAGCGCTTGGCATGTAGTAAGTGCTTAAAAAATACCACTGTAATTTTTTTTTTTTAGAAAAATGATCCCAGTAGAAGAATGAAGTATGGACTGAAGTGGGGAGAGACGGGAGGCTGGGAGGTCAATAAGAAGGTTGACGCAGTAATCAAGCTGGTATTAAATAAGTGCTTGGATCAACATGGTAGCAGTTTGAATGGAGGAGGATTTTAGTGACGTTGTGAAGTTTGAACAGACCGGATTTTGTGACAGATTGAATATATGGGTGGAATGAGATAATGAGTCGAGCATGATGCCAAGGTTACCGTCTCACAAGACAGAGAGGATAGCGATGTTGCCTACAGTGATTTTATGAACTAAAACATTCAAGAGTTTACAGCTTTGGGGTGGTATCGTTGATAATATGGTACTGGTTCCAGAATAGATGCAGTTCGAGTTGAAATTTGGAGCCGGTTACTTCCAACAAAATGGATCAGGGAATGGAAAGACTGGAGATAGCGTTGGCTCTGGCCCATTTGGAACTGGAAAATTGAGAAGCTGCCCTGAAGGAAGTGGGAAGAAATGTCTTCTTATAAATAAGAGAAGCAGTGTAGCCTAGTGGATAGAGCAAGGGCCTGGGAGACACGAAGACCTAGGTTCTAGTTCCGGCTCTGACACCGACTGCTGCGAGACCTTGGGCAAGTCATGTCACTTCTCTGTTCCTCAGTTACCTCATCTGTAAAATGGGGATTGAGACTGCGAGCCACAAGTGAGACAGGGACTGTGACCAACAGTATTACCCTCTATCTACCCCAGTGTCTGGCACATAATAAGTACGTAACAAATACCATTCAAAAAATAATTTGCCTTAAAGAGTTGAATAATTTTTAAATGAATGTTATCTAAACATCGTAGAATAGAAATAGTGATTAATCAGCTCTATTAAGATAGTAAATCAAAAGTGTATCATAAGAAGGAACATCTAATCCTGTGCTCCAGGCAACAGAATATCTTCCTCTTGTAAATACACCCTTATTTATTGAGCAAGAGGAGTTCTGATCTGTGCTTATGCTATGTCTGGTCTAGCAAGTAAGAGGACGCAGCCAGCGGAGAGCTGTGTCTTATTCATTGGGTGATTCAGAAATGGATTTATTGTTCTGAAAAAACAAAACAAAATTGGAAACCTTGGGAGAAAACCGTTTCATGTTACTTAGGCAGCATTTCACAATATCATTCTGCTCAGGAAAGAACTCTAATCATTTCAGATGTGAAAACATATAAACTCGCTTTGATAGCATTACCCATTTGCTTCCTGTCACTGTACGGCTATTTTTCACAATGTATTTTTGAGTGGATAATCTCTGGTGAGTTGATATCCTGAAATCTATTTGTTCTGTTTTATACTCCTCTTGGTCTGGGAAGTTGTCTGCTTTAGATTATAGGTAAAGAGAAGCCAGGGATTGTGCATGTCCACTTAACTCATTTTATACATGGCTCATTTCAATAAAGGCTGCTTTTGATGGTATTTCAGATAATATTCAAATGGTGAATCCAAAGTGTAAAATAAACTAAAAGGAGGGAATTTGGAAGCACATTTTTTCCTTCATTCTTTTTGATTAAAATGGAATTCAGACCACATAATAATAATGGCATTTATTAAGTGCTTACTACGTGCCAAGCACTGTTCTAAGCAATGAGGTAGATATAAGGTAATCAGGTTGTCCCACCTGGGGCTCACAGTCTTATTCCCCATTTTGTGGATGAGGTCACTGAGGCACAGAGAAGTTAAGTGACTTGCCCAAAGTCACACAGCTAACAATTGGCAGAGCCAGGATTTGAACCCATGACCTCTGACTCCAAAGCCTGGGCTTTTTCCACTGAGCCACGATGAACTTAAACACCCAGTAAAGTGTCTGGAACCAGAAGACACTGAATAAATGATGATGATGTGATGATGTTGTTGATGAGGACGATGATGATGACAGCTCTTGAGGTACACTTAGGAAAATCCTAATCATTTTATATTCAGTCGAAATCCCGTCTTCAGTAGCCCAAATCTTGCATATTCTATATATTCATAGAATCCTCCTCCTACCATTCCTCTCCAAACTCCTTGAGTGAGTTGTCCACACCAACTGTCTCAAATTCCCGTCCTCCAATTCTCTTCCTGATCCCCTCCAATCGACTTCTGACCCCTGCGCTCAACAGAAATTGCCCTCTCAAAGGTCATCTCCTTATTTCCAACTCCAACCAACTCCACTCCAACTTAACCCTCCTCAATGTCTCAGCTGATTTCAACACCCCCTTCTCCTGGAGACATTATTCAACCTTGGCTTCACTGACACAGTCCTCTTCTGGATATCCTACCTCTCTGGCCCCTCAGTCTCCATCTCTTTCATGGGCTCCTCCTCTGTAAACCCGGTCTGGGCAGGAATGGTCTTTCTTTAATACTGAATTGTACTTTCCAATTGCTTAGTACAGTGTTCTGCACAAAGTAAGTGCTCAATAAATATGATAGAATGAATGAATGCCTCCCACCCCCTAACTGTGGGGGTCCCTCAAGTTTCAGTTCTGGGTCTCTTTCTATTCTCCATCTACACCAAATTCCATGGAGAACTCATTCACTCCCATGGTTTCAACTACCACCTCTATGTGGATGATTCCCAAATCTACATCTCCGATCCTTATCTCTCCCCCTCTCTCCAGTCTCACATTTCCTCCTGCCTTCAAGACAACTCTACTTGGATATCCTGCCATTACATCAAACGTAACTCGTCCAAAACCTAACTCCTTATCTTTCCACCCAAACCCTGCCCTTCTTCTGACTTTCCCATCACTGTAGACAGCATCACCAGCCTTCCTGTCCCACAAGTCCATAACCTTGGCATCATCCTTGACTCCTCTCTCTAATTCAACCCACATATTCAGTCTATCACTAAATCCTGTTGGTTCAACCTTCAAACATTGCTAAAATTTATCCTGTCCCCACCATTCAAGCCACTCCTAGCCAACCTACCTGCCTCTTGTCTCTCCCCACTCCAGTCCGTACTTCACTCTGCTGCCCAGATCATTTTTCTACAAAAATGTTCCCATCCATGTTTCCCAACTCCTCAAGAACCTCCAGTGGTTGCCCATCCACCTCTTCATCAAACAGAAACTCCTTACCATCGGCTTTAAAGCCCTCAATCCCCTCGCCCCCTCCTATCTCACCTCATTGCTCTCCTACTACATCTCAGCCCAAGCAATTCGCTCCTCCAATGCCAAACTATTCACCATACCTCCATCTAGCCTATCTCACTGCCTTCCTCTCTCCCACATCCCCCCTCTGTCCCTCTTCATATCAGACAATTCCTCTCCCCACCTTCAAATCCTAATCGAAGGCACATCTCCTCCAAGAGGACTTTCCTGATTAAACCCTCTTTTCTTTTTTTCCCACTCCCTCCTGCATCACAACGACTGGCTTCCTTTACTCATTCCCCCTCCCAGACCCACAGCACTTATGTCCATATCTATAATTGTATTTATTTATATCACTGTCAGCCTCCCCATCTAGAATTTACGTTCATAGTGGGAAGGGAATGTGTCTTTCAAATTGTTATACTGTACCCTCCCAAGTGCTTGTACATATTTACTATTCTATTTATTTTATTTTGTTAATATGTTTTGTTTTGATGTCTGTCTCCCGCTTCTAGACTGTGAGCCCATTGTTGGGTAGGGACCATCTCTATGTGTTGCCAACTTGTACTTCCTAAGTGCTTAGTACAGTGCTCTACACACAGTAAGCACTCAATAAATATGATTGAATGAATGAAAGCGCTTAGCATAGTGCTCTGCATACAGTAAGTGCACGGTGAATACTGTTGACTGATTGATTTATCATCATAATAATAATGATGATGGCATTTATTAAGCACTTACTATGTGCAAAGCACTGTTCTAAGTGCTGGGGATGTTACAAGGTGATCAGGTTCTCAATCAATCAATCAATCACTCACAGTCTTAATCCCCATTTTACAGATGAGGTAACTGAGGCTCAGAGAAGTGAAGTGACTTGCCCAAAGTCACACAGCTGACATTTGCCGGAGCTGGGATTTGAACCCATGACCTCTGACTCCAAAGCCCGGGCTCTTTCCACTGAGCCATGCTGCTTCCTGTGTATCATGTATATATTTTAGCTTATTTTTTAAAAGACCATCCAACATGTAAACATTAGTCTTGAACATTTAAAAACTGCTACCTTCCAAAATAAATTAAAAAAAAATAGAGAAGCTTGAATGTAATTAATAACTGTGGTATTTGTTAAGATCTTACTATGGTGCCAAGCACTGGGTAGATACAAGATACTCAAATTCAACAGGGTTCCACATAGGGTTCACAGCCTAAAGGGGAGAAACAGCAACTATTTAATCCCCATTTTAAATATGGTAAACTGAGGCATAAAGAAGTAAAGCGACTTGCCCAAAGTCGCACAGCAAGCAAGTGGCATAGCCAGCATTAGGACTCAAGTCCTCTGACACCGAGGCCAGTGATCTTTCTACTACTGCTTCTCTGATTCAGTATTTTTTCATTTACTTTTTGCTTTCAACCCCGATAGTTTATCTAAATGAACATGAGATGTGGCATGGTGACCAAACCGCATTATTAATAAACAGCTTCTGTACCACAAGGCAGTCAATTATGCATATATAAATATCCCAACTAAGCTTTCTAACATCAGCCCCCTCAGTGGTTCATAAGTGCTCACCAAGTTCACTTGCAAGTGGTCTTGAGTTGATTAAAAAGGTTCTTCAAGTGGTTTTTAACTTCAGGAATCTAAAAATGCTGGGCCAGGCATTCAGTTCTTGCAAACTCTCCAGGGTGGCTATTCAATTACAAGCCCAGTACCTCAATCTAAACTCCAAATAACTAAGCTGTCCTCAAGCCAAAGGGCGCAGGAGAAAACGTTTGAAAACACTTGCACAGCTATATTTTATTCAGAGCATAGCATTGTACCACCCTTCAAAAAGACAAAAACATAACGAACAAACTTTTTTATTGTATATTCATTAACACTTTTGAGGAACTTGGCTGAAGCCACAGGAAACAGGATACCATTTAATTTTCAAATATAAATTTCTCCAACATGCAGATTCTGGAAAAGAACCATCTGCTCATCCCACCAGAGGATTTATTTTTGCTGTATTTAGGAAATATCACAGTCTCTTTGCTGTACAGGAGGAAGTCTTGAACTGAAGTCTAGTTTCTCTATCAACCCAAATTGTGGTCTATGGTCAAAATCTTTATGAAGAGGTATTTAAAATGTTTTTTTTTTTACAAATCATAGTGTCTCTCTTTAGACCAGATCACAGATCCCGCTTCACTCTCCATAAAGCAAGTGTTAGTCATTTACCATGCTTATTTTATTTATTCTTGTTGAGCTGTCAATTGCAATGTTATTATCAGAATAAAATGAGAGTGATATATGGCTTTGGTTGGTTATGGAATACCATAGATTTTAGCACCTGGTTTATTTTTCCATTTTACAACTTTTGCTATTGCTTAGAGCGTATAAGAGAAGCTTGGGACATCCAGTTGAGCTCACACCTCTTTTGGTGGGTAGCCAAATACTATCTGTTTTTCATTTTAAAAACAGAGATACACTACTCTTCCATGCATAGTTTTCTTTCACAGCAACATATAGGAGGGTAGCTAGAACAAAAATAAGTGGAAAATATTTTGCTGTATATAATTAAGTAGAATTACTTCTCTTTAAGGAAGACAAAAATCAACAGTTTATACATTTAAAAACCATTTTGCCTCTTCCGTATCACATATCATCCAATCATGTTTGCTGAAAAACTCATGTCATGTATTCTCTACATAGTCTATTTAAGGTCTGCCAGTTTTCTGACACTTTTAAAGAACAATTTAGAAACCCCTGAATTTGCCAAGTGACAAAACTCCAGCTCTTGGATCCAAGTGTTGTTGGTTCTACCTTACTAATGGTTATCCAAAGTCCCAGTTACATTAGACAATATCCCGAAGGATTTTTTGAAGAATTTGAAGTCGACAGATCCTAATCTGCAAAATGTTAACACTTGGCCTTTGTCTAAATGACATTGGACAAATGTTTTGACAAGGAAGGGACTGGTGCTTTTGGGTGGGGATACTAGTTTCTTAGCAGCAGGTCTTGATCCACTCAATGCCATGTATCATCAAATTAAGGAAAGTTTCCAGTCAAAATGTCTTACTATTATTAGTAGTAGCATTGTTATCATCACTAATATTGTTATCATTATATTTGTTAAACACAGATGGGCTCACAGTCTTAATAGAAGGGAGAACAGCCACTGAAACCCCATTCATTTCAAATGAGGAAACTGAGGCACAGAGAAGGTAAGTGACAAAATCGAGATACGGAGAATGATAATAATAATCATCATGGCATTTATTAAGCACTTACTATTTGCAAAGCACTGTTCTAAGCACTGGGGAGGTTACAAAGTGATCAGGTTGTGTCACGGGGGGCTCACAGTCTTAATCCCCATTTTTACAGATGAAGTAACTGAAGCACAAAGTTAAGTGACTTGCCCAAAGTCACACAGCTGACAACTGGAGGAGCTGGGATTTGAACCCATGACCTCTGACTCCAAAGCCCGGGCTCTTTCCACTGAGCCACGCTGAAGTAAAGTGATTTACCCAAAGTCTCATAGCAGACAATTTAGAACCCAGCTCCTCTGATTCGCAGGCCTGTTCTCTTTCCACTACACCACACTGCTATTCCATTAGTTCCCAATGTTAGAAAGATTCTCCTGTTTTGTGATTGCCTGAGGATGGTTCTTGTTCAAATGATAACTAATTGGGCTTGAAGACAAAAGGTCTTCACTCCTGAGGTCTCTGCCCTCAACACCTGCCTTAAACTCAGGGTGAAAAAAAAAAACAAAATGTGAATCCCCTCACTTAGATTAGCACCACGCCACACTTTCACGCTCAGACACCCTGACACATACTCATTACTCTGGTTATCACATCTCATATGTGATCGCAAGGGTAAAAGAAGTTTGGGGCCAATAATATAATACAGTAGGAAACACTTGTCTCATATGTACCCTAAATGGGAAAATATACATTTTTCAATCAATTTTTTAAAAAGATGTCTTAAAGAAATAGACATCTTAAACAAATTAAGCATAATTAAGGACACGTTGGATAACAGTGGTGAGCCTTAATAACCTGATAGTAGTGTTTTACCACATTGTTTAGTGATTACAGAACTATGCATATCTATCCCATCTAGAAGAACTCATCCACACTGCAGTGAATCCTTCACTTTACCCTTTATTTTACTGCCGAAGTTTGAGGTATCATAGGACTAACTAAAAGAACTAACTAAAGTAGCTGTCTAGGAAGTCAACTTATTCTTGAGAGAGGTGGAGAATGCACAATATCAAATAACTTATGTAATAATAATAATAATGATGGTATTTCCTAAGCGCTTCATTCATTCATTCATTCATTCAATCATATTTATCATTCAATCACATTTATTGAGCACTTACTGTGTGCAGAACACTGTACTAAGTGCTTGGGAAGTACAAGTCAGCAACATATAGAGACGGTCCCTATGTGTCAAACACTGTTCTAAGGACTGGGGTAGATACATGGTAAGCAGGTTGTCCCACGTGGGGCTCAGAGTCTGAATCCTCATTTTAAAGATGAAGTAACTGAGGCCCAGAGAAGTTAAGTGGTTTGCCCAAAGTCACACAGCTGACAAATGGGGGGGGGGGGGGGATGAGAACCCAGGTCCTTCTGATTCCTAGGCCTGCGTTCTATCCACTAAGCCATGCTGCTGCTAGAGCGTCATAATTTATTTTCATTTCTGTCTCTCCCTTTAGACTATAAGCTCCTGGTGGGCAGTGAATATGTCTATCAACTCTGTTGTATTGTACTCTCCTAATCAATTAATTAATCAATCAATCACATTTATTGAGTACTTACTGTGTACAGGGTACTGTACTGAGTGCTTGGGAGATTATAAACCACAATATAACAGACATATTCCCTGCCCATAACAAGCTTACGGTCTAGAAGGGGAGCCAGTCATTCATTCATTCATTCATTCATTCATTCAATCGTATTGAGCGCTTACTGTGTGCAGAGCACTGTACTAAGCACTTGGGAAGTACAAGCTGACAACTTATAGAGATGGTCCCTACCCAACAATGAGCTCACAGTCTAAAAGGGGGAGACAGACAACAAAACAAAACATATTAACAAAATAAAATAAATAGAATAGTAAATGTGTACAATTAAAATAAATAGAGTAATAAATCTGTACAAACATATATACAGGTGCTGTGGGGAGGGGAAAGAGGTAGGGCGGGGGGAATGGGGAGGGGGAGAGTAAGGAGAGGGCTCATTGTGGGAAGGCCTCCTGGAGGAGGTGAGCTCTCAGTAGGGCTTTGAAGGGAGTAAGGGAGCTGGCTTGGCAGATGTGCAGGGGGAGGGCATTCCAGGCATTAATATAAATAAATTGCAAATATATATATAGGTGCTGTGTGGTTTAAGGGGGGAAGAATAAAGGGAGCAAGTCAGGGCGAAGCAAAAGTGAGTGGGAAAAGAAGAAATGAGAGCTTAATTAGGGAAGGCCTCTTGGAGGAGAGGAACAAACAAATTGTTGACGATTAACAAAGCATCAGTAAGGCTCTGAAGGTGGGGAGAGTACTTGTCTGTCTGAGTACAGTGCTCTGCACACAGTAAGCGCTCAATAAATACGATTGAATGAGTGAATGAATGATATGGAAAAGGAGGGTGTTACAGATCAGAGGCTGGATGTGGGTGGGAGGCCAGAGGAGAGAAAAGGGAGATTGTGGTACAGTGAGAAGGTTGGCATTGGAAGACCAAAGTGTGCAGGCTGGTTTGGAGTCAGAGAGTAGCAAGTTGAAGTAGGAGGGGGCAAGGTGATGGACTGCTTTAAAGCTGACAGTAAGGAGTTTCTGTTTGATGCAGAGGTGGCTGGGCATCCACTGGAGGTTCTTGAGGACTGGGAAACATGAACAAGAACATTTTTGTAGAAAATTGATCTAGACTGGAGTGGGGAGAAACAGGAGGCAGGGAGTTTAGCAAGGAAGCTGATACGACAATCCAGGTGGGATAGAATAAATGCTTGGATTAATGTGGTAGCAGTTTGGATGGTGAGGAAAGCATGGAATTTAGCAGAGTTGTGAAGGTTGAATTGACAAGATTTAGTGATAGATTGAATATGTGAGTTGAATGAGAGAGAAGTCAAGGATAATGCCAAGATTATGGGTTTGTGAGATAGGAAGGATGGTGGTGTTGTCTACAGTGATGGGAAAGTCACGGGGAGGACAGAGTTTGGGTAGAAAGATAAGGAGTTCTGTTTAGGGCATGTGAAGTTTGAGGTGACGGCAGGACAACCAAGTAGAGATATATTGAAGGCAGGAGGAAATGTGAGGCTGTAGAGAGGGAGAGAAATCAGGGCTGGAGATGGAGATTTGGGAATAATAATAATAATAATAATAATAATAATGACATTTATTAAGTGCTTACTATGCGCAAAGCACTGTTCAAAGTACAGGGGAGGTTACGAGGTGATCAGGTTATCCCACAGAGGGGCTCAAAGTCTTAATTGCCATTTTCCAGATGAGGGAACTGAGGCCCAGAGAAGTTAAGTGACTTGCCCAAAGTCACACAGCTGACAATTGGCGGAGCCGGGATTTGAACCCACGATCTTGGACTCCAAAGCCCGGGCTCTTTTCCACTGAGCCACGCTGCTAATGCTTCAGGGAATCTTCTGCATAGAGATGACAGTGGTAGCCGTGGGAGCTAATGAGCTCTCCAAGGGAATGAGAGTACTTGGTGAATATAAAGGGACCCAGAAATGAGCCTTGAGGGACCCCACAGTTCAGGGTGGGAGGCAGGGGAGGAGCCTGCCAAAGAGACTGAGAATGAGCAGCCGGAGAGATAGGAAAAGAACCAGGAGAGGACAGTATCAGTGAAGTCAAGGTTGGATAATATTTCCAGGAGAAGAAGCTGGTCAGCAGTGTTGACGGCAGCTGAGAGGTTGAGGAGGATTAGGATGGAGTAGAGGCCACTGGATTTTGCCAGCACTTTGTATGGTGTTCCTAACACAGTAAGCACTAAATAAATGTCATTGATTCCTTGCTTAAATGATAGTAGTAATAGTAGTAGTAGTAGTAATAGTACTCAGCATTTAGTTCAGTGCTTGGTACATAGTAAATGCTAACAAATACCAGCATTATTATTATTATTATAGTAATAATAATAGTGGTAGTAGTAGTAGTAATAGTATTAGTAGTGGTAGTAGCATTTATTGAGCATCCCCTTGGTGCTATGTATTGTACTAGACACTTGGAAAATGCAGAAAAATGAAGTGATATGTTTCTGCCTTCAGTAAGCTTACTCTCTACTGGGAGAAATGAACACAAACATATTTACAACAACAGTGTTTAAAATTAATAAATTGAGTTAACATACATGATGATGATTGCGGTATTTACTAAGTGCTTACTATGTCCAGGCACTGTACTACGCACTGGGGGGTACAAGCAAATCAGATTGGACGCATTCCCTGTATCACATTGGGGTCAGAGTCTTCATCCCCATTTTACAGATGAGATAACTGAGGCACTAATAATGATGATATTCATTAAGTGCTTACTATGTGTCAAGCACTGTTCTAAGCACTGAGCGGATACCAGCTACTTAAGGTGGACAATGTCCCTGCCCGACATGGGGCAGTCTTCATCTGCGTTTTACAGTTGAGGTAACTGAGGCACAGAGAAGTGAAGCGCTTTGCTCAAGGTCACACAGCAGACAAGTGGCAGAGTTGGGATTACAACCCAGGTCCTTCTGAATGTCAGGCCCGGGCTCTATCCACTACTCCATGCTGCTTCTAATAATAATAATGATAATGGCATTTATTAAGTGCTTACTATGTGCTAAGCACTGTTCTAAGCACTGGGGAGGTTACAAGGAGATAAGGTTGTCCCATGGGGGGCTCACAGTCTTAATCCCCATTTTCCAGATGAGGGAACTGAGGCCCAGAGAAGTGAAGTGACTTGCTCAAAGTCACACAGCTGATAAGTGGCGGAGGTGGGATTCGAACCCATGACCCCTGACTCCAAAGCCCGGACCCTTTCCACTGAGCCACGCCGCTTCTCATATAAAAGTGCTAAGGGATCGTGTAAATAACTTCATGAGTCGATCTGTACCTTCTACGTGGGTCTCTCTCTTCCTGTTTTCAAAATTTGGATTCAATAGAAAAGTTGGAAAAGTGATTAGACTCCCATGAAAAATGTGTGATTCTCACTTCTGAAAAGCCAAGTCTCCCTTCCCCTTTCTTGGAGTAAGTGCTTCCTTTTTAAAGTAACAATTAGAAGATTTTTTTTTTCTTTTCTCAATTTAGAAATAGTTCAGTCATTATAGCTCTTGATTAAGAACTCCAAATTGTCTGAATTTATTATGGTAATTGATAGCTGGGAGCTGAAAAAAGCAAATTAAACAGACCTGCTGGCTTTTCACTAGGGGAGATGGAAAAATGTAATATATGAATTAATGACTATTGATCCTTGTTAAAACTTTTCTTTCCCAATGAATGTGGTCTGCTGTTTTATGTGTGAAAGAATCGATTTTCTTTTATCTGAATCAGCATGGTGAAAAAATGAAGCCTCAAATATGTCATCTAATGGAAATTATAGTCTGAAAATATTTTCAAAAGAGACAATATCCAAAAAATATTCTCTCTACTATAATTTAAATGAAAAAGCCCTTTCAATTGAGTTTCCATTTTAGACTAAACTGAATTGTGCAGTTTTGGTCTGTCGGAGTAACATGCTGAGAACTATTTTTTGTGGGTTTTTTTTTTAATTCTGCAGTTCTTATCCATTAGATTTGTTTGCATACATATGCTAAATTATATGCTAAATTATTTACTCTGTTGTCTCTTTCTGTCTCCATTGTATACAGACTCAGAGCCACTAACACTCTAAACAGTTTCAGGGGTGAAGAAGAGAAGCTGTGTTCCTGCTTAGGTGGAAAGACCTTGTCAAAGCACAGTTAAATCCCATGATAATTTCCAATTCAGCATCACTTGATTCACTCTCCCTAGTGATTTGCATTTTAAATGCTTAGCCCTGTGGAGATGGAGATCTCTAATTGTTCTTGTTTATAAAATACTACATTTTATTTTAAATGAAAATATCAACTGAATTTAAGAACGTTGTTTGGACTCAGAACATTTTCAATCACAACAGGAATACGTGAAATATATGAAAATAATTATTTCTAAGACTTAGTTAAACTCTAATGATTGGAAGACAAACATAATGCGGTCCCAGAATATCGCTTTAAAAATCAAACAACGGGCTACGAAGTTTTAAATCCTGTGAATTTATAAAATAATGTGATCACAAAAGCATTTTTTTAAAAAACGTTTCGGCCTGTCACAGAGTATTATAGGTATGTGTGTGTGTGTGAATGTTGTGAATTCACACACTTTCCACCCTGAAATTGTAACATGTTTCAGGACATCTGGCTAGAGATACACATTCTAAAAAAAAAAAAAAAAGCCCATATGCAAACTTAAAGCAAAGAATAAAAATTGGCATGTTGGGCTAATGCCTACTTTGAAGGTCCAATTTCCTTGCCTTCTCATCTTTCCCTACTATTTCCTTAGCTTCTTCTACATGAAAGCACTAATTTCTCAGGCATCACGATCCAGACCCCTCGTGGAAAAAGGGGAAGCCCAATTCCATGGAGTGTGAAACCGAAGCGGCTGAGAACAGCCATTACACGTGCTTCACTAAACTCTAGACTTGGAGCTCTGGGAGAGCCTGTTTTATAGGCTTCGGTCCCGGGAAAAATTGGGAAATGTTATTACGCTCCATGCAGGCCGAGGGTAGTAAAAACAACAACAACCTGGATTTATAGAACGCCTTTAATGAAACGGTTAAGTCAAAAAGATGCAGCGGAGAGATTTACTTCTCCAGAGAACTAAACTTTCCAGTCTTGGACTGGGGCTTTGAAAGCATTACAGAAATTCAGAATTTCTCATATCACATAGCCCTTAAAGAATATTTGTCCTAGAATCTAGGGCTATGGGAAGCAGCATGGTATAGTGGATATAGAGCACAAGCCGGGGGGTCGGAAGATTTTTGGCTCCAATCCTGGCCTTGCCACTTGTCTGCTGTGTGACCTCGGGGAAGTCATTTCACTTCTCTGTGTCTCAGTTCCCTATCTGTAAAATTGGGATTGAGATTGTGAGCCCCACGTGGAACAGGAACTATGTTCAACCCGATTTGTTTGTATCCACCCCAGCGCTTAGTACAGTGACTGGCACACAGTAAGCACTTAACAAATATTATTATTATTATTATCATCATTTACTATAGTCCATCCTGCCGTAACTTGTGCTGACACTATGTATTTTTGTTAGAACTTTGTTAGAGAATTAAAGAACTTTGCCCAACAATAGGAACCTGTTTGGGTTTGATGTGCTACTCTGTACTAAGTGCTTGTATACAACCAAGATGGTCCCATATTAGAGCAACATAAACAGATTGGTCAGAGGCTTGTCAACTATAAGAAGGGACAATGGGTATTTAATCCCCATTTTACAGATGAAGAAACTGAGACACAGAGAAGTCAAATGACTTTCCCAAGGTTATACAGAGAATACGGGGCAGAGTCAGCATTAGAACCTAGGTCCTCTGATGACAAAGCCTGTCCTCTTTCCATTGGGCCATACTGTTTCCCTAATGAAAAATAGCATTTTCTACTCAAAATATGGTGAGCAAACACTTTCCTCTGATAAAGACAATATTTCATGGGAAATATTTCAGTTCATTCATTCAGTCAGTCAGTCGTATTTATTGAGCCCTTACTGTGTGCAGAGCACTGTACGAAGTGCTCGGGAAGTACAAGTTGGCAACATATAGAGACAGTCCATACCCAACAACAGGCTCACAGTCTAGAAGGGGGAGACAGACAACAAAACAAAATATATTAATAAAATAAAATAAATAGAATAGTAAATATGTACAAGTAAAATAGAGTAATAAATCTGTACAAACATATATACAGGTGCTGTGGGGAGGGGAAAGAGGTAGGGCGGGGGGATGGGGAGAGGGAGAGGAAGGAGGGGGCTCAGTGTGGGAAGGCCTCCTGGAGGAGGTGAGCTCTCAGTAGGGCTTTGAAGGGAGGAAGAGAGCTAGCTTGGCGGGTGTGCGGAGGGAGGACATTCCAGGCCAGGGGGAGGATGTGGGCTGGGGATCGACAGCGGGACAGGCGAGAATGAGGCACGGGGAGGAGATGAGCAGCAGAGGAGCAGAGGGTGTGGGCTGGGCTGGAGAAGGAGAGAAGGGAGGTGAGGTAAGGGGGGGGAGGTGATGGACAGCCTTGAAGCCGAGAGTGAGGAGTTTTTGCCTGATGCGTAGGTTGACTGGTAGCCACTGGAGATTTTTGAGGAGGGGAGTAACAGGCCCAGAGAGTTTCTACACAAAGATGATCCGGGCAGAAGCATGAAGTATAGACTGAAGTGGGGAGAGACACGAGGATGAGAGATCAGAGAGGGGGCTGATGCAGTAATCCAGTCATTTCAGTTGCATACTCCTCTTTCACCTCCATCCACTTACAGTAAGATCTCACTGTCAATAACATCATCCTTAACTACAGAGAGCATACCCAAGTACACGTGCACAGGGTTCCATATTAATGAATAATAAGCATGCATTTTCATCCTTATACAGAAGTGGGGGAAGTGTGGTCTAGGGGAAAGAGCAGAGTGCTGGGAGTTAGGAGTTGGGATTCTTATCCCAGCTCCACCACTTCCCTGCTGTGTGACCTGGAGAGATTCACTTAATAATAATAATAATAATGATTGTATTTGTTAAGCACTTACTATATGCAAAGCACTGTTCTAAGCACTGGGGGGATACAAGTTGATCAGGTTGTCTCACTTGGGGCTCACAGTCTTAATCCCCATTTTACAGATGAGGGAACTGAGGCCCAGAGAAGTTAAGTGACTTGCCCAAAGTCACACAGCTGACAATTGGCGGAGCTGGGATTTGAAGCCATGACCTCTGACTCCAAAGCCCGGAATCTTTCCACTGAGTCACGCTGCTCCTCTGGTGTTAAGTTACACTTTACAGTTAAGTTGCTATACTTAACTTCTTGGTGTTTCAGTTCCCTCATCTGTGGGTAGGGATTGTCTCTATCTGTTGCCAAGCTGTACTTTCCAAGTGCTTAGAACAGTGCTCTGCACAAAGTAAGCCGTCTATAAATACGATTGAATGAATGAATAAAATGGGCATTATACCTCTTCCCCCTCCCTCCCTTGTAGTTGGCAAGCCTCTAATCAACCTGATAATTTTGATCTGATGTCTGATGCGTCATTATCTTGGCTTTACCCCAGCACTTAGTACAGTGCTTAGCATAGTGCTTCATAACTCCCATCATTATTTATTCCTATTTCTCTATAGAAGCACAAATGAACACTGAAAAGAGAAAACACTAAGTACAACCTCCAAGACCCAAACAGAAGTCCATTTACGGATAAACCTTCTAAATCCCTTGTTTTCAACTTGGTTCTCAGTGAATGGAAAAGGGATAAAAATCTATGGAAAATGCTAATAGGGTGAAATTGGATCAGTCGACAGTCATTTCTGAGCTGTACAAACAGTTTTCCATGGGCATGACTTCTGATTGGCCATGTTGCCCGCCCGATTGACACTAAAGCAGTCTCCCTTCCATTTTTAGGAAAGAGTTCAGGTGATTCCTGAGGTAAGAGTAATGGTGTGTCAATTACAAATGTTCTCTCCCACCCCCTGCCTCCCATCATGATGTTTCTTTTGTAATCATTATGGAATTTATTAAGTGTTTACTATGTGCCAAATCACTTTGCTAAACTCTAGGTATATATAAGGTGATCAGAAGGGGAAAGTCAAAGTTCCACATGGAGTGACAGTCTACCAAGAGGTGGTTTTGAACCTTGCAGAAATGGGGCAAAAACAGATTTCCAAGAATAGAAAATGTTTAAATTAAAATTATTCCCCAGGTAATAATAATAATAATGGCATTTGTTAAGCGCTTACTATGTGCAAAGCACTGTTCTAAGCGCTGGGGCAGGATAAAAGGTGATCAGGTTGTCCCACGTGGGGCTCACAGTCTTAATCCCCATTTTACAGATGAGATAACTGAGGCACTGAGAAGTTAAGTGACTTGCCCAAAGTTACACAACTGACAATTGGTGGATCTGGGATTTGAACCCATGACCTCTGACTCCCAAGCCCATGCTCTTTCCACTGAGCCAGGCTACTTCTAGATGATTCTCCCAATCCTTGATCAAAGACGAGACCAGATTTCAATTTCTCGGAATACAAAAAGCTGTGGTAGCTGAACCCAAAGTGTCAAGGAAGATACTTTCTTATAAAGCACCATTTGAACAGTAAACACGTGTCTACTCAATACACTCCCAAATCTGATCTTGGAGATTCTTTTCACTCTTTCACCATATGAAGTGGGAGTACAATTATGTAGAGAATTAAGCTGTTTACCCAATTTTCTCTATATTTGATTTAAGACGAACTTGCCTTGTCATGCTTGTTTGTGATGACTGTGAGAAGCAGTGTGGCTTAGTGGAAATAATAACAATAATGAATAATGATGACATTTGTTAAGTGCTTACTTTGTGCGAAGCACCGTTCTAAGCGCTGGGGAGGTAACAAGGTGGTCAGGTTGTCCCACGTGGGGCTCACAGTCTTAATCCCCATTTTACAGATGAGGTAATTGAGGCTCAGAGAAGTTAAGTGACTTGCCCAAGGTCACACAGCAGACAGGTGGTAGAGCCAGGATTAGAACCCCCATCCTCTGACTCCCAAGCCCGGGCTCTTTCCACTGAGCCACACGGAAGCAGCTTAGTGGAAAGAGCACAGTCCAGGGATACAGATGATCTGGGTTCTTATCCCATCTCTGCCACTTGTCTGGTGTGAGATTTTGGGCAAGTCACTTAACTTTTTGCCTTGTTTAGCTCATCTGTAAAATGGGTATTAGGACTATAAACCCATGGAATGTGGACTGTTTCCAACTTGATTATCTTGTATCTACACCAACTCTTAGTACAAGCACCTGACACACAGTAAGTGCTTAACACATACCATTAAAAAATATAAAGATTGGCTTCTCTTATCTGGGATCCAGCTGGTTCCTACAGTCTTCAAAATAGAATGATAAACACTTCATAAAACTAATTTCTACTTCAGAGTGAAATGTTACCCCTAGGGCAACTAATGGAGAAAGAAAACCACACTGGTGATACTGGAATGATACATTTTTTCTACAAAAAGGTACTGTAATTTCCAGCTTCTAAATTTGAGCCTAACTGTGGGACTTGAGGCTGTGAGGGAAAGGAAGTTTAAGATTCTTCAACAATGCTGGAAGTAATAATAATAATAATAATAATAATAATAATAATAATAATAATAATAATAATAATAGTATTTTTAAGCACTTACTACATGCAAAGCACTGTTCTAAGCCCTGGGGGGGGGGGGGGGGCGGGGGGTACAAGATGATCAGGTTGTCCCACGTGGGGCTCACAATCTTAATCCCCATTTTACAGATGAGGTAACTGAGGCACAGAGAAGTGAAGAGATTTGCCCAAAGTCCCACAGCTGACAAGTGGCGAAACCAGGATTAGAGCCCATGATCTCTGACTCCCAAGCCCAGGCACTTTCCACTGAGCCACGTTGCTTCTCTAAAGTAGAGGTGATAGTATTCATTAAGTACACACTGAATGCCGTGCACCATATAGCGCTTTGCACTTAGCGACTTTGCACTAACTCAGCAGCTGTTGAAGGAGAAGTGGAGAATCAGAACAAGCACTTTTTAAAACCTCCCTCCATACATCAATCAATCAACCATATTTACTGGGCACTTAGTGTGTACAGAACACTGTACTGAGAGCTTGGGAGAATACAATATAACCGAGTTGGCTGATACAGTCCCTGTCCACAGCAAGCTCACAGACTAGAGACTCAACATCTTGCCTAAGTGTTGTCCCTCTTACTGTTGATATTTGCTATTTACTGAACGCCTGCTTTGTGCTTGTCATCTCCCTCATTGATAAAATTACCATTACAGTCTTCTGTTCCATGGGTTTCAACTTGAAAAAAGATCTGGTTTTAATTCTTTCAAGTAAATATGCTGTACTTTCCCTAGCACTTAATAAAGCACATTCCCCCAATAGGTGTTCAAGATTACCGTTACTACAATGAGATATGAAATTATGTTAAACATTAACCATGGCTTGAATGCGTTCTACAGCACAGCACAGTGGAAAGAGCACCGGGCTGGGAGTCAGAGGACCTGGATTCAAAACCCAGCTCTGCCATTTCTCTGTCATGTGACCCTGGGCAAGTCATTTAACTTCTCTCTCTGTGTGTCAGTTACCTCATCTATAAAATGGGGATTAAGACTGTGAGCCCCGTGTAGTCCAGGTACTGTGTATAACCTGATTGTTTTATCTCTACCCCAGCACTTAGTACAGTGCCTGCTCTGTAACCACTTAAATACCCCACAAATGCCGTTAAAAAATTGTTCTTTAAAAGTCACCACTTCTTTCACAAGGTTATTTGTTATTAAAGAGTTACTACATTCAGTTTAGGATTCATTCATCCATTCAATTGTATTTATTGAGCACTTACTGTGTGCAAGTCACCGTACTAAGTGCTTGGGAGAGTACAAGGGAATCTTGGAGATTCTGAGATCTGATCCCAGTTTCCATTAGTGTAGTACTGATGGAAATCTGGTTTACAAGGAAGAGAGAGATCTAGTATTCAGATCCTCATATTCAAATGCCTGCATATTCGGTAAAAATGGCACAGGGTTTCAGGGAAAGCAGAAACTAAACTGAAAGTTTGTGTTGGCAGGGTTCTCTCAACTGAAGATTTAGAACCAGAGATACAAACTAACATTGTAATAATAAGAAGAATAATGTTGGTACTTGTTAAGCGCTTACTTTGTTCCTAGCACTGTTCTAAGCATTGGGGTAGATACAAGGTAATCAGGTTGTCCCAAGTGGGGTTCACAGTCTTCATCCCCATTCTACAGATGAGGTAACTGAGGCATAGAGAAGTTAAGTGACTTGCCCAAAGTCACACAGCAGACAAGTGGCAGAGCTGGAATTAGAATCCATGACCTCTGACTCCCAAGCCACACTGCTTCTCTAATGGTTGGAAGACAACCATTGCTTAGGTATAATACAGCACAAGTGCCTTCTGGGTGGATGGATGGTTAACTCATTTTCCTTCCTTGAAAGGTGGTATTTTAAGGAACATCAATCACCAAGCACTTAGTACAGTGCTCTGCACACAGTAAGCACTCAATAAATACGATTGATTAATTGATTGATTCAATGCAAAGAAGTCAAGAGATCTAGATTCTGTATAAAACTTTGGTAGTAATTCATCCCATGCCTCATTTGTTCCAACTATAAGATGGGAATGGAAATACCCACCACTTAGTGACCTCGTTTGTGGTTAACATCTGATGAGCTTTTCCAAGTCTGGTACAAAATGTTACGATCACCAGAATCCCATTTAATGGGAAAGACAATAACCGCACAGTAGTTAATAGATGCCAACAGTCCGTGCAGGAGAGCAAACTAGAGAAAAGTCATTTCAGACTTCCTCAGGTCCAGTGGGGGTTGGAGTAAGGTCCTAGAATGTTTTGACTTCTGACAATTAATCAATCAATCAATGGTATTTATTGAACACTTACTTTCTGCTACAAGTCAAAACTCACCCATGCTGGGCAGCGGTGGCATGGGAGAGAATGGAGGGTGGAGACTCGAGTGTACTGTGTAGAAGGTGGCAATGGTAACAGCTTCCAGATTTTTACCAAGAAAACTCTCTGGATCCATTACCAGAATGACCGCAAATGGAGAGTGGGGTGTTCTGGGAGAGATATGTCCGTGGTGTTGCTACGGGTCGGAAACGACTTGACAGCATTAAACAAGACAAGACTATATGCAGAGCACTGTACTATAAGACTATATGCAGACTATATAAGACTATATGCAGACTACTTGAGAGAGGACAGTACAACAAAATTATCAGATACCTTCCCTGCCCATAACAAGTTTACAGTCTAGAGGAGGAGATAGACATTAATATGAATAAATAAGTCTTTTATAATTTATACATATGCACACAAGGGCTGTGGGGCCAGTGGTGGGGTGAATATCAAATGTCTTAAGGTCACACATCTGTGTGGGTTGATGACGCAGAGGAGAGCAATCCCGGGAAAAGAGGGCTTAATTGGAGAAGGCCTCTGGGAAATGTGAGCTTAATAATGCTTTGAAGGTGGAGAGAGTGGTGGTCTGGCATATATGGAGGGGGATGGAGTTCCAGGCTAGGGGGAGGATGTGGGAAAGGGGTTGGCGGGGAGATGAATGAGATTGGGTGAACTGGTGCCAACTTGTACTTCCCAAGCACTTAGTACAGTGCTCTGCACACAGTAAGCACTCAATAAATACAACTGAATGAATGAATGGTTCTAGAGGAGCAGAGTGTGCAGGCTGGGCTACAGTAGGAGATTAGTAAGGTGAGGTAGGAGGGTGCAAACTGATTGAGTGCCTTAGAGTACTATTACTGCAATTCCACTATTAGTACTACTATTTGTTCTGCCAATCATCGAAAGGGTTCCTGAACTTTTTCCCCAGTCTTATACCTCGGGCTTGACTGCTAAAGCCCCGGGTGTTTCAAACAATGTCTCCAGCTGAAATCGTCTCAAACATTACTCCTCCGCCCCCTCCATCATCTCTCCTCCCCTCCAACACCCCTCCTCCCATCCCCACAACACACGGATTCTCAACTTTTTGCTTTCAGTTTCAAATGTCAGTCAGCCCCATCGTAAAACAGATGGCTGCTCTTTTTTGACTGTGACCATTAGTTGTTAGCGAGGCCCCTTGACATCATCGTGTAGGTAAGAGAATACTATTGGAAGCAGATACTTCAAGTGATTGATGATGAAACATCGCCAGCTGTTGCTGATTAAAATTCAAAATGCTCTCGAAGAATAAAGCGTTGGTCTCTGTACAGAGTCCAGGCTTGTTGCTGACATCCCGATGCTACTCTTTTGAACTCAAACCAAGTCAGCCAGAGGGACTCCTTTAAGAAAGCGGGCAAAGGCACCAAAATTTATGAAGGGGATTATAGAGCACATAAATTCCTCCTCTGTATCCTCTGTGGAAAACCTAGACCAACTTGATTTTGAAATTCTCAAAGTCACCAGCCCGAGAAGAGTTGGTTACGAACAGACAATTCCCCCCTCAGGGAGACTAGTCTGAAATGGCTTCTTCCGCCTATTCTAGACAGTAGAAAGTTAAGTAATCTCCAAAAGTGCTACATTCTAGCAGAAAACAGGGACTCGATTGCCGTATACAGATCAAAGTCTTTCACTGTGATCAAGAAATGAGTGGTTCTGTTGAAACATCGGCTTCCCCGGGATTGGGAGATTAAAAAATGAAAGCAAAAACCAAATTGGGAGCAGACAACAAACTTGACAGCCCAAGAAAACAACGGGCTTTGTGTATGGGCACAATGTGGTTGGAACTGTGGATCTTGCATTAGCCTGTTCATTGGACTCTTCAGCCACCCGTGTTTCTGAGAGTTAATTTCACTAGTTGTGGGGTCTTCATATATAATGATGGTGCCACTGAAGGTGCCACTCATAAGTGAGCCCATTATTGGGGAGGGATTGTCCCTATCTGTTGCTGAACTGTACTTTCCAAGCGCTTAGTACAGTGCTCTGCATACAGTAAAGAGCTCAATAAATACGATTGAATGAAAGAATGTATATTCCATCATCAATGGCACCATCATTCTATATGTATGCATATTCATACGTGTCTATGTATGTAATAATAATAATCATTGTGGTATTTGTTAAGCGTTGTTCTGATCAGGTTAGACACAGACCCTTCCCACATGGGTCTCACAGTCTTAATCCCCATTTTATAGATGAGATATCTGAGATACAGAGAAGTGAAGTAACTTGCCCAGTGTCACCCAGCAGACATGTGGTGGAGCTGGGATTAGAACCCACGTCCTCTGACTCCCAGTTGCATGCTCTTTCCACTAGGCCATATAATGAGGATATGTGGATAACGTTGTTATTTCAATCACCATTTTCTCTTGCTGTTTATGCTCAGCCACAAACTTTCCAAGCCAAGCAGCAGGAGGCTTCAGCCTGGAATGACATGGAGTGCTAAAGTCCCCTGATTAGAAAAACCCCAGAGAAGGAGAGACCTAAATTTTAGAGGGAATGAATAGAAAGAAAGACTAGAGGCCACTAATGCAGCAAAACCTAAATTGAATAATAATGATAATAATAACAGTAATAGTAAAAAATCAGTGTGGCTCAGTGGAAAGAGCGTGGGCTTGGGAGTCAGATGTCATGGGTTTGAATCCCGGCTCCGCCACTTGTCAGCTGTGTGACCTTAGGAAAGCCACTTAACTTCTCTGTGCCTCAGTTCCTCATCTGTAAAATGGGGATTAAGACTGTGAGCCCCAAGTGGGACAACCTGATCACCTTGTATCCCCCCCAGTGCTTAGAACAGTGTTTTGCACATAGTAAGCGCTTAACAAATACCACCATTATTATTTGTTATGTGCTTAATGTGTACCAAACACTGTTCTAAGAGATAGGGAAGATACAAGATAAATTAGATCAGACAGAGTGCCTGTCCTACGCAGGATTCACAGTCTAAATAGGAAGGAGAACGGGTATTGAATCCCTGTTTTCCAGATGAGGTAACTGAGGCATGGAGAATAATAATAATAATGATGGCATTTGTTAAGCACTTACTATGTGCAGAGCACTGTTGTAAGCTCTGGGGGGGATACAAGGTGATCAAGTTGTCCCACGTGGGGCTCACAGTCTTAATCACCATTTTACAGATGAGGTAACTGAGGCTCAGAGAAGTTAAATGACTTGCCCAAGGTCACACAGCAGACATGTCGGCGAGCTGGGATTAGAACCCAGGCCCTCTGACTTCCAGACATATGCTTTATCCACTGTTTATATGTATATTCATATTCAAGATCCTATATTCATATTCCATATTCATATATTCTATATTCAATCTAGATTTTGAATATAAAGCTTGTGTGAAAATGTCAATCATATTCATTGAGTGCTCACTGTATGCAGGGCACTGTACTAAGTACTTGAGCAAGTACAATGCCCTCTTTAGATGTGAGGATTTGTCTGCATTCAGCCTTAAATGCTTCCTAAGCAACTGTTTTTTGGATAGAAAGTTGTATTTCTTCGAACATGTGAAAAAAGAACCTTGTAAGCGAAAAAGAGGGTTCCACTGGGGCATAGAAATTCAAAATATTGAATAATTTTACCATATTGTCCTATACTCTTTATCTAAGATAGGTTCTTTAGATTGTCTTTATTAATTTTTTGACAGTTTTCCCTGAATTGTATGTTTCACATGTTTACGGAAAGTATGTAACAACATATCCTTTTGTGAATGTAAACACAACTTTTAGATTGGTCCTTTCTGTAGGTTTAAAAGATTAATTTTAAAATTCTTTCCATAAAATCATATGGTGTCATATAGGGAAAGTGTTTGGGAACATAATAATAATAATAATAATAATAATGATAGCATTTGTTAAGCGCTTACTATATGCAGAGCACTGTTCTAAGCACTGGGGGGGGGAAACAAGCTGATCAAGTTGTCCCATGTGGGGCTCACAGTCTTAATCCCCATTTTACAGATGAGGTAACTGAGGCTCAGAGAAGTTAAGTGACTTGCCCAAGGTCACACAGCAAATGTGGCGGAGTCGGGATTCAAACACGTGACTTCTGACTCCAAAGCCCATGCTCTTTCCACTGAGCCACGCTCCTTCTCCATGTATTTTTATATATGTAAATGCAAGTCAAAGTAATTAGTGCATCCAAGCTGATCTTACACTCTTTATGAAGATGTTGGCCAAGAAAATGGTTCTTCATTCTTGAAAATAACAGTTCCAGATCAAGAACTGGGAGAGCAGAGACCTCGAAAATCCCATGTACTCTGTATTGATAGAAGCTGCTGAGAAACAGGATGCTCTGGCTGTTAGAGACTTGACCTGGGAATCAGAAGGATCTGGGTTCTAATCACAGCTCTGCCACATGTCTTCTGTGTGACCTTGGGCAAGTCTTTTCATTTCCCTAATCCTCAATTACCTCTTCTATAAAATGAGGGTTAAGATTGTGAGTCCTATGTGGGACAGGGACTGTGTTCTAGATGATTATCTTGCATCTACTCCAGCACTAAGTCCCTGGCACATAGTAAATGCTTAACAAATACCATTAAAAAAATAAACGATATAAACCTTGAGGAAAGTGGAAATATTGCCTTTATTTTAGGCTGGGATATCAAGTTGACAAGCCATTGTTAATAAACAGCTACAGAGACCTTTGGTTATTCCACAGTGAACAGATATTTTGTGGGGGATAAAAGAACTAGATTCTCACAAATTCCATTTTTCTTAAAATTTGGATTTCTATGCAAACTCAATAGAAAAGTTTTTATGGCTCTGTTGACCTTACAAGATCAATGCCATTGCATTTTCCTCTACACAGTCGAGTATTTGTTATTTCTTCTTCAGGTTTTCCACACTCAAAGATGCTATTAAACTGACAAATTTAAAATGTTTGCATTCGCTAGAAGTAAATGTCAATTTTTCAATTCGAGTAGGGGGAATCCAAGCGATAGGGACTTTATGGGGGTGGGCGTGTGGGACCATACAGGCTTCAAATAACTAACAGACAAGAAGCCAGCATTTTAGACCTTTTCAGAAGAGACTGGAAACTTTAAGGCCTTTTCAAAGAACCAGTATCGGTGAGGCTGGGGGCAGTTTGTGGGACCATTACTCCCTTACAATGGGAGCAATCGCCCCCACGTATTTTCCATCAATCGATCAGTCGACATATTAATTCTTAAAAAATAAAATAGTTAAAAACTACCCTTTAAAAAACCCCTCTCTTGACCCCACTGCTCTATCCAATTATCGGCTTATCTCCCTCCTACCATTCCTCTCCAAACTCCTTGAGCGAGTTGTCTACACTCACCGTCTCCACTTCCTCTCCTCCAATTCCATCCTTGGCCCCCTCTAATCTGGTTGTCACCCCCTTCATTCTAAAGAAACTGTCCTCTTAAAGATCACCAGTGATCTCCTTCTTGACAAATCCAATGGCCTCTATTCCATCCTAATCCTCCACGACCTCTCAGCTGCCTTCGACACCGTCGACCACCCCCTTCTGGAAATTTCCAAGCTTGGCTTCACTCACACTGTTCTCTCTTGATTCTCTCTGGCCGCTCATTCTCAGACTCTTTTCTGGGCTCCTCCTCTGCCTCCCACCGTTTAACTATGGAAGACCCCCAGGTTCAGTTCTGAGTTCCCTTCTATTCTTTATTTACACTCTCCTTTGTAGAATTCATTCGGTGCTATGGCTTCAATTGCCATCTACATGCAGAGGATTCCCAAATCTACATCTCTATCCCTGTTCTCTCTCCTCTGCAGTCTCGTATTTCCTCCTGCCTTCAGAGCACCTCTACTTGGTTGTCCCGCCGCTGACACCTCAATGAGTAAAACAATCAATTGCATTAATTGAGTGCCGACTGTGTGCAGAGCACTAAACTAAGCACTTGGGAGAGTCCAATTTTGTAACTAAGTTTTCAAGTCATTTTTGTAGAACAAAATCTCAGTCCGCTAATTTTTCATATAATTATTTTTGAAATTACTTTCTTGGAATATTTTTGAATTTTTGAGAAGCAGGGCCTCCTAGCAGATGGATTAGGGGCCTGAGAGTCGGAAAGCCCTGGCTTCTATTGCCGGCTCAGCTGCTCGTCTGCTCTGTGACTGTGCGCAAGTAATTTAACTTCTCTGTACCTCAGTTCCGTCATCTGCAAAATGAGGATTCAATACCCATTCTCCCTCCTGCTTGCACTGTTAGCCCTGTGTGGGATCTGATTTTCTAGCATCTACCTCAGCACTTAGAACAGGCTTGGAACATATTAAGCTCTTAACAATCGTTATTATTATTATATTATTGTTGTTAATAATAACAACAATAATAATAATAATAATAAATGTCAACAGTTTCTGATTATGGAGTGTCCAGAAAGTTTGGAGAGGGGCAGGTCAATGAATTTTGAGGGGAGTGGATGGGAACAACCGAGGAAGCTTGGGAGTAGTAAATGGGACCTCCATGGCTTCTCTCTATGTTTAAGTCCTTTTCCAGCTCGGCAGAGTGGTCATAGCAGAGTCTCAGTCAATCAATCAGTGGCAGTCTGACAGCGTATTATGTGCGCAGCACTATACTAAGTGCTTGGGGGAGTCCAGTGCAACAGAATTAGCAGACACGTGCCCTGCCCTTAATGAGCTTACAATCTAGAGGAGTCCAGTCTTTCTGGATTTTTTTCTCCCCTCCACTAGGCTGGGAGACCAAACCATCACTTTCCCCTCTAGACTGTGAGTTCCTTCTGTTCAGGGAATGTGTCTACCAGCTCTCTTGTGGTGACTTCTCCCCCGCGCTTAGTACAGTGCTCAGCACACAGTGAGTGCTGAATAAATACAGTTGATGGGTTGACTGATTGTTTCTGTTGCAAACACCCTTCGCCAACTCTGGCATCAGGGTCCCTGCAGTTCCTACCAAGCACAGCCCCTCACCTCCTCATTTCACAGAGCCCAGAGACATGTCTTCTCTCCTTCTCCAGCCCAGGCTGCACCCTCCACTCCTCTGCCACTAATCTCCTCACCGTGCCTCGTTCTCGCCTGTCCCACCGTCGACCCCCAGCCCACGTCATCCCCCTGGCCTGGAATGCCCTCCCTCTGCCCATCCGCCAAGCTAGCTCTCTTCCTCCCTTCAAGGCTCTACTGAGAGCTCACCTCCTCCAGGAGGCCTTCCCACACTGAGCCCCCTCTTTCCTATCCCCCTCCTCCCCCTTTCCATCCCCCCCGACTTACCTCCTTCCCTTCCCCACAGCACCTGTATATATGTTTGTATGTATTTATTACTCTATTTATTTATTCATTTTACTTGTACATATTTATTCTACTTTTTTTATTTTGTTAATATGTTTGGTTTTGTTCTCTGTCTCCCCCTTCTAGACTGTGAGCCCACTGTTGGGTAGGGACTGTCTCTATATGTTGCCAACTTGTACTACCCAAGCGCTTAGTACAGTGCTCTGCACACAGTAAGCACTCAATAAATACCATTGAATGAATGAATGAATGAAAAGTCAAATAATAGATAAATGGAAACCCTAGACTTTTTAGCATATTTCACCAGAGCCAAACCTGAAAACAGACTCTTCTACCATGGCATAATAAGATTCACAAAGTGGTAATTTTTTCTTCACTTTAAGAGTATTTTATTTTGATTTTTAATGAGAGATACTATTATTTGAAGGGAAAAAAAATCAAGATTTTACTAGAAAATCTAAAATTACAATTAAACTTCACCGGGACTGTGACTAAATCATCTAATTATTCTTGCCCACACACATACCTTAGGTTTTCTCATTTCCTGCACTGTTCCAGATTCAGAAAATACCTTAGCTATCTCTAGATACATGCTCTACTGTACATGAAAAATGTGTTATTTAAATTTCAAATTCATGTATGAATGGTATATAAGCATAAATAGAATATTATTATCCCAAAAAGCATAATGTCATAAGGAGATCTAGATGGTGAAACAAATAATTTTCAATAAAATCCAAGGACAACATAACTCAAACTCCAAGGACCCGTTGTATCAGAGGTTAACATTTCTTCCTAAATGTAAATTTCATGTGCAAAAGATCAAATTTTCAGGAGCAGAGATGAAACCATAATTCTGAATCCTTTTACTTTTAATTTCCATGTATTTATTTTCAAGGAAAGAGAACAAGATTATTTCTTCGTGTGCTCTGTTTTATGATCTGTGGTTTGTATATGTAATGCAAATTGCACATCCGCAAGGAGCTATATATCAAAGAGAACGTGTTATTTAAGCAAGAATGTACATTTAAAACTAGAGGCCCCAAAACCTGAAAATAAATGGAAGGGGGTGTTTCTTTTCTCGATAAAGTGAATGATTTGAAAAAAGCCCGATTAAGTCTAGATGGTTACACAGATGACTCTCCAAAAATCCAAATATTCTCCAGACAGGCTTAACAGTGGGTTGGTATGCATGAGTCAATTTGAATGAAATAAGATACGTCTCCCAGACATGTGCCTGAAGACCTCATCTGTTTTTAGCACGAGCAAAATCAATTTTCTCTAATATGTTTTACCACATTTTCCTCTTTCTTCTCTTGACCTTTCCTATTACCTTATGAGTCCAATACGTTGCAGGAAACTTTAGACACATTTATAGTAAGTATTATTTTGGGGAGTATTCATTGAATGTGGCTCAGAGCTTGACGTGGAAGGATGCCTTCGGAGAGTTTCTGGAAGTATGAATTGGCCCCAGACTGCCAGACTGAGTAGATGTGAGAAACTGGTAGTGAGGGAAAGCAGATATGATTTTCCAAATCTTTGCTCAAGAAGGATGAGATTGAACTTCAATTTTCTGAAATTGAAGTTTCCATCCCTTTCCATCCCCTCCCCACCTTAACTCCTTCCCTTCCCCACAGCACCTGTATATATGTATATATGTTTGTAGATATTTATTACTCTATTTATTTATTTATTTATGTTACTTGTACATATCTATTCTATTTATTTTATTTTGTTAATATGTTTGGTTTTGTTCTCTGTTTCCCCCTTCTAGACTGTGAGCCCACTGTTGGGTAGGGACCGTGTCTATATGTCGCCAACTTGTACTTCCCAAGCGCTTAGTACAGTGCTCTGCACACAGTAAGTGTTCAATAAATATGATTGATTGATTGATTGATTGAACGTGTAAAGGTTCAGTGTGTTTTGACCCAAAATGACAAGAGGGAAACCATGTGCTCCGTAAAACACGGCATCCAAAGAGTAGACATGTAGGAAATAGATTCCCTAATTTAACCTCCACTTCTATTTAAATTTTCACCATAACATGTGCAGATGAAATTATATGAAGCAATTCCTGGTCAGTCACTTGGAACTGGATGCTTACAATGGAGTAGCCATACTCTCCACTGGGAGGACACTGATACAGTATTTATATTTTTATTCTCTCTCCCTCTTGACTGTAAGCATGTTCTGGGCAGGGAATGTGTCTGTTTATTGTTAATGTTTATTGTTATATGTGCTCTCCCAAGCACTGAGTACAGTGCTCTGCACACAGTAAGTGGTCAATAGATTCATCATGGAGCTCACAGTCCAAGAGGAAGAACAGATACTTTATCCCCAATTTACAGATGAGGAAATTGAGGCACAAAGAAGTCAATTGATTTGCCCCACATCGCACAACAGACAAGTGTCAGAGCCAGGATTAGAAGACAGGTCTTCTGACTCTGAGGCCCGCATTCTTTCCACCAAACTATGCACCTTCTCAGAACTGCTCTGGGCATCTAGTAGCTGAACGTTACTGAAAAATTCACCCCAGTAGCTCTGAAAACAACCAGTCCACCTGACTGATAGAAGGAATTTCACTTCTCCAACCCCAAGTCCTGTCCCCTACAGCTCCCTGGGGATTTCAGAGCAGACTTAGTAGACCTTGCTGTTTGGCCATGGGAGATGAGATTGAGTCCTGAACACCCTTAACCGCCTGTTGTCACTTAGAGAGGCCACTGAGGTCAGTTAGAAGACACCCACAAGGATGTAAACGTACTGGGAAAACGAGCCTCTTGCATGATCTCAACTCTATTGGTTATCAGTATTTCAGTCTAGTTGCAACAAAAACTACTAATCAGTAACCCTGAGTAAGTGGCAGTTTGCATTTGGACTCTTCAGAAGCATGTGACTTCTGCCGTAAGGCTTACTCTGGGCAGATTTAGCTATTGTGTGACAAGTTAGCAAAAGAAATGAATTTGGTCAGAAACTGAATACTCTAAGTTCTTGTGCCTGAGGTCTTATTGTATTGCCAACTAAATATTTTATTGTAAAGAACGCCAAAATAAAATAGAACTAGAAACCCAGTAGAAGCGTATAATATTGCTCAGGGCAGAAGATTATTTGAAACAGCCGATGGGGAGGGGATGTGTGGTTAGAATCGGTGAATCAGTTGAAGCACTTATCCACAGTATCTCCACCACTTGCTGGACTCATAGGGAGAGACCAAAGGAGGTTGGTGGATAGTCCCCGCTACTGTCCCCTGTCTGGGTAGCCATTGGCCACTGATCACTTTGAAATCAGGCTGGCCCAAAACATAACATTCCACAACTCACTTAACGCTGCATATTTTGCTTCCAAGTGGGACTTGGATCTTCATTCCTACTTAGCTTCATGGAGAATAAAAAGCATAAGTGCACCTATTGAAGATTAGAAAAATGTCAATTGACAAAGAATCACAGTCTTAGAACTGGAAGGAATGCTCTCAGAGGGAGAGTATATGCCCCGACTACATAAATATATTCAAATTATATGCAAAAATGCTTTTTCGTCTCCAATCCTTTATAATCTCGAATGTGGCCAGTGGTAGGGAGTAGTGTGTTGTAATGATCATAATAACTGTGGTATTTATTAAGTGCTTACTATATGCCAAGCACTATTCTAAAAGCTAGGGTAGACACGATCCTCTCAAATCAGGCGCAGTCCTTGTCCCGCGGTCTAAAGTAGAGGGAGAACAGCCACTGAATCCCCATTTAACAGATGATGAAACTGAGGCACAGATAAGTGACTCAACTAAAGTCACCCAGAAGGCAAAATAAAGGGAGGATTAGGACATAGATCTCCTGACTCACATGCAATCCAGGGCTCTTTCCACTAGGCCATGTTATATCATCAGATTAGGTTTATGTTACAAATGTTTTTATTATTTTACATTTATCATTACTGGAGTTTCTTTCCCATCTTTTCTACTTGTACTCATTCCTTGACCAATTGCCTGTGGCAAATGAATATGAAGTACGCAACAAAATTAGTCAGTTAGATGGGAGAGTAGTTACACTTATTTAATGGAATCGTGAGCCCTATGTGGGGCAGACACTGTGTCCAATCTAATTATCTGGTATCTACCCCAGCCCTTAGGACAGTGCTTATTACATTAGTAAATAATGATTTAAAACATTTTCCCAGACATCTTTACTTATGGTTCTGCTCACTGTAACTCACTCGGGGCCTAGCTGTTTGGCTCCATTGCTTCTACCCATTCTCCTCATTTGAACTGTCTAGCAAAGCCTTCTTGCCTCATTACTGGGAAACTAATCACGTTCCTGTCCTGTTCACTTGTGATCCCAAGCTGTTATTTGCCTGATCGTTTGAAATCCCGAGATCCTGATTTACCAGCTGATGGAAAGAGACACGGGTGATGCCTAAAGACATTATTTAGCAAATCAGACTTGATTCTCTATTGGTCCTGCTCTCCCAGCCACAGAGAAGCTAGACATTGCAACTCCTCAGGAGCATTTCGGTTTGGTCTGTAAATCTAACAAATTTAATAATGCTTCAGAACTCGGAAAGCTTTCCATGCTCCTTGTTCCTAAACTGGAACAGCAACCCAAGTAAACATGGAAACAATTTCCCACAAAGCTCCCCTCACCAAGCCCAAACCAAGGAGAAAACTAGTAACTCCACTTGTCAGTTCAAAAGAAGATGAGATAGAATTTGAGAAAGAAGATCTGAGCTAATTCACCATAAGATAAGTATCAGCTGACTACACAAACTGCTCTAGGGATTTGGAAATGTGGGCGGAATCCAGAGATTTGAACTACATTGATTTTAAAATATAATAGGGGCATGAGGAACTTAAAAAAAGGAGCAAACTTTACAGTTTCCAGGCAGTTAGTGTCTTCAAGGCTGAGTAATACATTAATTTCCCCAGAGGAATAAAGCAGAATCTTAATTTCCACAGTGCTGTAAACCAAGACTCAGTAATTTTGGATTAGAGCCAGGAGGCAAGCCCCTGCCTTTTCAAAAATGTCTATGTCATCTCCACTACCCTCCTTTCTTTTAAATCATTTATATGTGTTAATTGTGAAGATTCATGAAAACGTACCCATCACAGAGAACCCCCAGAATACACTTCACCTCTGATACTAAATTTATTGCTTTTCTAAAATTAGATAACGACGATGGGTGAGAAATATGACTTCCATCAAATTACCCAGAGCCACATCTTAGGGTATTTCCAGTCTGGGACTTTTTTTAAGTCTAAGGCAACCCACCTGTCACCTCTAAACTTACATATTTTTTTTCTATCCACTTGCAGCTTAATTGTAAATTATTTATTTTGTATTACGGTTATTCATGTCTCTCTCCTGGGGGAGTGTAAAGTTCCTTGTCGGCAATTTTTTTAACTTTTCTGAGCACTTAGTACGGTAGCGTGGCTCAGTGGAAAGAGCACGGGCTTTGGAGTCAGAGGTCATGGGTTCAAATCCCAGCTCCACCACATGTCTGCTGTGTGACTTTGGGCAAGTAACTTCACTTCTCTGGGCCTCAGTTACCTCATCTGTAGAATGGGGATTAAGGCAGAGAGCCCCCCCGTGGGACAACCTGATCACCTTTGTAACCTCCCCAGTGCTTAGAATAGTGCTTTGCACACAGTAAGCACTTAATAAATGCCATCATCATCATTATTATTACTACCACGACCGACCATTCTCTGCAGCTTCTACATAACACAGTATTTTTCTTTAGTAAGTCCAGACTTAAATGAGCTACCCTAAAAAAAAAAAATCTTATACTGAGGATTTCAGGCAACTACCTCTTTGAAATAGGTTCTTTATATTCAAAGGTGTTATCGCAGTTTACCTTAGGGAGTGACGTTGCTGATCAGGCTGATGAGGGACTGATGATCCCTGGGTCTTGCAATCCTCACAAAGCTTCTGCTAGGAAAGAGTCCAACATCTGTTGATTTGTGCACTGTCCTTATCTCTCACTATCTGACTGGGATGCCCTTTACCTCACTCTTTAAGGTTTTCCTTTGGCCAATCTGTTCTAGATATAGCCCAAAAACTTAAACTCAACTTCTCCCTCCGAATCAGCCTTCTTTCCTGCTGTAGACCAATCCGTTCCGCATTGTACTCAGAGGGATTTGCTTGCCCCACTGGGCTTTTCAGTCACACATTCAACCCGTGTGAATTTCACAAGCAACGGCATCTTCTTCGATTACAAAAGATAAGCTAGTTGTAGGGAAGGAATGTGTCTGTTGTATTGTTGTGTTGTACTCTTGGCTCAGCGGAAAGACCATGGGCTTGGGAGTCAGAGGTCATGGGTTCTAATCCTGGCTCCACCACTGGTCAGCTGTGTGACTTTGGGCAAGTCACTTAACTTCTCTGTACCTCAGTTCCCTCATCTGTAAAATAGGAATTAAGACTGTGAGCCCCACGTGGGACAACCTGATCACTTTGTAACCCCCCTAGCACTTAAAACAGTGCTTTGCACATAGTAAGCACTTAACAAATGCCATCATTATTATTATTATTACTCTCCCAAGTGCTTAGTATGGTGCTCCACTCACAGTAAGCACTCGATAAAAACGATTGATTGATTGATAGATTGATGTATGTGTGTTCAACCACATGCATATGCGCACGCACACACACACACACACACACACACACACACACACACACACACACATATGTCCTTGCTCTTAAAAGGTCATTACAGAGGTAAGGACAGTGTAGTCTGTTGGAAAGACCATGAGTCTATTGGGTGGTCTGGGACACATCACTTAAACTCCCTGAGCCTCAGTTTCCTCATCTGTAAAATAGGGACAAGAACTTCTCCCCCCCTACTTCTTGGACTATGAGCCCTGTGTGCGACAGGGACTTTGTCTAATCTGATTACCTACCCCAGTGCTTAACATAGAGTAAGTATTCAATATGTGTCATAATAAAGGCATAATGCTGGTTCATCTTTCTTGGAAAAGGTTAAAACCATAACATCAACACTAAGAAGGCAAACTTACAATTCTCCTTGAAACATAGAGTGGTTTGAAAATTTTACTTTTTACTTCACAGATGGAATGAGTGAAATTACCAAACTTAGGGTCAACTGGCTGGTTTGAAGCTTAAACTTATTTATTACTATTATTTATTATAATATACATCTACAAGATACATTATGATAATTGTTATTATAGAAATAACAATTAGTGGTAGTAGTAGTGATATTGTAAGTGATTACTAAGCACTGGAGTAGAATGAAAATAATCAGGGTAGACACAGTCTGTCCCACATGAGGCTCACAATTAAAGAGAGAGGGAGAAGAGGCATTTCACCCCCATTTTACAGAGGAAGAAACTGAGGCACAGAGAAGTTAAGTGACTTGCCCAAGGTCACAGAGCAGGCAAGTGGCAGAGCCAGGATCAGAGCACAGGTCGCTTGACTCCATACCTATGCTCTTTCCACTAGGCCACACTACTTCAGGGCATTGTTTAGCTGGAAAAACAAGTCCCAGCTGTCTCCACTGGAGCTACACACCAATGGTCCATACAGCTCCTCTCTTCCATCCATTTTCAAACTCCCTAAATCCTCAAAACGTGGCTTTCCTTGAGCAGTTTCCAACATCCCTCACCCTCCCCACCTCTTTCCCTTTTTTGCTGGGCGTTCTCAACTTTCACTGAATGCAATGACTAGAGGTTTGTTTGAATTCCTGCTCTGAGGAAATAGGCTGTGTTTTCCAACAGGTGCGAGAGCACGAGAGCACGAAGGCTCCTTCAGTCGCAGCTCATTTCCACTTCCTAGCTACTTTATCTCGGTGGATGAAGCAAAAGTGACTTTTGTGTTTCCTGGCAGTCTGCTGCTTCAAAGACCGTAATAGTGATTTGTTTATTTCTGAGGGAAAGGAGTCCACTCAGCGATGACAGATTTATTGGTTAAGGGGAGATCACAAAAAATTTTCATGCCATATAGGCCGATCTCTATCCACACTCTGGGATCTCCTAGTATAAGGCAAACACGCAATTCAGCAATCCAAGCTCCTTTTTTTCCATGCCTATCTAATCCAAACGTTTATATGGTTCCCTTCACACCAGTTTCCAGAATGCCCTAAAGCAAAGCCATAAAATCCAAAGCTACTGAAAAGCAGACTCAAACACAGTGTCTTCCACCTATATTCGACATCCAAGGAATTGGACCATTGAATATCTTCTGGTCAGGAATGTTTACAGGTCATTGAAGGAAAACAAAAAGTGTCAAATCCCTTGTGATCAATTCTGAGAAATCAAGGAAGGTTTGGGGTTTGGAGAGAGGCCTCACAATGTGGTATATTCATCACTGGCTTCCAGTGCTTGGAACCAGACACGGAAGATTTTGACACAGGAGTAATAAAATAAGGAGAAACCCATCCCTTTACTACCCTACATGTGGCAGGAAGCTAGACTGGGAAGCATTGCAGTGAGTGTGACAAAGCAGACCAAGTTTGGCCTGGGGATAAGGCAAGTGGGAGAGATTTTAATATGACAAATGGGTTGCATTCATCCAACAACAAGGCCTGCTGAAAGAGAATTGTAAAGTCATAAAGAAAATAAGTCCCCGAGACCCCAAAATGCTGAGCAGAGATCAGCTATTCTGAATTCAGGGAGTGCTGCAATGTGAGTGACAAAATCAGTTCTGCTGGCAGAATGTGAATAGGAAATTGCATTTTCCTCATGCAAATCAGAAAAAGGGCGGACAGAGATCGGAATCTCAAAAAAACCCTAGGCCTTTGACCTCTGAAAGCACGCTACCATGGAATGGCTAGTTTTCCCTGGGAGGAAAGAACGTGCAGGAAGACAGAGGCTGAGGGCCAATTTGAGGGGAATTCCATCAATCCATCGAATCTGGATTCAATTTTGGGAAATTGTTGGCTACCTGAGGCTCTCTGTCAGCTGAACAAATTGACCACTTGGAAAGAAATAGTCATGTTTGTTAGAGGAGGAAAATAGATCTGTCTGCCCCCTCAATCCAATCCCTTCTCTGATTTGAATGTCCACAGAATTATGAATGGCACCTCGCTTTGGGTTCTCCCCTCTCAGTCTCTACACTCATACAGAGCTCCCCACCCCACCACCTCCAACGCAGCACCCCAACTCTCCCCAACCATATCTGCCAGACTTCAGTCCTCCCTGTCTTCAAAACCCTGCTACAATCCCACTCCTTCAGGAAATTGCCCAGCTAATTCACAACCTCCTTGTTGTGTCAACACTCTCTGTACCTCAGTTTCTTCATCTGTAAAATGAGGATTCAATGTCTGCTTTCCTTCCTACTTAGACTGTGAGTCCCATGTGGGAAAGGGACGGTGTTCAGCTTACCTTGTATCTATCCCAGTGCTTGGCACAGAGGAAGCACTTGACAAATTTCACAATCATTAGCATAATTATCATAATCATTTTTATCATTGTTAATAATAATAAATATGTTCTAATGGAGAAATGAAATGGAATCACAGTAGTAATGATATTCATGGATAAGATGTATTTATCTACAGGTAAATTCCCCTTTTGAAAATGACCAAGAAAGCACCTTTCACTCAGGGGTGGCATCTGATTTCTTCTAGACTGTGAGCCCACTGTTGGGTAGGGACCATCTCTATTTGTTGCCAACTTGTATGTCCCAAGCGCTTAGTACAGTGCTCTGCACACAGTAAGTGCTCAATAAATGCGATTGATTGATTGATCTGATTTCCATTCATCTCTTTGTCTTTTTATTGTACAGGTTTTATCCTGATCAAACAAAATCTCAGAGGGTAGAGTAGTGAGAGCTCAAAGACAAATAAGGAAACAAGTGAACTCCACCTTTCTGAACATAAACATTTCAGAGTAATTTCCCACCACTCATTTTAGACCGTAATCTCTATCCCACCTGAAAGTTTCTCATGCATATATTCAGAAAACACAGTCAAGCAGTAGGGTAATTTTGAATTTTTTTTTGAAAAGATCACTGCAGTCTACTTTGATTTACTGTAGCTTTTGTGTTTTCATTTATCATATCTTTGTACTGAACATTTCTGAAAGCCACAGTGCTTTCTGATGGCAAAGGAAAGTCATGTAAAAGTTCTTTCTACATTAATCAAGTATAAAGGGAAGAAGAAAACTACAAGTGAAGGAGATTAGGGGTAGAAAATCTACATTAAGGGTATTGTCTACATTAGAAAGGTCTTTCCAGACTAAGCCCTTTATTTTCCGCCCACAGGGTCAACAATGAACTTAACTGTGAGCCCCTTAAGTACTCTAATACTCACCCCAGCACTTATGTAAACAGTCTTAGGCTCTACTATTTCCCCTATACTTTATTTTAATGTCTCTCTCCCTCTATAAACTGCTCTTTGTGAGCAGAGATTGCATCTACCAATTCCGTTGTTACATTTTTTCCCAATAGTCTAGTACGGTGCCCTGCATGTAGTAAGCAATCGATACATACCATAGATGGATTGATTGATGTATAATAAAGGGTGGAAGAAACACATGACCAGTCATCATTTTCATCAACAGCGTGGCTCAATGGGAAGAGCACGGGCTTTGGAGTCAGAGGTTATGGGTTCAAAGCCCGGCTCTGCCAATTGTCAGCTGTGTGACTTCGGGCAAGTCACTTAACTTCTCTGTGCCTCAGTTACCTCATCTGTAAAATGAGGATGAAGACTGTGAGCCCCCCACCATGGGACAACCTTATCACCTTGTAACCTCCCCAGCTCTTAGAACAGTGCTTTGCACATAGTAAGTGCTTAATAAATGCCATTATTATTATTATTATCATATTATTATCAACAGCATCATCAGCATCACAAATTATTAAATTAGGAAAAATATGCTACATTCATCTTAACTCTACCCCTGGGGCAAGAAAAGCTCACAATCAAACAGAAGCATAGGCATTTTGACAAGTGTCAGTGAGTAAGACAATTCCAAATTTCAAGATAAAGAGTCAAAATCTGGTCATTTCAGTAACTCCAGAAGTGGAAAGTAGACGGTTGATGGGTTCATTGCTACTTAGGCGGTGTCAAGTGGGATAAGAGGAATCATGCCTGGTTCACTGACTCCTCACTGCTCCTGAGAGAAGTCTCCTCTGACAGAATTTTATTTTAACTTTAAATAATCATGGTACTTGTTAAGTGCTTTCTATGTGCCAAGCACTGTAATAAGCACAGGGCTGGATACAAGCAAATAGGGTTAGACACAGTCCCTATCCCACATGAGGCTCACAGTCTCAGTTCTCATTTTGCAGTTGAGGGAACTGAGGCCCAGAGAAGTGAAGTGACTTGCCCAAGGTCACACAACAGACAGGTGGCTGAGCTGGGATTAGAACAAATGATCTTCTGACTCTCAGACCTGGGCTCTACTACACCACTACACCAGGAATTAACAGAACTGCCAGTCCACTTGCTGTGCTTTTGATGGCAGGAGGAGGAACATCCGTCTCCTACTAATGGCAGCTAGTACCTAGTGGACACTCAATAAATGCCGTGATTTGCTCTCCAGGAAAGGCACAAGGGCCAGGTTTACACAATTCTTGCTAATATCGAATACACCTAATGGCCAACTTCAGATATGTAACTGGGGTCCACTGGGAAAATGAGTTCACATCTTGATAAAATGGCTGAACCGATCCTGATGACTACAGGAACTGAAGGACCCAAATCTCAGTGTGATCCAATGGAAAGGGTTCACATCCTGGAGTGAGATCAGAATTCTGGTTCCTAGTTTTGTCACTGGCCTACTGGATGACCAAGGACAAGTCATTTAACCTCTCTGTACCTTTCTTTTCTCAGTGTTAATTTCCATCTAAAGTGGAACACTTCAACCACAGAACTGGTCTACTCTGAGGGGGACCCGACTTGGAATTCTGGGATGGTAACTATAGCTCCTGGAATTCCATAGGACAGCCAGAGGCTCTCATTATTAACTACTCCATGTCACTAATGACCTCTATGGACTGTATTCAGTTTTCATACATTTCCCCTGGAAAAACTAGCTTTGTTTTTGGCATTGTCCCCATTCTTTCCCAGAAAAATGTTCTCCTCCCTATCCTCCAGGGCCCTGGAAAATCCTCCCTCATTGACCTTAACATATTTCTGTGTACTTTGGTTGTTGCCTTCGTGCCTTGTGAAATTCTTCTTATTTCCATTTTCTGTCAGAATTGGGTGTCTTCCTCTGGATTTGTATATCCTATTTATGGTTAAGTTTCTTACCATTCTTCCAGCTTTCTCTGCCACCACCTTAAGTCTAGTAAGTCTTTTTCGGTGTTTATTTTCTCAGCTCCCTGAAAAAATAAATCTGACTGTTTTTCAACTTTGGATGTTGTTTTTGTTTGTATGGTTTTTTTTTTTACCATTTTTGTTTCAAATATATTTTGTTGAGCCAAGTAAGTTATTTTACCAAGATTCATTTTGTACTCTCTGAAAGTCACTTAAAAGCTTAACTGATTATTTGATTATAAAAATGTCCTCCTCCCAACTAACCTAATCCATCTGTCCTATCTTGTTGGTGTGACCTTGAGAAGGGAAAATATCCTATGCTTGTATTAATGATTTGATCAGCGTGGCTCAGTGGAAAGAGCCCAGGCTTTGGAGTCTGGGGTCATAGGTTCGAATGCTGACCACTACGTGTCTGCTATGTGACCTTGGGCAAGTCACTTGACTTCTCTGAGCCTCAGTTCTCTCAACTGTAAAACGGGAATGAAGACTGTGAGCCCCACGTGGAACATACTGATCACCTTGTATCCTCCCAGCGCTTAGAATAGTGCTTTGCACATAGTAAGCACTTAACAAATGTCATCATTATTATTATTATTATTGTGTGGCATTTGTTGAGTATTTCCTGGGTGCAGAGACCTGCACTAGGAGGTTGCCCATCCACCTCCACATCAAACAATAGCTCCTCACCATTGGCTTTAAAGCAGTCAATCACATCAACCCCTCCTCCCTCACCTCACTACTCTTCTTCTACAACTCAGCCCACACACTTCACTCCCCTAATGCTGACCTACTCTCTGTAGCTCAATCTCACCTATCTCACCACCATCCGCTAGCCCAAATCCTGCCTCTGTCCTAGAACACCCTCCCTCCTCATATCGGACAGATAATTGCTCTCCCCCACTTCATAGACTTACTGAAGGCACATCTCCTCAAGAAGCCTTTCCTGATTAAGCCCTCTTCTCCCACTCATTCTGTGTCACCCTGATTTGCTTTTTTCATTCATCCTCCCTCCCAGCCCCGCCGCCCACATGTATATATCTGTAATTTATTTATTTATGTATTTATTTAGGTTAATGCCTGTCTCCCTTCTGGACTGTGAGCTCATGGTGTGCAGGGAATGTGTCTGTTTGCTGTTGTACGGTACTCTCCCAAGTGCTTAGTACAGTGCTATGCATACAGAAAGAGCTCAATAAATATGATTGAATGAATGAATGAAAGTACTAAGTGTTTCGAGTGTACCATAGAAGAAGTGGATATGATCACTGCCCTCAAGGACTTCACAGTCTAGTCGGGGAGAAAGACATTAAAATAAATTACTAATAATACTACTACTAAATTACTAATAATAAATCCCAGACTGAGCCCCTCCTTCCTCTCCCCCTCTTCCCCCTCCCCATCCCCCCGTCTTACCTCCTTCCCCACCCCACAGCACCTGTATATATGTAAATATGTTTGTACAAATTTATTACTCTATTTATTTATTTATTTTATTTGTGCATATTTATTCTATTGATTTTATTTTGTTAATATGTTTTGTTTTGTTCTCTGTCTTCCCCTTCTAGACAGTGAGCCCACTGTTGGGTAGGGACCGTCTCTATATGTTGCCAAATTGCACTTCCCAAGTGCTTAGTACAGTGCTCTGCACACAGTAAGCGCTCAATAAATGTGATTGAATGAATGAATGAATGAATGAAATTACAATTAATAAATTGAATATAAATATATGTACATAGGTGGCGGGAGGAGGAACATCCATCTCCTACTAATGGCAGCTAGTACCAATGGACACTCAATAAATAATGTTATTTGCTCTCCAGGAAAAGCACACAGACCAAGTTTACCAGGAAGAGCACACAGACCAGGTTTACACAATTCTTGCGAATATCAAATACACCTTATGGCCAACTTCAGATATGTTGCTTAGGGAGGAGCAATAGGGTGGGAAGATGAGAGAGTGGTCTGGGAAGAGTTTCTGAAGGAGGCATAATTTTAGTAAGGCTTAGGAGGTGGGAAGACCAGTGGTCTGATGGCTATGAAGGTGGAGAGGGCCGGACAGGAGGGAGGATGTGAACAAAAGATTGACGGCAAGAGAGAGAAAGCAGGCTATAGTGAGTGCTTTGAAATTAGAAGAGTGAAATATGTGAGACGGGCTGAGTGGGAGAGAAACAAGGATAAGTAAGGAAAGTTAGAGAAGCATTGTGGCTCAGTGGAAAGAGCACGGCCTGTGGAGTCAGAGGTCATGCGTTCAAATCCTGGCTCCACCACTTGTCAGCTGTGTGACTTTGGTCAAGTCACTTAACTTCTCTGGGCCTCAGTTCCCTCATCTGGAAAATGAGGATGAAGACTGTGAGCCCCCCGTGGGACAACCTCATCACCTTGTAACCTCCCCAGCACTTAGAACAGTGCTTTGCACATAGTAAACACTTACTAAATACTATCATTATTATTATTGTAATTATAAGGGGGTGAGAGTTGACTGATAGCCTAGAGCCAGAAAGAAAGATCTGGGTTGTTCCCTGTCTCTCATTTAAACATTTAAAGAATCCTGGCACTCTATGAGACACTCTAAGAGAGGGGAAGAGAAATAATAATAATAATGGTATTTGTTAAGCACTTACTATGTGCCAGGCACTGTACTGGGTTGTACACAAGGAAGGACTCGAGGGCAAAGAACTCCAGGCTAAAGGGAAGAGAGAAAATACGCACCAGATAAAATTTTTAACTGGTGACTTATGGGTAGAATTCCACATTGTCTCATGGAGTCTAGTGAGATGCAGCACAGAGAAGTTACCGGAGGGTTTGGAGTGACCACAGTTTATGTTCTTATAGTCTCATCCATGGCCTGGTAGAGTTGATTCCTGTGAAAGAGGGCTTCATGGAAATTCCATAACTGAGGCAGAAGAACCGTCTATTTGTCACAGTGTTCTGTTTTCTGCAGTGATCCCAGAATTCTTAGAGGAATGATGTGCTGGCTGCCCTCATTGAAATCCATGGAAATAAATTATCAAGCAGAATCAGAGGATGATAGAGGGCCTTTCAAGCCTTTTAATCAAGAGCTTCAGTTTTCCTGGAGAGACCAATGGAAACCAGTAATGTGGTTTGAAGAAGGATTAAAATCCTGTTGGGGGGAGCTGATTGTTGCCACTGAGAGGAGACGAGAGGGGAAGAAGTTAGAAGGAAGGAACCCACTGGAGAAATGGTTACTCTCAAGGGATTATTAAAGCCCTGAATCAGGTCTCCAGTAGAGGGATGGAAAGGAGAGGCTAGATGGAAGCAATGTATACAGGAGGAAACAGAGTGATGGGATGTGGATGTCAAAGGAAAAGCAAAAGCCACTTGGAATTTTTTGAGTCTATGAAACTAGCATGATATTATCAGGAAGTTGCTTTGGAAATTGGAGCGGGAAAGAATTTGGAGGGAGACATTGAGAAATGGGATATGAAGGATCAATCAGTTAATCAATCAGTCAATGGTATTTATTCATTCATTCATTCGTATTTATTGAGTGCTTGCCATGTGCAGAGCACTATACTAAGCACTCGGGAAGTACAAATCGGCAACATATAGAGACAATCCCTACCCAAAAACAGGCCCTTACTGTGTGCGGAGCATTGTTCCTGGAGTTTGGGAGAGAACAATACAAAAGAGTTGGTAGACACACTCCACGCCTACAAGGAACTCAGAGTTCATTTACAGAAATCACTCAGCAAGCAGACGATCTCTTCAAGAGAATATACGTAGATGGAGGAAGAGCAGGTGTCTCTTATCTAGGGGGATCCTGGATGTTGTCCAGTCCAGAAAAAATAAAGTTTCTGTTCCACAATGGGAACTGAGGAAATTTCAGTGGCATATCTGGGGGGAACAGAGATGACCCTAGGAGGGCTTATAGACTGGGCTCTATTTTCCATCTGCCCTCAAGGAGGAAGGAATGCTCAGTTCTGTCAGAGCTTGTGTTTACACCCCTGAGTTTAGATGACATGCCATGACTGGAGTAAGGAAACGATCTTCCCGCAATGTACATCTGTCTAGTTACAGCATAACATTCATTCATTCATTCAATCGTATTTATTGAGCACTTACTCTGTGCAGAGCACTGTACTAAGCGCTTGGGAAGTACAAGTTGGTAATATATAGAGACGGTCCTTACCCAACAACGGGTTCACAGTCTAGAAGGGGGAGACAGACAACAAAACAAAACATAGCAAAACAAAACATAACGTAGCGGTCTCTAGACTGAAAGTGCCTTGAGGGAAGGGATCATGTCTGACTTGTCCACTCCCCAGTGCTTAGTCCAATGCTGTACACACAGTAGGCGCTAAATCAATATCACTAATTGATTGATTGAGGTTGTGGGACAAAGGGTTTACACCTGTTTATGGCACATAGTGTGGGCCCTATGGTGTGAGATTTCTTTAATTCAGATTTGGCAAAAATGTTTCCTCTGTGCTCTAAAACACCTGGGTGAACCAGATAAACACCACTTATTAAGAGAAAAAAAGTTGTATTCATTGACTGGTAGAAGCCAATTATCTTCATAGTCAAAAGTCAAGTTTAATCATTGTAAAAATACCCAAAATAAGTATAGGGTTAAAATTGTAGTATCTCAGTTTCCTTTTCACCAGGTCATAAAAAAGTAACAATCAAAATCGGAAATAAAAACCTGGAATTTCTGCTCTAGTTAGGAATTGTAATTCCTAGAGCTATTGATCAATGTAAGAAAAAAAAGCTGCTGGTTGTAATTGTCTCCTAATTCTTAGGAGTAAAAAACAAAATTGAGCATCATATAAAAAGGCTTAATACTGTAGTTCGAGTAGAAAACCTAAAGTACTGTACAAGTTGTGTTCCTATATAGATAACCATCGACTGAAGAATTCAACTGAGAGCAGTATATTCCAATGTTAGATGGCCTTTCAGTGCTCTAGTGAAATGAGTCGATGGTCTTTAGGGTGGTTAATGGATGACTCTTATAAATCTCTATTCTAAAAATGCCAACACTTTATGGTACAGGTTTTATAGCTGGTGTTTTGTCGTCATTTAAAGAAAAATCAATTATTCCTTCCTGATAAGGTCAAAAAGGAAAGATAAAAAGTCATGTCAAGAAGCTAGATCTCAGAGACAAGCACTAAGGTTGCTACAGTCTGATATTTCCCCCTTCTAGACTGTGAGCCCGTTGTCGGGTAGGGACCGTCTCTATATGTTGCTGACTTGTACTTCCCAAGCGCTTAGTACAGTGCTCTGCACACAGTAAGTGCTCAATAAATACAATTGATTGAATGAATGAATGAATATTTGCCCTCTCCACTGGAATTAGACAGGATGGTCCAATTCAGTCGCACCTCCACATCTAATCCTTGGCTATCCAGCTCTCTGCCCAACACCATAAGCATTTTTGGAGTCAAAGCAAAGAGACTGAAGGTGACACTCAGTAGTTACCTAGTAGTTAGCTTATCTCACTAACTTGTAATAATGATAATAATAATAATAATAATAATAATAATAATAATAACTGTGGTATCTGTTAAGCTTAGATTGTGAGCCCCCAAGGCCTGAGACCATGTTTCATTTCCACTTGTGAATTTTCTCCTAATGTTTAGTACAGAGCTTTGCCCACAGTAAGAGCTTATGCTTAGTACAGGGCCCCCAACATAGTAAGCGCTCAATAAATATGATTGAATGAATGAATAAATAAATGCAATTATTACTATTACTACCTCAACTACTGAGCACCCACTGGATGTATAACATGATTACACTGGATTAAGATCTGGAGAAGTACAGCAGAAGCGAAAGATATGTTCCCAGCCCCAAAGAATTCAAAGTTAACCTGTTTTTTTTCCTTGCAGGAATCAAAAACTCAGAATAGTTGCTTTAAAAAAGTTAACAATCAACATCTGAAGAGCAAATGCTTAGACCAAGAAGCTAATGAGACAGAGTGAATTTAGGACTCCCTCTGTCCCACAACCATCAAACAGCTCATTGTTCATTCATACATTCAGTTGTATTTATTGAGCACTTACTGTGTGCAGAGCACTATACTAAGCGATTGGGAAGTAGTATTCAGCAACAAACAGAGACAGTCCCTTCCCACAGAGGGCTCACAGTCTAGAATTCCAGTCCCCTATCTTGGGAACTAACACTAAGCAGGCACTCACACCACCTCAGTCTTAGCAAGTACTAAGTACAGTTAATCTTTCCAAGTGCTTAGTACAGTGCTCTGCACACAGTAAGTGCTCAATAAATGATTGAATGAATGAATTAGGCTCAGACATAAAAGGTTCAGAATTCTCTTTTTGAAAGTAATACTCCACATCTGGAGATGAAACAATTTGAGTCCAGTAGGATTCTGACTTTTCCCCATCACTGCAGTTTTTTTTTGACAATCTGGGGGTAAGAGGATTAATGTAACGTGACCCTACAGATGAAAACTGCAGAAACTGTAGTGTACAAGAAAAAGCAGCATGGCCTAGTCAAAAGAGTATGGACTGGGAATCAGAGGATTTGGATTCTAATCCTGGTTCTGCCACTTGTCTGTTGTGTAAACTTCGGTAAATCACTTAACTTTGCTGTGCTTCAGTTTCCTCAACTGCAAAATGGGGATTAAATCCTACTCCTTCCTAATCTGTCTGTGAGCTCCATATGAGGCAGGAACTGTGTCTTCCCTAACAATCTACTTTCTACCCCAGAACTTAGTACACGGGCCTGGAAGTCAAAAGGTTCTGGGTTCTAATCCTGACTCCGCCACTTGTCTGCTGTGTGATCTTGGGCAAGCCACTTCACTTCTCTGTGCCTCAGTTGCCTCATCTGTAAAATGGGGATTTAGACTGTGAGCCTCATGAGGGACAGGGACTGTGTCCAAACCGCTTTGCTTGTATCCACTCCAGAGTTTAGTACAGAGCCTTGCATATAGTAAGCACTTAACTAATAACACAGTTATTATTATTATTATTACTACTACAGTGCTTGGCACCTAGTCAGTGCTTAACAAGTACCAGAAATATGTAAGTTCGTGTGGGCAGAGAATGTGTCACTGCTTTGTGTCGTACTTTCCCAGGTCCTTAGTATAGCTTACTGCACCCAGTGAGTTCTCAATAAATAGTATTATCACTATTCTGAGACCCATTCAAGTCCCATCTTACTGTTCCTTTGTCTCCTCTTCAGTCTAAAAATCTAGGCTGAGAAGTGGTCTTCAAATATTCAGAGGGTGCCGTCGTGTTTTGAGAGGAAAAAAAGGAAAATAGTTTCGTTTAGTTCCGTGGGCTGCAAGGGAAATAGTCACAGCTCCAGAAGAGAACAAGCTGATGAGTCTTAAAGTTCAAAGAAATTAACCTTCCTGAAACAGGCGAGACCAGCCAATTTTAGGTCAAAGTCAGACTTACTGAAAGAGTTTGGGGCTTCAGGATACAATTGTAGTGAACTTGGTACCTTTAACAAATACCCTTTGTAGAAAAATTCCCAGTGGTCATGTATGTGGTTATAATCAAAGCAAAGAAATGAAAATCATCTGAGTATGCTACATTTCACCTTAGTCTAAATTCTGGACTCACAAATATATTTGCATACAGACTGCACCACAGAAGGGCATTTACAGCCGATTGCTTGCGCTTGAGTGAAGAAATCCCTTGAAAGTTGCTCGTTAATTGGAGAACATGTGAGGAAAACATAAGGGGCTGTCACCTTTCTCTGCCGATTTCCTTTGATTTCCGTTGAAAACGTGTGTAGGAGATGAACATGAGTAGCAATCTGTCTCTAAAGAGAATACGTAGCAAAGGTTGCAGTTGAGTCTAAAGGGAGGAGGGTTGAGCTGATAAAACCCCCTGCACTGTTCATGTGAAACCTTAGTAAGCACTTAGTACAGTGCTCTGCACACAGTAAACACTCAATAAACATGATTGAATGAAAGGGTACAATGTGCTATTATAGGTGGTCAGCAAACCTGTCCGTTATGTTGCCAACTTGTACTTCCCAAGCGCTTAGTACAATGCTCTGCACACAGTGAGCGGTCAATAAATACGATTGAATGAATGAATGAATCTAGGTCTGGATCCTGGCTTTGATGTAGCTGCATAACACGCATCCCAACGCTAACTCATCCACTTGAAACAGCCAAATTCCTGAATTCACATTTGCCACTCAGAAATCTACAGACAAATGAAATCTCCAGTTTGCATGATTTGAACCAATAAGGAAAGAGGTACTGAACTCCCCCTCCTTGCAAAACAAGTGAACATCTTCCCCTATGTCAATCACAGGGAACTCTATTACTTGGAAAAAAGATCCTGAATCTTTAGCCTGGCGAAAGTCCATCTGATTTTAAACCCTCCTTCTGAGTAAATAGTGATCTGAATGAAAATGCTACTGGTTAAATTATTGATATTAGCAACAAAGACAATAAGGAATTCTGGAATTTGGGAAATTACAATTGCAAGCATTTAGAAATCAGACTTATTTAGACTCATTTGGGGCAAATGATCTGAACTTTATCCAGAAGAATTCAGACTGTGAGCCCATTGTTGGGTAGGGACCGTCTTTATATCTTGCCGATTTGTATTTCCTAAGCACTTAGTACAGTGCTCTGCATACAGTAAGTGCTCAATAAATACGATTGAATGAATGAATGAACTCTATCAAGATAATAGTTTTGGGTTTTTTTTAGCAACCTCCTAGTGATTATCTAACTAAAATCAAATGATTGATAAGTTTGCCTTCTCTTTACCCTTCATTCAAAGTAAATCTCTATTCATTGACTATTGACATGCAAATGAGTCTGTTTACTTGTTGTCAGGTGTTGTGTTTTTTTTACTCTATTTAAAGCCAGAGTCTTCAGGAAAGAATTTATTTTAGAAAATTCACTTCCAAAGGGGTATCTCTGCCATCTGATCAACAACCAATCAGTCCATCAATAGTATTTATTGGCTGCTTACTCTGTTCACAGCAATGTAGTAAGAGCTTGAAAGTAAAGAAATGAAAATGCAATGCTATTGAACTGTTGAATAATAATAATAATAATGGCATTTATTAAGCGCTTACTATGTGCAAAGCACTGTTCTAAGTGCTGGGGAGTTTACAAGGTAATCAGGTTGTCCCACAGTGGGCTCACAGTCTTCATCTCCATTTTACAGTTGAGGTAACTGAGGCACAGAGAAGTTAAGTGACTTGCCCAAAGTCACACAGCTGACAATTGGCAGAGCTGGGGTTTGAACCCATGACCTCTGACTCCAAAGCCCGGGCTCCTTCCGCTGAGCCATGATGCTTCTCTACACCACTGCACCACAGCAGCACTTGCAAATAATTACCACTCTCGAAAAATGAATGCTAATTTGGGTGTTAGGGAAAGCTTTAAGGCTCTCCTTTCAAAGGGAAAAAATTTACCTTCATTAAAGTCTGTTGGCATGAAATCCCTCTAAGATTAAACCCCTTTTATGGCTCTGCTTATGAGTCCTGGGTCCATTTGACTCCATTCCTTATCATTAGCAGGGAACTTGTCTACCCACTCTGCTGTATTACGCTCTCCCAAGTGCTTAGTACAGTGTTCTGCACACAGTAAGCTCTCAGTAAATATGATGGATTGATTGATTATCATTAGAGCAGTGAAGACATTTTCCCTCAAACTGTATGAATCTGTAGACATGTGAAAGAAAATCAAAACAACAAGCAAGCCACAGGAGGTTTGGCAGGAAAACCTCTAGAACCATTAGTAAATGAGGTCCAATGAACACATTTTCACCCTCATTTTCTTGCCATGATTTTTAAACAGTGTATTTGATTTGAGGTGTGTTTTAAAAAAAATAAATAAATGTATCATTAAGAATGACCCATTTATCATAATACCTTATATGGAAGACTCATTGCTGAAACTTTCCTCTCAAATCCCAGGAGTAGTTCAAAAATGTCCTGCAATTCCTTGCTCGGCCTTTCTACCTTTTAAATATATCCCCAGACTTGATCTAATCCTCTTTTCATTTGAAAAGCTCATCCCCAGTGAAGGTTTCAAAGGATAGATCATTTAGGGCTACCTGGGGTCTTTAGTCTCTGCAACATACCCCAGTTGAATTTGCATTTTGGAATATGAAATAGGATAGAGTAAAAGCATTGTTGTCTTCTATAGGGGAACTTCATTAGCCTAAAACACTTAGGAAGCTTTCACTCTGGAGAAGAAGATACCCTTATTACGGCAAACCTTAAGCCTTTAACTGATGACAGAAACATATAAAATACAACACATGGAATAAGCTAGCATTTTGCCTCTTGAATTTTCTTATGAAATGAATATGATAGCTGTTCTGTAAAAATTTTTCACAATCGTAATGATTAGACCATCAATGTGGCATAACTTCAAATAGGGTATCTCTATCACAAAATTTTGGTAATTAACTTTGGATGTGGTCATTCATCCCTGCGATGTACTGGTAATTTTTGTTAATTATCCAAAATTCATGATTACAGAATAATCACAGGATGACTCCCAATTGAGTAGTAGTATTGATGGTTACTATTGTTTTTGGAGAAATGTGAATTAAAATGTATTGATGTGTTAACAATACTATCTGTGGTTGGGTCTAGGCAAAATACATGAAAGAAAAGTCTTTGGCTCTAAGTGCTAGATAATTGGAATCAAAATAAAGTTTTGAGACCTCAGTTATCTTAAGTAATACCCTAGTTAGTCAGAGGCCAATAAAAAACGCTTCCAGCAAGCAATTCCCAAATCCTGAGGCTAAAACCAATGGGAGCCAACTGGGGAAAAGGGGCCTTCCCACTTAGCACACTGCTTGGTGTAATGCAGGTGATGAATTAATACTGCGATTATTATCGATCCCCCCTAAGTAGAACCAGCCGAGATGGAAGATCAACTTCATTGTTTTGAAAAAGGCAAATTAGCCTTAAAGGGCACCAATCAATCCATCAATCAATCAGTGACATTTATTAAGGTTGACTGCATGCTGAACATATAACTAAATACTTAGGAGAGTGTCAAGCTAACAACAGAATAGCTAAACGTGTTTCCTTCCCACTACGACCCTAAGTTGATTAAATTTGCAAAATCTTTATCCCAAACAATATTTCAAAAATAGGCAAAAGGTTCTATTCTAGTAGCTGAGGTTCAGAATGCATAAACAATGGTATAGGGACACATTCAGAATTTATCCTGAAATGACAACTATCTTTTTAGGAGTGTTTTCCTGATTTTTCTTAATCAATAGCCAATACGTCAATATGCTCTCTCTCTCTCTCTCTCTCTCTCTCTCTCTCTCTCTCTCTCTCTCTCTCTCTCCATATATATATATATATATATATATATATATATATAAATCAAAAAGTAACATAGAAAAAAAAGGAATTGTTGGTAGCAATTTCAGTATTATGGATTCCAAGAATGTTTTAAAAGATTTGCTTCTAAAGTTTAAAAGAATAACTAAGTTGTTTTAGAATGAAAATGAATGGAAAGAAAATATTGATTAGTTTCAATTGTGCTGAAATTTGAATAACTGTTCCTTAGAACAAGTATTTCAAATGCCTATAGCATATTTGTAAAGCATAGTATTTTTTCCAAGTCCAATAAATTTTGCAAAATAAAAACCAAAATGATTTCAAGTCTTCCCAATATGTTTCATTACCCACCACTTTATATGGGTTTTATAAATAATACCTTAGCCTTCTTTTTCCTTCTCTTCTTTGAAGTTGTTATTTAACTCTTTTTTTTACTGTTATACAATCTGTGATTTTAGCATTAAATTTTCAATCGATTCTTAGAAAATCCTTAGGAGTTTCCTAACCTCAAACTAGAAAACACCCAGGCCATTCCAATCTTCAAAGATAATTGCAAAAGTATAATTTTCATCAATAAATGTAAAGAATACATGCTAATCCACATGAAACCAATAATAAAAGAATGGACCACGCAATAATCCTTCTAAAATTATTTGAGTTTCCTGAATGTTTTAAACTGAACACATTGAACTTATTTTTTAGTGTCTGCCTAGCATTGGAAGCATTTTTCTCTGCTTAAGTCACATCACGGTACGATTCCGCTCCCAAACCTGAAAGTTTACCTTTCCTACTATATAGTTATAGTCAACAGCAAATCGTGTTTTCCATCATTGGCTTTAAAAGCTTCCAGACCAATCTCGCCATTGTCTCTGTTTTTCATAGCATTTAGTGGGAAATTATATGAAAGGTAGAAACGATGTTAGAAATAATTCAGTGATTTGAACAGACTAACGTTAGAAACCAAATTCCGATACTTGACTGTATAGAGTCCACAATTGGGTTTGAACTGTCCACCCTACTGCAGCATTTAATCGAGTTGATGAAGAAAATGGCTCGAGCAGGAGGAAGGAGCGTATGAAATTGGGGGAAATCTGGTCACTGAGCCTCTTTTTCCCTTTGTGCTGTACAGAACTAGCAGGGGAGAGTTTCAAATCATGAACTGAAATGAAATCATCAACATGAATTAAAGTGTGAGTTTACATGCCTTAAAAGTTGAGAATAGTACATACTCTTTAGGAACGGTATGCTACTGTTATTCAGAAGAATTGACTAGAATTGACTATCGTGCACCACTGCCATATATCACTATGGATTTTCTTAAGTGAATGCCGGAAATGACACTAGGATGACATCCTCAATCGGCAAACAAATCTTCCAATGACACCCAACAGCAACATTAGGTCAGATTGGTAGTTCAGTTAACTGTCATTTTATCGAGACAGTGGCGAATTCACCCAAAAGATAAATTAAGCACCGCAAGCAAAGCAATGGCTCCTCCAACTAAGACCAGTGAATTCAGGAGGAGGTGCAACCCCACGTGAGATCTTTATAAGAAAAAAGAAAATATAAAAAGAAGAAAATAGTCTTATTCTGAAACAATAAGCTTGAGCTGGTACCAATGTGACATATCTGGATATAGTCAGGGGTACTGGGAAAACACATATTACTAACTTTGGGGAGAGTTAACTGGCAATTCTTAAACCCGCCCAAGAAATTAAGTTGGGCAGAATCCCATGAAATATTAGATCAGAAAACTTTTTTTTTCCATGAAAGAGGGAAATGGACTGAGAAATGTATTAATTTGCTTTATGGAGAAATGGGGGAGATCCTTTTCATTTCACGCTAATGTGCTGAGACGCGTTTCACTTCGAAGCCCTTTACAAGAAAAATAGTTTTCAAATATTGTTTCTTTCAGTTTGCACTTTCATCCATCGGGTTTCCTTGCTGGAAAGCTAGTTACTCTGTGTCCTCTTTTATGAGAGCAAATGAAATTGATGTAACTTCGTCCAATTTTGGCAATCATATCTGTCAGTTCAAAAGAGCACCCGACCGTTACAGTTTTCTTTTTTACTTTTTGTAGTTTTTCTTCTTTAAATAAATAACTCATTGTATGACTTCCTGAAGTTAGACCGCTCTTTATTAAGGTTCTCCTAATGATCTCTTCACAATGGATTTTGTCACTGGTTGTCTAGACTAAATCTCGCGTTCGCTTTAAAGCGGATAAAGACAACGCTTCTGCTTTGAGAATAATCCATAACTCCCCAAAGTGAAGAAACTCCTGTGCTGAATTGAACACTGAATCTTAGCCCAACAACAAAACTATTTTCCAGCTTTTCCTTCCCCCTCGATTCTTAAGTCATGGCACGAAGCATAGCTTCCCAATGATTGATCATTCGAGCGAGAGGATCTTTAATTTTTCAGCTATCTGCCTGAATAAAGTACCTCCCTCTACCTGAGTCATTTTCGGGTTTAAAGTTGTTTTGAAGTCAACGTAGGCGTAAAATAAGTGCATTTTACGTGAAGCCCTACATGACACAACTTCCACTTCCAGAAAGTACCCTTTAAGTGGCACGTTATCAAGTTGAATTTTCTCCTGAAAGAACTGAAGATTAGTCATTTAATTTTGTATTCATCTCAAGATAAATCCACTGGTGGGTGTACTCCCTTGTCGACGACTGGCATTTTTCTGCGGAGGAATGAGCCCAGCTAGCTCTCCTCACGCACAGATATTTCATTTGGTTGCAACGGTTTCTGGTGTCTCTATAACTTCTGGGTGAAAAGTAGATTCAGATTGATGAATAAAGTTCAGTTCCTCTTAGCTGAAGTGTGCAGCTTATTCCTATTACTGAATAGCTTGGAGGGCAATCAAAAATAATTGAAGCCAAGCAATTCACACTATTTATAGACATTTTTCAGAATCACCTGCTCTGCACTGATTATTTTAAGTACAGCTGTAAAGTTTTGATTTTTAAGGGTTTCTTTGAAGATAGAGCAGATGTTGGGATTGCTAATGATGTTGGGACTACAGTGGGTTGGAAGCTGCAAAAAAATATTTAAAACACATTGAATAGCTGCAGGATTTCGTCTCTAAACTTGCTTATTTTCAAATTTCCTAATACAATGCTAATGGAAGCATGTAGTCCATAAAGATCTCCTTCCAGGCCTTTGCTAGAAAATTCCGTCTGGACTTGTCGTGTCCGATTTAAGTGTTTCAAGTTTTAGTGCTACATCTAATTTGTTTGAAGATGCCTTTCTCTGAAACTTCTTGGTATTTGTTTCTTTAACGTTGAGAAATATTCCCTATGTCCAAGAGTTATTTATGACTAGTGAGGAGACTTTTTTTTCCCTGAACTATCTGGTATGGGATAATACGCTTTTATTGTGCCACAAAGAATCTGTCTACTTTTCAACTTCAACTTGAATTCATATATTAATGTGTCAACCTTGAATAAGTGCATAATAAATAGCATCTGTACCTGAACAGAAAACTGAATACCACCCTATATGATAATACGCCCTGCCCGTAAAATGATTTCGTCGCTACGATTATTCAGATTTCATTCTCAAAAATGCAGAAAATACTTTGAAATTACAAATAAGCCACAGCTGGGTTGATTTGCTGCTTTTTACCTTCACAATTTCATGCATTAGGCCAAGGGACCATTTGATAGCAGTGGAATTATATAGCTTCTAGAAGAAATCACAGGTTACATAGACCGGGGGTAAAATCACAAGGAAAATATAGGCACCACATCATAGCATCAAAGTGACTTTGTGTATTTTTTTTAAATTCTACAACTCCATAAATATGCCAAGTTGAATATGGTTCTTAATGAGCCTATTTAACCAGGAACTCACTATTGTGAAGCTATTTCCTTTCAGCTATTTGAGGGATCTTTCTGAATTATTCCATCAAAGTAAAAGATCAGGCAAATCCCCAGTGATCCTATCCTCAGTGATGACTAATTGGTATTTCCCACTTACGCTATAATTCACGAATACTGGATGCTACAGTTGACATCCATTTTTCTCTACTTCTGCGATCATCCGGTCCCTAACTGAAGCAGATAGATCCCTGGTTGATTTTACTTTGATAGGTGGAAAACTCAAGCTAAGGAAACATGCACGTTAAATTAGGCCATCTTGTCCTTATAAATAAAGTAATGGACCCATTTGCCTCTCTCACCTATTTTTATTTAATTTCTTACTCATTAACAGAGCCTTCCCAAATTGACATTTTGCAACTTTTTTGTTTTGTTTTTACAGAAAATAGGTTAGTCTAAAAAAATTGAAGTGAATTTGTCTAGCTCAGGAAATAAACTATTGCTCACCCCACATACAGTTTTCCTTAAAGAAAGTGAGGAACAGCAATAGCTTCTGATAAGCGCTTAGTACAGTGCAAGCACTAGTACAGTGCTCTGCACACAGTAAGTGCTCAATAAATACAATTGAATGAATGAATAATTGCAAAAGCATACTGCCTGATCTGAAAGGAAGTCTGTTGCCAAAAGTCACATCGATATGTAGTAAGCACATAAGGCGAGGGTAGGCATTTTTCTTCAAAATCATGGTAAAGAAGCGTTTTCTGAGGTTTACTCCCAAATAATTCTGCACGAATATTCCCCACGATCACTGAGATGCTCACTCCCTGTTTAAAGAGAATTGTTACCGGCTTGCTCGATTCGAGCCCTAAACAATGCTCTCAGATAATCAGTATTTTTCTTAAATAATAATAATAATAAACTCTACCTGATTAGAGGGCCATTTTAGTCTATATTTGGGTTTTCTGATAACATGATTGATTCCCCCAACCGATTCGCTCTTTAACTCTGCTTTATCTCATCAAAAGGTGCTTCTAGGAACAAAACAGTAAAACAATGATTTTCTTTGTTTTAATTTAAAAGTATGGAATGTCTGTTCTGGTACGTTCCTTGTGAGCAAAAGACAGGCAACAACCTTGAAGATGGCTAGCGGTAATCATTTCTCTGACTGAAAACCTACAAACACTAATATTGCCAACAGCATGCAATTCCGACTTACAAGAAACGTATCTTTCGAAGCCCCGTTCTTTCTTTATATCTGTTACAACATTTTCAGAAGCGTAAAAAAAAATCCGGGCCCGTAAAATCCGGAAAACTAAATTGTGCTTTCATTCTGGGGGGCTCCCAAGGAAGAGGGAAGGGAAGGTTTCTTGCTGAGCAGATAACCAAGCACATTAAAACTTAGAGAAACTGGTTTGGAAGCTGGGATAAGAGGCAGGCTCTCCAACCGGAGCTTCCAAGAGTTCTCTGGAAATCCTCTAACTTTCTCCGGCCCAACAGCAACTCAGCTGGGCGACAGGCTCTTCTGTTCCCTGTTCATCTCCTTACCTCCCTGTTCAGCTTTGCGTAAGTGGCCACATTCATTCCCCGCGCGTGATTTCGGAAATGCCATATTTTTTGCAATGACTTTTGTTATCGCACTCGGGGTGGGGAAGGTGGGGGAAGATAGAATTCTTCCCCTTCTTTAATGCGGATGATCAAATCGAACTAGCGACGCACTAAGGACCACCTGGGATTAAGGACCATCTTTCCGCATCACCTGGATGGATTCCCCCTTAAAATCCCCTCTGAAACCCGACTTTGCCCGATGGGATAAAAACCTCACGGTTTGTCATGGGGATGGGGGATCCCCTCTTTCCCGCCCACCCCCTCAAAAAATAAATAAAGAAGGGAATTCTAGCCCCTGGGCAGAGTGGATTATTTAAGGAACACTTAAATCAGAAAGTTTATTATTTTTATAATTGATTTTCTCCTGATCCCTGCAAGTGTCCTGGCCGGGACTCCAAGTTATTAGGCAACGTTTTTGGGATGCCCTGAATTTAGTGCCGGAAAGGTGGGGGTTAGGGGGACAGGGGTTCCTCAAGAGGTACCCCCAGAAGCTGCCCCCCGGGGAAGGTGATGGCTTTGGGGGCTCAGTCACCTGCTTGTTTCTCCAACTCCCGAGGGAAACTCACTGGGGATGGGGCGTTTGGAGGGGGCGGAGGGTCGCCTTGGGCATTTGTTTTTTGCGAGCCGTTCTGCAACGTGTTATGTCATCCAGGGCCAGAAAACTGCTCCCGGGCAAAGGGGTGAGGGATGAGGAGGGGGAGAGGTGGAGTGTGGGTGGGGAGAGTAAGGAAAAACGGGGGACAGTAGGGAAGCATCCGTTATCCCTGATCTTTCCCGGGGTCCCCGTGCCATGAGTCCCCCCTTCAAGGATCTGGGACTTTTCATCCTCACCCCTGGCATCCCTGAAGCAACATCCTCAGCCCTGGCATCCCTGGAGCAACCCTCTCCCCCTGGAACCTAGGCTAAGTACTTCCCTTTCCTCCTCCCCCCCCCCCACATCGCATCCCCCTCTGAGTAAGCAGTGCCTCAGCGCTTAGAACATTGTCTGTCACATAATAAAGAGCCCGGGCTTGAGAGTCAGAAGTCATGGTTTCTAATCCCAGCTCCTCCGCTTGTCAGCTGTGTGACTTTGGGCAACTCACTTCACTCCTCTGGGCCTCAGTTCCCTCATCTGTAAAATAGGGATGAAGGCTGGGGGGAGATGAAGGCTGGAAGCCCCACGGGGGACAGCCTGATGACCTTGTCTCTACCCCAGCGCTTAGACCAGTGCTCGGCACCTAGTAAGCGCTTAACAAATACCAACATTAATTAATAGTAAGCGCTGAACAAGCACCATCATAATCATAGACTGTGAGCCCGTTGTTGGGTCGGGCCCGTCTCTATCTGTTGCCGATTTGTCCTCTCCCGAGCGCTTAGTCCAGTGCTCTGCACACATAAGCGCTCCACAGATACGAGGGAATGAATGAATAGTTATTATTCTTATTATCAGTCCCAATTTTCCTACCCGAAACAACACAGTAAGCGCTCCTGACGGTGGAATGAATAAATGGTTATTCTTATTATTAGTCCCAATTTTCCTGCCCAGAATGTACCTCCCAGAAGCTTCCTAGCACATAGTAAGCGCTCCATCAATACGAGGGAAGGAATGACTAGTTATTCTTATCAGTCCCAATTTTCCTACCCAAATCTCCCTCCCAGAAGCTTCCTAGCACATAGTAAGCGCTCCATCAATACGAGAGAATGAATGGTCATTCTTCTTAACAGTCTCAATTTTCCAGCCCAAATCTCCCTCCCAGAAGCTTCTTAGCACATAGTAAGCGCTCCATCAATACGATGGAATGAATGGTCATTCTTCTTATCAGTCCCAATTTTCCTGCCCAAATCTGCCTCCCAGAAGCTTCCTAGCACATAGTAAGCGCTCCATCAATACGATGGAATGAATGACTATTCTTCTTCTTAGTCCCAATTTTACAGCCCAAATCTCCCTCCCAGGAGCTTCCTAGCACATAGCAAGCGCTCCATCAATACGAGGGAATGAATGACTAGTTACTCTTCTCCTTAGTCCCAATTTTCCTGCCCAAATCTCCCTCCCAGAAGCTTCCTAGCACATAGCAAGCGCTCCATCAGTACGAGGGAATGAATGACTAGTTACTCTTCTCCTTAGTCCCAATTTTCCAGCCCAAATCTCCCCCCCCCCAGAAGCTTCCTAGCACATAGTAAGCGCTCCATCAATACGATGGAATGAATGACTAGTTCTTCTTCTTAGTCCCAATTTTCCAGCCCAAATCTCCCCCCACCCAAAAGCTTCCTAGCACATAGCAAGCGCTCCATCAATACGATGGAATGAATGACTAGTGATTCTTCTCATTAGTCCCAATTTTCCTGCCCAAATCTCTCTCCCAGAAGCTTCCTAGCACATAGTAAGCGCTCCATCAATACGAGGGAGTGAATGACTAGTTATTCTTCTTATCAGTCCCAATTTTTCTGCCCCGAATCTCCCACCCAGAAGCTGCCTAGGGGCCCGGGAGTCGCCTGCCGGCCCGTGGTGACCCTGCCAAGGGAATAAGCGGGCCCCCCTCGGCGGGTTCTGGCCCTTCCGAGGTGGCACTGTGCCCCCCACGCTGTGCCAGGCCCTTTCCTTACCTGAGCTGTCGCTCTTTCTCTTGCCCGTCCTCTTCTCCGTCTCCCCCGGGGAGAGGGCCTGCCTGCCGTAGTCGCCCGGGGCGCAGGAGGCGGGCGTGGGGGTGGCGGTGCCCAGGCCGGCAGGATTCGCACACAGCCCCGGGGGGCTGCTTCCCAAATCCGGGGGCGGGCCGGAGTCCGGCTGCAGGCAGAGGCTGTGCCGGGCGGCGGCGGGGGGCGAGGCCAGCGGGGGCAGGTGCCAGCCGGGCTGCACAGTCTGGTGGGGGTGGTGAGGAGGGTGGTGGTGGTGGGGAGGGGGAGGAGGAGGAGGGTGTGGAGGGTGTGGAGGAGGAGGAGGATGGGGCTGGGCATGGTGGTGGTGATGGTGGTGGTGGTGGTGGTGGTGATGGGGGTGGTGGGGGCCGGCTCGGGGGTGCTGGCTGCCGAACAGGGCCTCGTCCGGGGGGTAGCCGGCGATGATGCAGGAGGAGGCCCCCGCCGCCGCCGTGGAGGAGGAGGAGGAGGCGGCGGCGGAGGAGGAGGAGGAGGAGGAGGAGGGCACCGGCACCGGGGGCAGGTCGGGGTAGGCCAGGGGCTCCGAGGGGCGGCCGGCCAGGGCCAGCCCCGCCTGCGAGAAGCCGTGCAGGCCCCCCGGGCCCGGCCCGTGCGGGCTGCGCAGGCAGCCGAACACCGGGTGCTCCATGACCACGACGCCCGGGCCGGGCCGGAGGGCCGACGGGGGCGCCGCCCACGGGGGCACCGCCACGGGCACCGCCGACGGGGGCACCGCCGACGGGGGCACCGCCGGCCGGGACACCGCCGCCACGGGCACCGCCGACGGGGGCACCGCCGACGGGGGCACCGCCGGCCGGGACACCGCCGCCACGGGCACCGCCGACGGGGGCACCGCCGCCCTCCGCGCCCGGCCGGGGGGAGCCCGCAGGGCACGGGGGGTGGGCACCGACGGGCACCGACGGGCACCGAGGGCTCCTCTCCCCCCCGCCCCCCGCCGCCCCCACCAGAAGCCGAGCGGGGCGCTGACTCCTGCCCGGGGGTGGGGGGCGCCGGGCCCGGTCCGTGCCCTGTGTGTGTGTGCTGTGTGTGCTGTGTGTGTGTGCTGTGTGTGTGCTGTGTGTGTGCCCGGCCCCGGTCGGTCCGGTGGGTGCCCCCGCTCCGCGCCCGGAGCCGTGGGGCGGTGGGGCGGTGGTGGGGCGGTGGGTCGGTCCGGGGCGGCTCCGGCAGAGGTCTGCGAGGGGAGCGGGCGGGCGCGGGGGCTTATAAATGGGCTGTAACCTGAGCCGGGGACGGCCCGGCACGGCCCGGCCCGGCCCGGCCCGGGACGGAGGGGACGGACGGGACGGATGGGACGGGACGGATGGGACGGGACGGATGGACGGGGGGCCAAGGACGGCGGGGGGCTCCGGGGGCCGGGGGACACCTTCTCCTCACGGGGACCCCGACGCCCTGACCCGCCTCCCACCCCCCAAAAATGCAACCCGCCTCCAGGCCCTTCCCACCCCCTTTTCCAGGCCCCACCCCCAAATCCCCTCCTCCCCATCCCCAAATCCCCTCCTTCCCAACCCCAAATCCCTTTCTCCCCCCTCCTCAAATCCCCTTCTCCCCCTCCCCAAATCCCCTTCTCCCCCTCCCCAAATCCCCTTCTCCCCCCTCCCCAAATCCCCTTCTCCCCCTCCCCATATCCCCTCCTCCCTCCTCCCCAAATCCCCTTCTCCCCCTCCCCATATCCCCTCCTCCCTCACCCCCAAATCCCCTCCTCCTCCCTCATCCCCAAATCCCCTCCTCCTCCCTCACCCCCAAATTCCTTCCTCCTCCCTCACCCCCAAATCCCCTCCTCCTCCCTCACTCCCAAATCCCCTCCTCCTCCCTCATCCCCAAATCCCCTCCTCCTCCCTCATCCCCAAATCCCCTCCTCCTCCCACCCCCAAATCCTCTCCTCCACCACCCCCAAATTCCCTCCTTCCCATCCCCAAATCTCCCCCTCCTCCTCCCCAAAACCCCTTCTCCTCCCCATCTCCAAATCCCCTCCTCCCACCCCAAATCCCCACCCCATCTCGAAATCCCCTCCTCCCCATCCCCAAATCTCCTCCTCCCCCCACTCCCAAATCTCCTCTTCCCAGCCCCAAATCCCCTCCTCCCTCATCCCCAAATCCCCTCCTCCTCCCATCCCCAAATCCCCTCCTCCCCCACCCCCCTCCTTATCTCCCCTTATCTATCCCGATGGGACATCTCACTCCGCCTCCCAATAATAGTAATAATGAATAATGATGATGATGATGATGATGATGGTGATGATGATGATGATGATGATGGGAGTTGTTAAGCGCTCACTAGGTGTCCAGCACCGTCCTAAGCGCTGGGATAGATGCAAGGGGATAGGATCGTCCCCCCGTGGAGGCTCACGGACTTCACCCCCACCCCCCTTACAAATGAGGGAACTGAGGCCCAGAGAAATTAGTCACCCAGCTGACAAGTGGCGGGATTAGAACCCACCCCTCTGCCTCCCAAACCCAGACTCTTTTAGTCATTCATTCGGTCGTATTGATGGAGCGCTTACTGTGCGCAGAGCACTGGGCTAAGCGCTTGGAAAGGACAATTCGGCAACAGATGGAGACGATCCCTACCTTACAAGGGGCTCTTTCGAATCCCGGCTCTGCCACTTGTCTGCTGTGTGACCTTGGGCAAGACACTTGACTTCTCTGTGCCTCAGTTATCGCATCTGTAAAAAATGGGGATGCAGACTGTGAGCCCCACGTGGGACCCCCTGATGACCTTGTATCTACCCCAGCCCTTAGAACAGTGCTTGGCACATAGGAAGCGCTTAACAAATACCAACATGATTATTTCAACCTGTACTTCCCAAGCGTTTAGTACAGTGCTCAGCACACAGTAAGCGCTCAATAAATACGATTGAATGAATGAATGAATGAGTTTCCACTGAGCCACGCTGCTACTCATCTCCCCAGGCCCACCTCCCCCCCCCCCCCCGCCCCGCCTCCAATTCCCCCCTCAGGGTAACTTTCCCAAGAGGCTCCCAATAAACTGGGATCCTCCAGGACATTTAGGGAATGTCATCTGGAAGGGGAGAGACAGAAGCCCCTCGGAAAGGAGAGATTCTGGGAGAGGAAAACTGAGAAGAGAAGCTCCTCCTTAGAGAAGCAGCGTGGCTCAGTGGAAAGAGCCCGGGCTTGGGAGTCAGAGATCGTGGGTTCTAATCTCGACTCCTCCACTCGTCTGCTGTGTGATTTTGGGCAAGTCACTTCACTTCTCTGGGCCCCAGTGACCTCATCTGTAAAATGGGGATTAAGACTGTGAGCCCCACGTGGGACAACCTGATCTCCTTGTAACTACCCCAGCGCTTAGAACAGTGCTTGGCACATAGGCAGCGCCTAACATATTCCAACATTATTGTTTTATTATTATTATTACGGCCCTGCTCATCCGTTTATGCATCCTGCTGAGGGAGGGGGAGGACGGAGAAATCGAGGCAGGGACACCCCCACTCAACATCCAGCGCTTAAAACACTCTTTTATTTATCTATTTGGATGGTTTTGACGCCTGTCTACTTGTTTTGTTTTGTTGTCTGTCTACCCCCTTCTAGACTGTGAGCCCGTTGTTGGGTAGGGACTGTCTCTATCTATTGCCGAATTGTACTTTCCAAGCGCTTAGTACAGTGCTCTGCACACAGTAAGCGCTCAATAAATACGATTGAATGAATGAATGAATGCTTGGCACCCGCTGTGGCCAGGGATCATCTCTTTATTGCTGTACTGTACTTTCCAAGCGCTTAGTTCGGTGCTCTGCACACAGAGAGCTCTCAATAAATACCACCGAATGAATGAATGAATGAATGAATGGCACATAATAAGCGCTTAACAAACAGTCTGGCTTAGTGGAAAGAGCCCGAGCTTGGGAGTCAGAGGTCGTGGGTTCTAATCCCGACTCCACCACTTGTCAGCTGGGTGACTTTGGGCAAGTCGCTTCACTTCTCTGGGCCTCAGTTACCTCATCTGGAAAATGGGGATTAAGACTGTGAGCCTCACGTGGGACAACCTGATTACCTTGTAATAATAATAACAATAATGGTATTTGTTAAGTGCTTACTATGTAACAATAATAGTGATGGTATTTGTTAAGCGCTTACTATGTGCCACGCACTGTTCTAAGCACTGGGCTGGATACAAGGTAATCAAGTTGTCCCAAGTGGGGCTCACAGCCTTATTCTCCATTTTCCAGATGAGGTAACTGAGGCCCGGAGAAGTGAAGCGACTTGCCCAAAGTTACCCAGCTGACAAATGGGGGAGTCGGAATTAGAACCCACGACCTCTGACTCCCAAGCCCGGGTTCTTTCCACTAACCCACGCTGCTTCTCCTACCCCAGCCCTTGTATCTACCCCAGCGCTTAGAACAGCGCTTGGCACATAGTAAGCGCTTAACAAATACCATCGTTATTATTATTAAATACCATCATTAATATACACCAGCATGACTTTTTTTTTTTCCCAAGGCTCATTGATGGGCGAAAGGGAGCCGGATGGGGGACTGCAGAGTTATTCTCAGACGGAAATTGACTCTTCCCTCTTGGGAGGAGAGGGCTGGAGGAGGAGGGAAGAAGGAGAAGAGGTTTGGGAAGGGAGAGGGAGAGGAGGAGGAGGAGGAGACGACCACTGGAGTTCCCCACGTGCTGCTGTCATCCTCACCTGCTCTCCCAGGTGGATTCTCCCACACTCGCCTTGCTACAAACGTGCCTTTGTCCTCCCCGGTTTCCTCTGGCCATTTGTCTGCCAAGGGGGAGAGTTTTCCTGCCTCTCGAATGATCAGAAAGAATCTTGTCTCGGTTACAGTGGAGTGTTCAAACTACCCACAGATTTACTGTCTTCCCGTCATAAATCCCTCTCCCCTTTCCCCCTACTTAAAAAAAAAAAAACCCAGCCAAGCTCGGATTCTAACGGATCCTGGATAATTGTGCAGGCAAAGTGCTGAGAAATTCCACCCTTCCAAAGTCCACCGGCCTGGGGAATTGGAGTTCATCCTCGCTCAGAAAGCTCAGAAATCCCAGCAGATGTGCGGGGCTTCGGCCTCCGAGACCGGTTGGAAAACCGTTCGCGGGTTTCTAAGTCGGGTCGCCGGAGATTCCCCGGTAGCATCATCATAAACGCTGGGGACAGGGGGATCCCTAGCCGACTTCACTTCTGTGGGCCTCAGTTCTCTCATCTGTCAAATGGGGATGAAAGCCGTGAGCCCCACGTGGGACAACCTGATCACCTTGTACCCCCGCCCAGCGCTTAGAACAGTGCTTCGCACATAATAAGCGCTTAACAAATGCCATCATCATCATCATCATGGACGGCAGAAGACGGGACCAGCAAACAGGCTCCTGCCGAGATCCCGCACCGTCAGGGAAAGCTCTCCAATCACCTTTCCCTTCTGCTCTCCTAAGCGCTTAGTACAGTGCTCTGCACACAGTAAGCGCTCAAGAAATACGATTAAATGAATAAAACCCGAGGGTCTCCTCTTCCCAACCACTTTGTTGTGCTATTTTCATTGTCTCAGGTGTCCCGGGAGATGAGGAACACGTCTTTGAAGTGCTCAAAGGAATTAATGGGGACAATGAAAAGGGACAATCATCTGGTTTGAATTAGGGACAAGTATTGATCAACCATTAAGCAGGATCCAAAACCCAGAATTCTTTTTTTCCTCTACAAGCCCTCCCTCCCCCCACTTCCATATTTCTTCCCGACCCCCCTTACCTCCTCCTTCCCACGCCCCCCCTTTTTTTTTTCTTTCAAGGGCGGGCACAGTTTGGTGGCATCTGATTACAATAAACCTTGCGGGCCGCGTGAAGGATCAAATCAGGGCTTTTTTTTTTGGGGGGGGGGGAAATCCGGAATTCTTCCAATTTGTCAAACATGCTTTCTTCAACGGAAATTGAGCCCTATTTTGAGGGAAATTAGTTTTGCAGACTTAGTTAAAAAAAAAAAAACCAAAACCTTAAAACTTTTGTTCCCTAACCGCTATACTTTTCTCCTCAGTCTCTCTTTCTCTGAGCTGGATCATGCTGCAGTCTTTGGACGGTAAGACTCGCCTTTCCCCCCTTATTTCTGGGATCTAATATTGTCGTAACCGCGGAAAATAGACTCTCTCTGAAACCAGGCTGCGTTTCTGAGACGGGTTCGAGGGCTCCAGCAGCGAGAATTGGACAAGGCTCACAATTCGAAAGGATTTTTCTCGCCACCCCCCATCCCCTTCCATTCAAAAAAAAAAAAAAGAGGAAATCTAGTGTTACAATATTGATGGAATATTTTCTGACTTTTCATTGTGTTTATGGTTTCAATATGTGCTCTGTTATTAAAAAGCAAAGTACAAGGCGCAACACTAAACACGACTATTTTGGGGGAGATCAAATAGACTGTGGGGTCTTTGTGAAAATGTGAAGATCTTCATTCTGAGAAATACGGTCGTCACCCGCCAATTAGGAGCGGAAAGGCGGTCTTAACACGCAAGTGTGTCTCTTTTTCTCTAAGTTTATTGGGAAAGAAGCAAGAGGTCCTGGCATGAAACCGTTATGGGCCAGCAGATTAGAAATCAAAGCCTTCTTACTGGGCCTTTAATTTGTCCGATAGGATAGGGGGAGTGAGGGACCGAGAAATGAATGGATTTGGACTGAACCAAAGGTTCTTTAGGTCCCAAGTAAACACAAATCAGGCAGCATCTTTTCATCTCCAGCAGCTGCGAGGACTTCTTAACCTGTCCCGCACTCCACTAGGTCAGATGATATCAACGTGTCCTGCTGAATTTTCTAACCAACCTGTCTCCGTCAATCAGTCCCTGGAAATGTGGAGCAGTATCTCTCAGGAAAAAAAAAAAAAAAGATAGAATAGAAGAAAAGCAGAGGGAGAGACTCACATAAAGCAGAACATTTCCCAAGCACGGGTATATGTGTGGTGAGGTGAAGAAAGGGCAAAAGTTTGGCAAACGAATAAAGAGTAATATCCCTGATAAACCCCATCTGACAATGAGCTTTCTCCTTCAAGATGCATGGCACCTCACCAGTTCAAATGAGGAAGAGGAAAAAAAAAAGAAAAGGCAAGTTTATATTTCCAGCAGAAAGCAAGATTGAAGAAATTGTAATTCTGGAACAAAATGCAGAGTTATTTCTGAGTGAGCAATGGGTTAATAATAGCTCAGTTTTAAAATAACAGTCCCTAGACTTTAAAAAAAAAGGGT